>NC_053040.3:86913184-87216215 GCF_002575655.3 Aegilops tauschii subsp. strangulata
TCAAGCTCAAACAAGCATGGCAAAAGTGCAAAAGATTACAGGTTCACCGACTTAGTGAAGAACTGGACATGGCAGAAATCAGCATCAGGTAGCAATGTTCAGAGCACGAAATCAACATGCTACAGGAACTTAACATAGCAAAACAAGGCATGGTAGTGTTCTACTAAATGCACATGACAAAAATCCCTTACTGACCATAAGCCAAAAAGGACCAGAAGAAATGATGGCAAGCATGTAAACATAGCAAGTTTCGTTATCAGGTTTCAGACTTATCAGAAAAACAGAGCATGGCAGAAATGTTAATATGTAGGCCTCTTTGTGAGCTTGATGCACTCACTACAGAGCAATGCATGAAAAACCAAGCATACCTACAGCAATATGGCATGCTTACAAAGCTATCCATGGCAAGAACAATTGCATAGCATGTATGGATCAACTACAATAAGCTTGGCAAAAATGCATGTCATGTTAAGAATCTGCCAGAAATATTTTATAGCAAAAGTAGAGCAAGATTGAGTCATGCTATGGTACTCTAAAATTGCAAAAAATTGCAGGAATGGATCAATTACAACTATAGCTACAAAACATCCTTACTGAACATCTCCAAAATATGCATGGATCTCTCTCTAGCATCAAGTTTACATGACAACAAAATTACAACAGACAAGGACTTAGAGAAATCACTAAGTCCCTGAAATCAGAAATATTACGGGGCCTACTTTGCATGCTTGTGCTAGTCACCACAAAGATCACAAAAATACATGGACTATACCACTGGAAAGATGGCATGGCATACTTCAAAACACATGTAGAGCTCATGCTCAAAAGGTACACAGAATAAATGATACAAAAATGACAAATCTCCAAGTTCTGATAAGAACCAGAGATTAACAGCAACTAGCCCTCTTCCAACGATGATTTGGGTATCAAGATGACCTCTAATGAAAATGGTGCAATTGAACAAAATGAAGAGCGTCACGAGACGAACAATTTGACATATTGTACACGCGAATCGGAGCTACATGCACAAAGTGATCGCATCGGGAACACAAGCACTTGCTGATGGAAATCACAGACTTAGGAAAAAAAAGGGGGGGGTCGGGTCAAACCTTCCCGTTGACCAGATCGGATCGGGGGAGGTTCCAGGCGCGGGCGCTCGAGCTCGCCGGCTCGGGCCGGAGGAGGCGATGGGCCGGCGGGCGAGGGCGGGGGCGGCCGGAGGAGGGGGCCGCCGGCGGGGGCGGCGCCGGAGGAGGCGGTGGCCGGCGCGGTGGCGGAGGCGGCTGGCCGGCCGGCGGGCGGGCGCGGCGGCGCGCTGCGGCGGCGGAGTCGGCGGGAGGCGCGGAGGAGCGGGCGCGGCGGCGGGGAACGGGCCGGCGGGCCCGCGGCGGGCTCGCGGGCCGGCGCGGTGGAAGAGGCGGCGGCGACACGTGTCGCGCTCCGGTTGGCCGGGCGCGCGGCGGACGTTGTCCGGCGGCGGCTGGACGCGTCCGCCCGCGGAGAGGGGAAATTAGGGTTTCGACTGCAGTTTCGTTTTTCGGGATGCCCACTCATTTATAGGTAGAGGGAGCTAGGAGACTCCAAATGAGGTGCAGTTTTCGCCCACACGATCGTGATCGAACGACCTAGAGCATGGAAGAGAGTTTGGTGGGCTTTGGGCTAGTTTTGGAGGGGTTTTTTGCTGGATACTCAAATGGACTTTGCGGAGGCCCGGTTAACCGTTGGAGTACCAAACGACCTCCGAATGGAACGAAACTTGACCGGTAGACTCCGGGCGGTATATTAAGACCACTTGACAAGCCTCGGTCCATTCCGAGAAAGTTTGACACACGCACACGAAAGAAAAACTAGAGGGGTGCACCGGAGGAGATAGGAGCGCCGGATTGGAAAACGGACAACGGGGAAAATGCTCGGATGCATGAGACGAACACGTATGCGAATGCAATGCACATGATGACATGGTATGAAAATGCATGACATGACAAAATACAAAACGAAAGACAAAAACCCAACAACGGAGGGAAAAACATATCACATAGCCGGAAATGGCAAGAGTCGGAGTTACAATTATGGCAAGTTACATGCGGGGTGTTACAACAGTCCACCACTACGAGAGGATCTCGTCCCGAGATCTAGGACTGAAAGAACTCCGGATATTCGGAACGGAGATGGTCCTCGCGTTCCCAGGTGGCTTCCCGGTCGGAATGGTGCGACCACTTCACTTTCAGGAATTTGATAGACTTGTTGCGAGTCTTGCGCTCAGTTCCCTCAAGAATAGCAACGGGGTGCTCATGATAAGACAAATCTTCTTGGAGGTCAATCTCTTCGAAGTTGATAGTACGCTCAGGCGTCTTGAAGCACTTGCGGAGCTGTGACACGTGGAACACATCGTGCACGTTCGCGAAGTTGGAAGGAAGTTCAAGTTGATAGGCGAGGTCGCCTCTTTTGCCAAAGATCTTGAAAGGACCCACGTATCTAGGGGCAAGCTTCCCTTTGATACCGAAGCGACGAGTGCCTTTCATTGGAGAGACGCGGAGGTAGACATGGTCTCCGATCTCGAAAGCCAAATCACGATGCTTACTATCATAGTAGCTCTTCTGGCGCGATTGCGCGGCTTTGAGATTATCACGGATGACTTTACACATTTCTTCAGCTTCAGTGATTAAGTCATTGCCAAGAAGTTGGCGTTCACCAGTCTCTGACCAATTAAGAGGAGTACGGCACTTTCTGCCATATAGAATCTCGAATGGGGCTTTGCCCGAACTCGCTTGGAAGCTGTTGTTGTAGGAGAATTCAGCCTATGGAAGACAATCTTCCATTTCATGCCAAAAGAAATGACACAAGCCCTGAGCATATCTTCAAGAATTTGATTGACTCGCTCGACTTGGCCACTAGTTTGAGGGTGAAAAGCTGTGCTGAAGCGAATATTAGTGCCCATGGCCTTCTGGAAGGAGTCCCAGAACTTAGAGGTGAAGATGCTTCCACGATCCGAAGAAATCAATTGAGGAATGCCGTGCAAGGAGACAATTCTGGAGGTGTAGAGCTCTGCCAGCTGAGCTGCTGTGATGGATTCTTTGATAGGAAGGAAATGAGCCACTTTAGAGAGCTTGTCAATGACAACAAAGATAGCGTCATTTCCGCGCTTGGACTTTGGAAACCCAGTCACGAAGTCCATTTCGATATGATCAAACTTCCATTCTGGGATAGCAAGAGGTTGGAGGAGACCAGCTGGTCGTTGGTGTTCTGCTTTCACTCTTCGGCAGACATCACATTCATTCACGAATTGAGCAATTTCTCGCTTCATTCGAGTCCACCAATACGACTGCTTGAGGTCATGATACATCTTCGTACTTCCAGGATGAATGGAAAGGAGAGAATTGTGCGCTTCGTTCATTATGACTTTCCTTAGATCACCTTTCGGAACCACAATCCGGTCCTCGAATAACAAAGTGTCTCTGTCATCAATGCGATAGCACTTGTATTTGGAAAGACCCTTGTCGATACCACGTTTCACCTTCTTCACCATGGCATCAAGGAGTTGTGCCTCACGAATTTGATCTTCCAAAGTAGGAGATACTATGAGGTTGGCAAGAACGCCTTGAGGAACAACTTGGAGATTCAGCTTGCGGAAAGCTTCACAAAGCTCCGGTTGGAAAGGCTTGAGAATTAAGCTGTTGCAATACGCTTTCCTGCTTAAAGCATCTGCAATGACATTTGCCTTGCCTGGAGTATATTCAATACTCGGATTGTACTCTTGAATCATTTCGACCCATCGAGTCTGCCTGAGGTTGAGATTGGGCTGAGTGAAGATATACTTGAGACTCTTGTGATCAGTGAAAATGTCCACTTGTCTTCCCAACAAGAGATGTCTCCACGTAACCAAAGCATGGACAACTGCCGCCAACTCAAGATCGTGAGTGGGGTAGTTCTTCTCGTTGGGCTTCAACTGCCGAGAGGTATAGGCCACAACTTTCTTCTCTTGCATTAACACAGCACCGAGACCTTGGAGAGAAGCATCACAGAAAACTTCATACGGCTTGGATTCATCAGGAGGAGTCAAGACAGGAGCTGTGACTAGTTTCTGTTTGAGAGTGTTGAAAGCAACTTCACACTCAGGAGACCAGACATATTTCACATGCTTCTGTAGGAGGTTGGAAAGAGGCTTTGCAATCTTGGAAAAATTCTCAACGAATCTTCGGCAATAACTTGCAAGACCCAGGAAACTGCGGAGCTGCTTGACATTTTGAGGAGGTTCCCAATCCAGAACTGCGGACACCTTCTCGGGATTAACAGCGATGCCTTTGGCAGAGATGATGTGACCAAGGAAAAGAACTTCATCGAGCCAAAACTCACATCTGGAGAACTTCGCATAGAATTGATACTCTCTGAGCTTGTCGAGCACCAATCGCAAATGTTTGGCATGATCCTGCTTATTCTTGGAGAAGACCAAGATATCATCGAGATACACCAGAACAAATTCATTGGTATAGGGGTTGAAGATGAAATTCATCATCCGAGAGAACACCGGTGGAGCATTGACAAGGCCGAAAGACACGACAGTATATTCATAAGAACCAAAGCTTGTTCTGAATGCTGTCTTGGGAATATCTTCTTCACGAATGCGAATCTGATGATAACCCATACGAAGGTCAAGCTTCGAGAATACTTTAGCACCTTTGAGTTGCTCAAATAGCTCATTGATGTTGGGAAGTGGATACTTGTTCTTGATTGTCTTCTTGTTCAAAGGACGGTAGTCGACACAAAGTCGGTCCGTGCCATCCTTCTTCTTGACAAAAAGAACACCACAACCCCATGGAGAAGAACTCGGTCTGATCAAACCCAGACGTTCTTGTTCATCGAGCTGCTTCTTCAATTCCTTCAGCTCGTTTGGTCCAAGCTTGTATGGACGCTTGCAAACGGGTACAGTACCAGGCTCTAGTTCGATAACGAACTCAACTGGCCGGTGCGGAGGCATACCCGGAAGCTCCTCTGGAAAGACATCTTGATACTCGCAAACGACTGGAATTTGAGAGATGGCATCCAATTCTCCCTTCTCATTGAGAGAGAAAAACCGAATGGTTTCATCACGAGCGGCAAAGATAATCACATCCTCAGACGAGTGTGTCAATTGAATTTCCCTGGCAGCACAATCAAGTTGAGCCTTGTGCTTAGAAAGCCAGTCCATCCCGAGAATAAGATCAATATCCGAGTCACCAAGGACAATTGGAGAAGACTGGAATCTATAGTCGCCCAACTTGATGGAAACATCGGGAGCAACCAAACTAGACGACAAAAGCTTTCCCGGAGAAACAACTTGCATAACTTTGGATAAAATCTCTGTGTCAACATTGTGCTTTGATGCAAATGGGTATGACAAGAAAGAATGCGATGCACCAGTATCAAAAAGAACTTTTGCAGGAATATCATTAACTGAGAGATTACCCATTATCACATCAGTAGATTCCTCCGCTTGAGCTGCATTCATCATGTTCACCTTTGCAAACTTTGGATTATGCTTGACCATTGCATTGCTGGAAGATCTGACAGGAGGAGGAGGAGGAAGACGCCTCTGGTTGAAGCACTTGTTAGCATAGTGACCTTTCTGCTGACATTTGTTGCAAGTCACCTCTGAGAGAGGACGGTGATAAGGAGCATTGGACTTGGGAGCTTGATTCTGAGACTTGTTCTGATAGCTAGAGTTGGAAGAGTTGGAAGAACTATGGCCACCTTTGTTCTTCTGCTGGTAAGGCTGACGAAACGGAGGAGGAGGCAACCAGAACTTCTGTTGCTTAGCTGACACAAGTGAGGAAGAAGAAGACTGAACTGCATCCCTGACTCTCTTCTTAGAAGCCTCACACTTGAGCTGAGCAGCCTCTTGCTTCAGTGCCATATTGTAGAATTGATCAAACTGAGTAGGCTCAACAAGAACGAGAGCTAACTGCAGATCCTCTTTAAGGCCACTTCTGCAGATCCAAATGGTGCAATTGAACAAAATGAAGAGCGTCACGAGACGAACAATTTGACATATTGTACACGCGAATCGGAGCTACATGCACAAAGTTATCGCATCGGGAACACAAGCACTTGCTGATGGAAATCACAGACTTAGGAAAAAAAAGGGGGGGTCGGGTCAAACCTTCCCGTTGACCAGATCGGATCGGGGGGAGGTTCCAGGCGCGGGCGCTCGAGCTCGCCGGCTCGGGCCGGAGGAGGCGATGGGCCGGCGGGCGAGGGCGGGGGCGGCCGGAGGAGGGGGCCGCCGGCGGGGGCGGCGCCGGAGGAGGCGGTGGCCGGCGCGGTGGCGGAGTCGGCGGCGGGGCCCCGCGGCGCGGCGGCGGAGGCGGCTGGCCGGCCGGCGGGCGGGCGCGGCGGCGCGCTGCGGCGGCGGAGTCGGCGGGAGGCGCGGAGGAGCGGGCGCGGCGGCGGGGAACGGGCCGGCGGGCCCGCGGCGGGCTCGCGGGCCGGCGCGGTGGAAGAGGCGGCGGCGACACGTGTCGCGCTCCGGTTGGCCGGGCGCGCGGCGGACGTTGTCCGGCGGCGGCTGGACGCGTCCGCCCGCGGAGAGGGGAAATTAGGGTTTCGACTGCAGTTTCGTTTTTCGGGATGTCCACTCATTTATAGGTAGAGGGAGCTAGGAGACTCCAAATGAGGTGCGGTTTTCACCCACACGATCGTGATCGAACGACCTAGAGCATGGAAGAGAGTTTGGTGGGCTTTGGGCTGGTTTTGGAGGGGTTTTTTTGCTGGATACTCAAATGGACTTTGCGGAGGCCCGGTTAACCGTTGGAGTACCAAACGACCTCCGAATGGAACGAAACTTGACCGGTAGACTCCGGGCGGTATATTAAGACCACTTGACAAGCCTCGGTCCATTCCGAGAAAGTTTGACACACGCACACGAAAGAAAAACTAGAGGGGTGCACCGGAGGAGATAGGAGCGCCGGATTGGAAAACGGACAACGGGGAAAATGCTCGGATGCATGAGACGAACACGTATGCGAATGCAATGCACATGATGACATGGTATGAAAATGCATGACATGACAAAATACAAAACGAAAGACAAAAACCCAACAACGGAGGGGAAAACATATCACATAGCCGGAAATGGCAAGAGTCGGAGTTACAATTATGGCAAGTTACATGCGGGGTGTTACAGCTTCATCCAACCATACCGCTGATGTCTACTACACAACCTTCTTCTAGTAGACGTTGTTGGGCCTCCAAGTGCAGAGGTTTGTAGGACAGTAGCAAATTTCCCTCAAGTGGATGACCTAAGGTTTATCAACCCGTGGGAGGCGTAGGATGAAGATGGTCTCTCTCAAGCAACCCTGCAACCAAATAACAAAGAGTCTCTTGTGTCCCCAACACACCCCATACAATGGTAAATTGTATAGGTGCACTAGTTCGGCGAAGAGATGATGATACAAGTGCAATATGGATGGTAGATATAGGTTTTTGTAATCTGAAAATATAAAAACAGCAAGGTAACAAGTGGTAAAAGTGAGCGTAAACGGTATTACAATGCTAGGAAACAAGGCCTAGGGTTCATACTTTCACTAGTGCAAGTTCTCTCAACAATAATAACATAATTGGATCATATAACTATCCCTCAACATGCAACAAAGAGTCACTCCAAAGTCACCAATAGCGGAGAACAAACGAAGAGATTATGGTAGGGTACGAAACCACCTCAAAGTTATTCTTTCCGATCAATCCATTGGGCTATTCCTATAAGTGTCACAAACAGCCCTAGAGTTCGTAGTAAAATAACACCTTAAGACACATATCAACCAAAATCCTAATGTCACCTAGATACTCCAATGTCACCTCAAGTATCCGTGGGTATGATTATACGATATGCATCACACAATCTCAGATTCATCTATTCAACCAACACAAAGTACTTCAAAGAGTGCCCCAAAGTTTCTACCGGAGAGTCAAGACGTAAACGTGTGCCAACCCCTATGCATAAGTTCACAAGGTCACTGAACCCGCAAGTTGATCACCAAAACATACATCAAGTAGATCACGTGAATATCCCATTGTCACCACAGATAAGCACATGCGAGACATACATAAAGTGTTCTCAAATCCTAAAAGACTCAATCCGATAAGATAACTTCAAAGGGAAAACTCAATCCATTACAAGAGAGTAGAGGGGGAGAAACATCATAAGATCCAACTATAATAGCAAAGCTCGCGATACATCAAGATCGTATCACCTCAAGAACACGGGAGAGAGAGATCAAACACATAGCTACTGGTACATACCCTCAGCCCCGAGGGTGAACTACTCCCTCCTCATCATGGAGAGCGCCGGCATGATGAAGATGGCCACCGGTGAGGGATTCCCCCTCCGGCAGGGTGCCGGAACAGGGTCCCGATTGGTTTTTGGTGGCTACAGAGGCTTGCGGCGGTGGAACTCCCGATCTCTTCTGCTCCACGATGGTTTTAGGGTATATTGGTATATATAGGAGGAAGAAATACGTCAGGGGAGCCACGAGGGGCCCACGAGGGTGGAGGGCGCGCCCAGGGGGTGGGCGCGCCCCCCTGCCTCGTGCCTTCCTCGTTGATCCCCTGACGTGCACTCCAAGTCTCCCGGATTGCTTTATTTCCAAAAATAACTTTCCCGAAGGTTTCATTCCGTTTGGACTCCGTTTGATATTCCTTTTCTTCGAAACATTGAAACAAGGGAAAAAACAGAAACTGGCACTGGGCTCTGTGTCAATAGGTTAGTCCCAAAAGTAATATTAAAGTGCATAATAAAGCCCAATAATGTCCAAAACAGAATATAATATAGCATGGAACAATAAAAAATTATAGATACGTTGGAGACGTATCAAGCATCCCCAAGCTTAATTCCTGCTCGTCCTCGAGTAGGTAAATGATAAAAACAGAATGTTTGATGTGGAATGCTACTTGGCATAATTTCAATGTAATTCTTCTGAATTGTGGTATGAATATTCAGATCCGAAAGATTCAAGATAAAAGTTCAATATTGACATAAAAATAATAATACTTCAGGCATACTAACTAAGCAATTATGTCCTCTCAAAATAACATGGCCAAAGAAAGTTCATCCCTACAAAATCATATAGTTTAGTCAGGCTCCATTTTCGTCACACAAGAATGCTCTCATCATGCACAACCCCGATGACAAGCCAAGCAATTGTTTCATACTTTAGTAATCTCAAACCTTTTCAACTTTCATGCAATACATGAGCGTGAGCCATGGATATAGCACTATGGGTGGAATAGAATATAATGATGGGGGTTATGTGGAGAAGACAAAAAAAGAGAAAGTCTCACATCAACGAGGCTAATCAATGAGCTATGGAGATGCCCATCGATTGATGTTAATGCAAGGAGTAGGGATTGCCATGCAACGGATGCACCAGAGCTATAAATATATGAAAGCTCAACAAAAGAAACTAAGTGGGTGTGCATCCAACTTGCTTGCTCACGAAGACCTAGGGCATTTGAGGAAGCCCATTGTTGGAATATACAAGCCAAGTTCTATAATGAAAAGTTCCCACTAGTATATGAAAGTGACAAAACAAGAGACTCTCTATCATGAAGATTATGGTGCTACTTTGAAGCACAAGTGTGGTAAAAGGATAGTAACATTGTCCCTTCTCTCTTTTTCTCTCATTTTTTGGGGGCCTTCTTCTTTTTATTTTATTTTTTTCCTCACTTGGGACAATGCTCTAGAAAATGATGATCATCACACTTCTATTTATTTACAACTCAATGATTACAACTTGATACTAGAACAAAGTATGACTCTATATGAATGCCTCCGGCGGTGTACCAGGATATGCAATGAACCAAGAGTGACATGTATGAAAGAATTACGAATGGTGGCTTTGCCACAAATACTATGTCAACTACATGATCATGCAAAGCAATATGACAATGATGAACGTGTCATGATAAACGGAACGGTGGAAAGTTGCATGGCAATATATCTTGGAATGGATATGGAAATGCCATAATAGGTAGGTATGGTGGCTGTTTTGAGGAAGATATAAGGAGGTTTATGTGTGAAAGAGCGTATCATATCACGGGGTTTGGATGCACCGGCGAAGTTTGCACCAACTCTCAATGTGAGAAAGGGCAATGCACGGTACCGAAGAGGCTAACAATGATGGAAAGGTGAGAGTGCGCATAATCCATGGACTCAACATTAGTCATAAAGAACTCACATACTTATTGCAAAAATCTACAAGTCATCAAAAACCAAGCACTACGTGCATGCTCCTAGGGGGATAGATTGGTAGGAAAAGACCATCGCTCGTCCCCGACCGCCACTCATAAGGAGGAAAATCAAAGAACACCTCATGTTTCAAATTTGTTATATAACGTTTACCATACGTGCATGCTACGGGACTTGCAAACTTCAACACAAGTATTTCTCAAATTCACAACTACTCAACTAGCACAACTTTGATATCACTACCTCCATATCTCAAAACAACCATCAAGCATCAAACTTCTCTTAGTATTCAACACACTCATAAGAAAGTTCTTACTAGTCTTGAATACCTAGCATATTAGGATTATTTAAGCAAATTACCATGCTGTTTTAAGACTCTCAAAATAATCTAAGTGAAGCATGAGAGAATAATAGTTTCTATAAAACAAAAGTTACCACCATGCTCTAAAAGATATAAGTGAAGCGCATAGAGTATTCTAATAATTATGCAACTATGTGAAGAATCTCCCATTTAATAATTTCAGATCTTGGTATTTTATTCAAACAGAAAGCAAAACAAAATATAATGACATGATGCTCCAAGCAAAACACATATCATGTGGTGAATAAAAATATAGCTCCAAGTAAAGTTACCGATGAACGAAGACGAAAGAGGGGATGCCACCCGGGGCATCCCCAAGCTTAGGCTATTGTTTGTTCTTGAATATTACCTTGGGGTGCCTTGGGAATCCCCAAGCTTAGGCTCTTGCCACTCCTTATTCCGTAGTCCATCGAATCTTTACCCAAAACTTGAAAACTTCACAACACAAAACTTAACAGAAAATCTCGGGAGCTCCATTAGCGAAACAAAACAAAACACCACTTCAAGCTACTGTAATGAACTCATTCTTTATTTGTATTGGTGTTAAACCTACTGTATTCCAACTTCTCTATGGTTTATAAACTATTTTACTAGCCATAGATTCATCAAAATAAGCAAACAACACACGAAAAACAGAATCTGTCAAAAACAGAACAGTCTGTAGTAATCTGTAACTAGCGCAAACTTCTGGAACTCAAAAAATTCTAAAATAAATTGTTGGACCTGAAGAATTTGTCTAGTAATCATCTGCAAAAGGAATCAACTAAATAGCTCTCTCCAGTAAAATGTTTTAGCTAATCTCGTGAGCGCTAAGGTTTCTGTTTTTTACAGCATGATCATAAAGACTTCACCCAAATCTTCCCAAGGGTCCTACTTGGCACAAACACTAATTAAAACACAAAACCACATCTAAACAGAAGCTATATGGATTTTATTCCTAAACAGAACCAAAAAGAAATAAACTAAAATAAAATTGGGTTGCCTCCCAACAAGCGCTAACGTTTAACGCCCCTAGCTAGGCATGATGATTTCAATGATGCTCACATAAAACATAAGAATTGAAACATAAAGAGAGCATCATGAAGAATATGACTAGCACATTTAAGTCTAACCCACTTCCTATGCATAGGGATTTTGTGAGCAAACAACTTATGGGAACAATAATCAACTAGCATAGGAAGGCAAAACAAGCATAGCTTCAAAACTTTAAGCACATAGAGAGGAAACTTGATATTATTGCAATTCCTACAAGCATAGATTCCTCCCTCATAAAATTTTTCAGTAGCATCATGAATGAATTCAACAATATAACCAGCACCTAAAGCATTGTTTTCATGATCCACAAGCATAGAATTTTTACTACTCTCCACATAAGAAAAATTCTTCTCATTCGGAATAGTGGGAGTTTCATAAGAGACTTGAATACTATAAATTGTTTCCACATTAAAAGAGTAATGTTCAGAAAAAGGGTAATCATAATCATGACAAGTTTTATAAATATAATCATCACTACTTTTTATAGCATAAGTTTCATCACAATAATCATCATAAGTAGCAACTTTGTTCTCATCATAATCGATTGAAACCTCTTCCAAGATAGTGGACTCATTACTAAATAAAGTCATGACCTCTCCAAATCCACTTTCATAAATATTATAAGATTCAAAATCCTCCAAAATAGTGGGATCATTACTTCCTAAAGTTGACACTCTTCCAAACCCACTTTCATCACTATAATCATCATAGGTAGAAGGCATGCTATCATCATAACAACTTTGCATATCAAAACTTGGGAGGCTAAAAATATCATCTTCATTAAACGTAGCATCCCCAAGCTTGGGACAAACATTAATTTCAGCAAATATATTCTCAAATATGTCATTCTCATCGAACATAGCTTCCCCAATCTTGGGCCTTTTCATATCATAAGCATAATCACTCTCATCATTAATAGTATGGATAGCACCAATAGTATAGCAATTATCATATTCTTCCAAGCAAGTGCCAAAAATATTTTCAAGATCATAAGAAGTATTATTATCTTCCCAATCATAATCATCACAACAAGCAATAGGCATAACGAGATCATCATCAAGTGCATTATCTTCCACAATTATTTTTGATTCATTTTCATGAGGCACAACAATAATAGGAGCAACATTATTTGGGAGAGATATCTTTTTACCTCTCTTCCTTTTTCTTTTCTTCTTCTTCACCATATCATGTGTGGGTTCAATCCTCTTTTTGGAGCTCCTTATTAAGGAGATTGGTTGAATAGAAGGCTCCTCCTCGTTACCTGATTCATCATAAGAAATAATAGGAGGATATTGGGAAGTCTCTTCCCTTTCATGAGTACTCTCTTCATCTTCATCTTCTATTTCTTTTCTTTTCTTTATGTAGTTGGCAATATAAGGATTTTCAATGCAATTCACCGCGCAATACATATAATTTCCTCTAGATCAAAATGAAGAACTCTATCAAGGGCAAATTCTGGAATAACCTTAGTTATACATTTCATTTCTTCATAACCCAAGAGCAAACTAAGTTCATTATGATGTGCAAGGGAAATCAAGTCATCACAATTTTTGGACACGATACGATCATGAAACAATTTGCATTGGGTACTGAAATGATCATGTTCATTGCAAAGTTCACAAGTACGGCTAAGAAAATTTAAATTTTCGGCACAAACATCTAGCCTTTCTTGCAACATTTTAGTTTCTAAATGCTTATGCCTCTTGCAATAACTATCTTCCCTATTTGGTGTGTACTTGCAAACCCAATGCACTCCACAAAAATTGACATGCTTACAAGAGATATTTTCATCATGACTAGTGCAATCATCATTAGTACTATGGATATACAAGGAGTTCATACTAACAACATTGCAATCATGCTCATCATTCAAAGATTTAGTGCCAAACATTTTAATGCATTCTTCTTCTAACATTTTGGCACAATTTTCCTTCCCATCATACTCACAAAAGATATTAAAAACATGAAGCTTATGAGGCAAACTCAATTCCATTTTTTGTAGTTTTCTTTTATAGACTAAACTAGTGATAAAGCAAGAAACTAAAAGATTTGATTGCAAGATCTAAAGATATACCTTCAAGCACTCACCTCCCCAGCAACGGCGCCAGAAAAGAGCTTAGTTGACGGGGTGTGAGTGCCGCTTACCTAGCCTCCCCGGCAACGGCGCCAGAAACTTCTTGATGTCTACTACAAAACCTTCTTGTTGTAGCATTGTTGGGCCTCCAAGTGCAGAGGTTTGTAGGACAGTAGCAAATTTCCCTCAAGTGGATGACCTAAGGTTTATCAATCCGTGGGAGGCGTAGGATGAAGATGGTCTCTCTCAAGCAACCCTGCAACCAAATAACAAAGAGTCTCTTGTGTCCCCAACACACCTACAATGGTAAATTGTATAGGTGCACTAGTTCGGCGAAGAGATGATGATACAAGTGCAATATGGATGGTAGATATAGGTTTTTGTAATCTGAAAATATAAAAACAGCAAGGTAAAAAGTGGTAAAAGTGAGCGTAAACGGTATTACAATGCTAGGAAACAAGGCCTAGGGTTCATACTTTCACTAGTGCAAGTTCTCTCAACAATAATAACATAATTGGATCATATAACTATCCCTCAACATGCAACAAAGAGTCACTCCAAAGTCACTAATAGCAGATAACAAATGAAGAGATTATGGTAGGGTACGAAACCACCTCAAAGTTATTCTTTCCGATCAATCCATTGGGCTATTCCTATAAGTGTCACAAACAACCCTAGAGTTCGTAGTAAAATAACACCTTAAGACACACATCAACCAAAACCCTAATGTCACCTAGATACTCCAATGTCACCTCAAGTATCCGTGGGTATGATTATACGATATGCATCACACAATCTCAGATTCATCTATTCAACCAACACAAAGTACTTCAAAGAGTGCCCCAAAGTTTCTACCGGAGAGTCAAGACGAAAACGTGTGCCAACCCCTATGCATAAGTTCACAAGGTCACTGAACCCGCAAGTTGATCACCAAAACATACATCAGGTAGATCACGTGAATATCCCATTGTCACCACAGATAAGCACATGCAAGACATACATAAAGTGTTCTCAAATCCTTAAAGACTCAATCCGATAAGATAACTTCAAAGGGAAAACTCAATCCATTACAAGAGAGTAGAGGGGGAGAAACTTCATAAGATCCAACTATAATAGCAAAGCTCGCGATACATCAAGATCGTATCACCTTAAGAACACGGGAGAGAGAGATCAAACACATAGCTACTGGTACATACCCTCAGCCCCGAGGGTGAACTACTCCCTCCTCGTCATGGAGAGCGCCGGGATGATGAAGATGGCCACCGGTGAGGGATTCCCCCTCCGGCAGGGTGCCGAAACAGGGTCCCGATTGGTTTTTGGTGGTTATAGAGGCTTGCGGCGGCGGAACTCTCGATCTCTTCTGCTCCACGATGGTTTTAGGGTATATTGGTATATATAGGAGGAAGAAATATGTCAGGGGAGCCACGAGGGTGGAGGGCGCGCCCCCTGCCTCGTGCCTTCCTCGTTGATCCCCTGACGTGCACTCCAAGTCTCCCGGATTGCTTTGTTTCCAAAAATAACTTTCCCGAAGGTTTCATTCCGTTTGGACTCCGTTTGATATTCCTTTTCTTCGAAACACTGAAACAAGGGAAAAAACAGAAACTGGCACTGGGCTCTGGGTCAATAGGTTAGTCCCAAAAGTAATATAAAAGTGCATAATAAAGCCCAATAATGTCCAAAACAGAATATAATATAGCATGGAACAATCAAAAATTATAGATACATTGGAGACGTATCAACCGCCGAATCAAAGTATGACATGCTGGTAAGCAGTATGACTATTATCACCCACAACTCTTTGTGTTCTACTCGTGCATATAAAAATCTATTCATAGACCTGGCTCTCATACCACTGTTGGGGAACATAGTATTTCAAAAAAATTCCTACGATCACGCAAGATCTATCTAGGAGAAGCATAGCAACGAGCAGGGAGAGTGTGTCCACGTACCCTCGTAGACCGAAAGCGGAAGCGTTAAGTAACGTGGTTGATGTAGTCGAACGTCTTCGCAATCCAACAGATCATGTACCGAACACACGACACCTCCGTGATCTGCACACGTTCAGCTTGGTGACGTCCCTCGAACTCTAGATCCAGCTGAGGCAGAGGGAGAGTTCTGTCAGCACGACGGCGTGGTGACGGTGATGATGAAGTTACCGGCACAGGGCTTCGCCTAAGCATTACGACGATATGACCGACGTGTAAAACTGTGTAGGGGGCACTGAACATGGCTAAATATCAATTTGTGTGTCTATGGGGTGCCCCCTCCCCCGTATATAAAGGAGGGAGGAGGGGAGGGCCGGCTGGCCCCTACGGCGCACCCCAAGAGGGGAATCCTACTAGGACTCCAAGTCCTAGTAGGAATCCACCAAGAGGGAGAGAGGGGGAAGGAAGGAGAGGGAGAGGGAGTAGGAAAGGGGGGCGCCCCCCTTCCCTTGTCCTATTCGGACTACAAGGGGGGTGGGGCGTGGCCTGCCCTGGCTGCCCTCCTCTCTCTCCACTAAGGCCCATAGAGGCCCACTAGTTCTCCCGGGGGTTCTGGTAACCCCTTCCGGCACTCCGTTTTATCCGAAACTCTCCGGAACGCTTCCGGTGTCTGAACAACATGGTCCAATATATCAATCTTTATATCTCGACCATTTCGAGACTCCTCGTCATGTCAGTGATCACATCTGGGACTCCGAACAACCTTCGGTACATGAAATCACATAAACTCATAATACCAATCGTCATCAAACGTTAAGCGTGCGGACCCTACGGGTTCGAGAACTATGTAGACATGATCGAGACACCTCTCCAGTCAATAACCAATAGCGGAACCTGGATGCTCATATTGGCTCCTACATATTCTATGAAGATTTTTATCAGTCAAACCGCACAACAACATACGTTGCTCCCTTTGTCGTCAGTATGTTACTTGCCCGAGATTCGATCGTCGGTATCACCATACCTAGTTCAATCTCGTTACCGGCAAGGTTCTTTACTCGTTCCGTAATGCATCATCCTGCAACTAACTCATTAGTCACATTGATTGCAAGGCTTATAGTGATGTGCATTACCGAGAGGGCCCAGAGATACCTCTCCGACAATCAGAGTGACAAATCCTAATCTCGATCTATGCCAACTCAACAAACACCATCGGTGACACCTGTAGAGCATCTTTATAATCACCCAGTTACATTGTGACGTTTGATAGCACACTAAGTGTTCCTCCGGTATTCGGGAGTTGCATAATCTCATAGTCAGAGGAACATGTGTCGGGGGGATGAACCCCAGGCAGGCAACGGAACCCGGATCCTTTTCAAAAACAACGGGGCCAGCATCGCCCCTCAATCCGACTCGCACTTGGCCGGGTCGCTTGACCCGGCCAAGCCCTGCGACCCGGCCGAGCCCTGCAACCCGGCCAGACTCCTCAACTCGGCCCCAACAACGAAGCTCAAGACTTCTCCAACAAGCCAGCACCGCCCTTGGCGTGTTCTCCAAACCCGGCCCAGGGTCAGCGGCCGTCCCATCCCAGCCATACGATGGGACGAGTCTCTACCAACTGATGACCGAAGCCACAGTGCCCCACCCATGCCTCTGGTCAGCCGGACGAGGCAACAGTGCCCCCCACCTACCCACTGACCAGGGCTGGCGTGGCAACAGTGCACCCGACGTCACCCATGACGCCGGCAAGCGGCGACCTGACGGAGCGCCACTGTAGCCGACTCGACTCGGCCACGCCCTGATGATCGACAAGACGACACACAGTGCCCCCTAGGCGCATGGGGCCCGCGCCCGGCGAACCCAGTGAGCCCTGGCACCCGACGGGTCCCAGCACCGGGTTCCTGGACACTGACGACCCGGCCCTACGGCCTTGTAACATTACCATTGTACCCCTGGGGTTTGACCTATAAAACCCCCAGGAGCCCTCATGCATACGGGCAACTCATTCATTCGCAGAGGCGATCACCCACACAGCTAGCAAACAACACCCGAGGAGAGGGAGCTGCCTAAGCCCTGGCCAGCCTTCCTTCTTCCTCCATACAGCTCTAGGAGCAACTCTGTACTGTTACATATAAACCACTCTCGGCAGGACTAGGGGTGTTATCTCTCTGGAGAGCCCCGAACCTGGGTATGTCTTGCGTCTCGTGCTCGCTCATGCCGACCTCGCCTCTGGAGCCCACCAGTGCCCTCGAGCCTCTTCCTATCTTTAGCCATCCCTTGGCATCTGCCGTGCGCCCACCACGACAGTTGGCGCCCACCGTGGGGCAGCTCGAGGTCCTGGCTGGGAGCATGCTTTAGACAGGGATCTTCTCCAACTCCGACGAGCCCGTCACGCTGGCGGGCGATGTCATCGACGCGCTCACCGCCTGGTTCGCCATGCTGCGCATCTTCGACGCGCCTACGGACGACATGTACCCCCGTGAGGTACTTAGCTTTTCTGACTCTCCGCTCTTCATCAACGACGGCGCTCCCGCCGGAGCGATGGACCTCTGCGTGGAGGTTTTCATCACCGACACCGGCGCCTCCTACTCGTCGAGCGGGGCAAGGAAGGCCGCCGAAGGTAAGGCCGCGGTGGTCAGGGCCGACTCGCCCAACCCGCTGCACGCCACAATGCAGAGCCTCTGTGTCCCCGTCGACACGGACGTCGATGCCTCCAACATCACCGAGGCCCGGAATCTCCTCAACAAGGATCGCCAGCGCCTGCTGGACCTCACCGAGACGCTCGCCGCCACGCAGCGTCGCCTCGACTCCGCCCAGCTGGAGCGCGACGCCGCCTACGGCTTCATGCATTCCGCCCACGAGCCAAGCCGGGTCGTCGACGTGCGAGCCTGGGGTGGTGCGATCGGGCGCGCCTTCGGCGCCCTCCCTCCCGTCTACGAGACTCCCGTGAAGAACATGCGTGCTGCCCAGGCGGCCGCAGTCGGCCTGGATCAGCTTGCGCGCGAGGAGCTGCAGGATCGCCTCAAGAGGGTCAACGACCTCCTCATCGTGGCCAACGCACAACAGGACCGCCTCAACCAGCTCGCCAGGCCAGCCGGATCCGGATCCGTCCGAGTCGCCAGACCCGGCGACAACCAGCATACGCGTCTTCTGCACCCGGCGAGGCGCACTCCAGCTGCACCCGAACCCGGCGCAACCCCACCCCGACGGTAGCTGGCGGCTTGGCGGACGAGCCGGCCTTGGAGGCCCGGCGCCGCCTCGACCCCCTACTTCAACCCGGCCGGCGTCCGGCTGCAGGCGACCCGGCCCCCCACAGTGCGGTCACCGACCGGCTGGGCCCGCGCGCCATCGACGACACCGACGCTCGCCACCGCCTTGACCGACTCGCCCTCTCCCAGGAGCTGGAGGAGACCGGCCCCGTCGGACCGGCGTGCTTCGGGCCACGCATCCGAGGCAAGCCCTTCACCAAAGGGTTCATGCTCCCCCGTGACACCCCCAAGTACAACGGCACCGTGAAGCCGGAGGACTGGCTCACCGACTACAGCACCGCCATCGGCATCGCCGGCGGTAACCACCACCTTGCCGTACGCTACGCGCCCCTCATACTCCAGGGGTCGGCCCGCACCTGGTTGAATAGTCTGTCGACTGGCAGCATCAACGCGTGGGTCGACTTCGAGCAAGCCTTCGTACGCAACTTCATCGGCACCTACAAGCGACCCGGCCGCCCCAGTCAGCTCGCCATGTGCGTGCAGGGGCCGGCGGAAACCGGCCGTGAGTACCTCGCACGCTGGACCAAGCTCCGGAACAGCTCTGAGGGCGTCCACGAGGTCCAAGAAATCCAGTACTTCGCCAACGGGTGCCGAGATGGCACCCTCCTCAAGCACAAGCTCTTGCGCTTTGAGCCGGCCACCATGGCCGCGCTCATGGTAACGGCGGATAATACGCCAACGCCGACTCCGCCATGAAGATCCAGGTGGCACTGGACGAAGCTGGCAAGGCCAAGCCAGTGCCGCCTCCAAAGCCGGCTGGCGAGGGAAGCCGGCAGCAGCACAACCAGCAGAACAACAAGCGCAAAGCCGATCAAACGGCTCAGCGCTACGACCTGGCTCGTCGCGGCCGCCGAGCATGCACCTGCGACCGACCCGGCCGCCAAGCGCCGGAACACTAGTAAAACGGCATGGTAGCCCGCCATGAGCTTCGAGGAGATGCTCGACGCTCCCTGCAAGCACCACAAAGGCACGAGGCCGTCCACGCACACGCTCCGACAGTGCGCCATCACCAAGCGCATCGCCAGGGGCGACATCCCACCGCCTCCGGCTCAGGCTCCGGGAGCAGGGCAGCCACCTCCACCTCTGCCACCACCTCCAGCCGGCGGCGCGATGCGCGAAGACCCCTACCCGGCCCAGAACGCGACCTACGTCGTCTTCACCAGCCTCGGCGACGACAACGCAGCGAGCACCTTCTTCGGCAGGAGGTGAACACCGTCATCCCGGCCAAGACGGAGTACATGCATTGGTTAGAGCGCCCGATCACCTGGATCCGGGAGGACCACCCGGCCGTCATGCCGAACCCGGGTGGTTACGCCCTCGTCTCGACCCCACCATCATCGCACCCCGGTGCACGTGCAAATTCTCCCGGGTTCTCGTTGACGGCGACAGCAGCATCAACATCCTCTACCGCGACACCATGACCAAGCTCGGCCTCGAGGCCAAGGACCTGGAGCCGACCCGGACGATCTTCCACGACATCGTTCCCGGCCTCTCTTGCTCCTTGATCGGCCAGATCTGGCTCGACGTCCTGTTCGGTGACAGCAGCCACTTCCGACGCGAGCCGATCTGGTTTGAGGTGGTGGACCTGTCTAGCGCGTACCACGCGCTGCTGTGCCGGCCCGTGCTCGCCAAGTTCATGGCGGTACCCCACTACGCCTACCTGAAGATGAAGCTGCCGGGTCCAAAGGGCCTCATCACCGGCACCGGCGACTACCGCAAGTCCCTGGACTGCGCCCAAGACGGTGCCAAGCTAGCCGAGTCGCTTGTCATAGCCGAGGAGCGGCGTCAACTCGACCGGATCGTCGCCCTGGCCTAGGGAGCGTCGGCCGCATAGATCCCGACCGAGGAGCCGGCCGAGGAGGCCACATTCTAGCCCTCCAAGGAGACCAAGAAGGTGAAGCTGAACCCGGAAGACCCCAACTACAACAAATAGGAAGGCGAGCTCGTCGACTTCCTCTGTCAGAATCGGGATATCTTTGCATGGAGCCCCAAGGACATGCCGGGTATCCCGAGGAAGTACGCCGAGCACAAACTCCACGTCCGCAAGGACGCCAAGCCTGTCTGTCAACCCCTACGACGTTTTTCCGAAGAGAAGAGAAGGACCATCGGTGAAGAGGTTGCCAAGCTCTTCGCTGCCGGCTTCATCATGGAAGTGTTTCACCCCGAGTGGCTGGCCAACCCAGTCCTCGTCCTGAAGAAGAACAAGACCTGGCGCATGTGTATCGACTACACCAGCCTAAAGAAGGCCTGCCCCAAAGACCCGTTCGCCCTCCCGCGGATCGACCAAGTCATCGACTCCACCGCCAGGTGCGAGCTCCTGTCCTTCCTAGATGCTTACTCGGGCTATCATCAGATCAAGCTGGACCCGGCCGACGCCCTAAAGACGTCCTTCATCACGCCCTTTGGGGCGTATTGCTACATCACCATGTCGTTCGGCTTGAAGAACGCCGGCACCACCTTCCAGCGCTGCATGCAAAAATGCTTGCTGCCGCAACTCGGCCGCAACATCCATGTCGACGGGGACGACATCATGGTGAAGACCAAGCAGCACCTCACGCTCCTCGACGATTTGAAGGAAACCTTCGCCAACCTGCGCGAGTACAAGGTCAAGCTCAACCCGCAGAAATGTGTTTTCGGCGTTCCAGCCAGAAAGCTACTCAGCTTCCTCGTCTCGGAGCGCGGCATTGAGCCAACCCCGAAGAAGATCAAGTCCATCGAGCGCATGCGCAAGCCTGCTCGGCTGCGCGATGTCCAGAAGTTCACCGGCTGCTTGGCCTCGGTCAGCCGGTTTCTCAGCCGGTTGGGCGAGAGGGCCTTGCCCCTATCTCAGCTGATGAAGAAGACGACACCGTTCGAGTGGAACGACCAGGCGGACGAAGCTCTCCGGGATCTCAAGCGCATGCTCTCCACCGCACCAGTCCTGGCCGCACCGGCCGAGAAGGAGCCGCTGTTGCTCTATATCGCCGCAACCTCGCGGTCGGTCAGCACGGTGATGGTGGTCGAGCGACCAGAGAAGGACAAGGTCCAAGCCGTCCAGCGGCCCGTCTACTACCTGAGCGAGGTGCTCTCCGCCTCGAAGCAGAACTACCCGCACCACCATAAAATGTGTTACGACGTGTACTTCACCGCCAAGAAGCTGAAGCAGTACTTCCAAGAGCAGGTCATCACCGTGGTCAGCACGGCCCCTCTCGGCGAGGTCATCAGGTGCCGGGATGCCTCTGGCCGGGTCGCCAAGTTGGCACTCGAGCTAGCCAGGCACACCATCCTCTACGAGCCCCGCACCACGATCAAGTCCCAGGCCTTGGCCGACTCCCTCATCGACTGGACCGAGACCCAGTACCTGCCGCCGCCGCCGAACTCGACGCACTGGCGCATGCACTTCGACGGCTCGAAGATGCGACTCGGCCTAGGGGTCGGCATCATGCCATCCTCTCCCAAGGGCAACTGGCTCAAGTACGCGCTGCAGATCCACTTCGCCGCCTCCAACAACGTCGCCGAATACAAAGCCCTTGTGCACGGCCTCCGGCTTGCCAAGGAACTCGGCATCCGGCGCATCCTGTGCTACTGCGACTCGGACCTGGTGGTGTAGCAGAGCTCCGGCGAGTGGGACACCCACGACTCCAACATGGCGAGCTACCGCTTCCTCGTCCAGAAGCTGCGAATTCCTCCATGTCCCGCGCGCAGAAAATGAAGCGGCGGACACGCTCGGCAAAATCGCCTCGTCCTGGCAGTCCATTCCGCCCGGTGTCTCCCTCGAGCATCTGCACAAGCCGTCCATCAAGCCGTCTCCGGACTCCGAGTCCATCCACGTCCTGGACGACCCGGCCGCACCTCAACCCGGTCCGGGGACTGCACCGACCGACCCGGTCGTGCCTCAACCCGGCCCGGGGACTGCTCCAGCCAGCCCGACCACAACCCAACCCATCCCTGGGGCCGCTGAACCCAGCTCGGGGGCTGCCACCCCGGAACCCATCGTGATGTCTGTCCTCGCCGGGGTCGCGGCACCATCCTGGGCCCTGCCCATTTCGGAGTTCCTGGAAAACGGGGTCCTCCCCATGGACGAGACCGAAGCCCGACAAGTGCAGCGCCGAGCGTCCGCCTACAGCATCATCAACAACGAGCTCGTCAAGCATAGCTCCACCGGCATGTTCCAACGCTGCGTCGAGCAGGACAAGGGCGTTGAGATCCTCCTGGACATACACCAGGGCGAGTGCGGGCACCACGCCGCCTCGCGGTCCCTGGTGGCCAAGGTTTTCCGCCATGGTTTCTACTGGCCCACCGCTCTCGAAGACGCGGAGTCGCTCATTCTCAGGTGTGAGGGGTGCCAACGCTTCAACAAACGCAGCCACCAACGGCGTCAGCACTCCGAACCACCCCGATCGCCTGGCCCTTCGCGGTCCGGGGACTCGACATGGTGGGACCCTTCAGGACCGCTCGAGGCGGCATGACGCATCTGCTGGTGGTGGTGGACAAGTTCACCAAGTGGATCGAGGCAAGACCAATCAAGAAGCTAGACGGTCCAACGGCCGTCCAATTTATCAAGGACATCGCGCTGCGCTACGGCATGCCAAACAGCATCATCACAGACAACGGCACCAACTTCGCCAAGGGCGCGCTCGCACAGTACTGCTCCATCTCCGGCATCCGCCTCGACCTAGCTTCCATAGCACATCCACAGTCCAATGGCCAGGTCGAGCGGGCCAACAGCCTCATCCTATCCGGCATCAAGCCGCGACTCGTCGAGCCGCTCATCTGTTCACCCGGCAGCTGGCTTGACGAGTTCCCGGGCGTCCTCCGGAGTCTCCGCACCATGCCAAACAGGTCGACCGGGTTCACCCCATTCTTCCTCGTCTACGGAGCAGAAGCCATCATCCCGACCGACGTCAAGTTCGACTCGTCGCGTGTCATGATGTACACGGAAGCCGAAGCAAAAGAAGCCCGCGAAGACGGCGTCGACCTGCTCGAGGAAGCACGTCTCCTAGCGCTCAGTCGCTCAGCCATCTACCAGCAAGGTCTGAGGCATTACCACAGCAAGAAGATCAAGCCCCTCGCTTTCCGAGAGGGAGACCTCGTCCTCCGACTCGTCCAAGAGCAGACTGGCCAACACAAGCTATCCTCCCCATGGGAGGGCCCCTTCATCGTCAGCAAGGCCTTATGCGACCGCAACGCGTACTACCTCATCGACGCCCGCAAGAGAAACAAGCGCAAGAGGGACACTACCGGCGAAGAAACACCCCGGCCATGGAATGCAGAGCTCCTTTGCCCGTTTTACAGTTAGCCGAGTGCACGTATGTATCGCTGCCTTTTGTAACCATCTGAAACTATGGGGTCCCCGAATGACGCTCAGGGGCTGCCCCTTTTGCGACCAAGCTATTGTGTCTCCTACATTTGTGCACTACTTTACTCTTCAGCCAAACTCGGCCACCGGGTCGACTCGCTCGACCCGGGGGCTCGCGGGCTGGCCGGCTTGGCCACCCGTTGTTTCTTCTTAGCGGTTCTCAAACGCGTTGGATCGCCATAGCCTGTCGCTTCGCCCTAAGCCGCAGATCCGGCTTCGGCTGTTGGCCAGCAAGCGCATGAGACCCAAAGCACCAGCGCACCATGAACACTAAGTCAAGAACCTCCGGGTCGCTCAACCCAGTCCTGCCATTTTAAAGTTGCCGCACGACCGGCTGCTCGCCAACCCGGCCCGCTGGATTGCCGCCAGCCGGCACAGTGGGTGTTTCGCTCGCGCTCAATGTTTTGAAAGACTAAGTATTGAACGCTCCTCCCAAAGGCCGAACCCTTTGTCACGGACCAAAGCCTCGGCCGTCAGACTCGCGGGGGGAGGCCCAAAGGAGGAAGGTTGCAAGAAAACGGCTCAAAAAACGAGAAGCAGAGGCGCAGACATTCACACAACTTATACATCACAAATTTAAACAGGCCCAAGGCCAGAGTTCATTACACCCAGTCAACCCCCAGTGGGTGGGTGGACCTGCTACCTAACAGAAATTGTTTATAAGTTAAAATCAGGCATCGCCTCCGCCAGAGCACACAGCCCCCGGGTCCGCAGAAGTGCCAGTATCCTCCTCCCCGGCGTCCGCGTCGCGGTAGACATCCATCTCCTCGGAGCTGCCCTCCTGGTCGTCCAGGAGCAGGCCGTAGTCGTCGGCAGGAACGACCCCGCCATCCTCCGCCCGCTCCGGCTGGAACTCGTCGTGGAAGGCGAACCCGGCGATGTAGCTAGCTCGGGCAGCGATCCGTCCGGCTTCCGCCTGCAGCTGGCTCTCCGAGCCGGCTCGCTGGCCCACCAACGCATCCAGCGCCAAGTCCAGATGCCATGACACCGCGAACCGGAGCGCCATCTCGGCGCCGGCACGAGCGACGGAAACCCACCACTCGTGAAGGCGGACCGGGCCGGCCTCCAACCACCCCGCCAGCCGCGTGAAGCAGGTCGGCGCAACGGCACCCGGCCAGAGGGCCGCCATCATTGCTGCGCCGGCCTCGGAGAGCCGACCCATCTGGTCGCTCAGAACCCGCAGACGGGCTTCGGCAGCAGCAATGATCTCCGGGAAGGTCCAGGCCACCCGCGGATCTGTTCCGGAGCCGACGATCCCTTGCGAGTCGCGCTAAAAGCGGACCGCCTGCTCAGCCAGCTGGCGCATCTCCGGGAAGGCCCCTACCAAGAAGGAAAGCGAGTCAGAAGAAAGTCACTAAGGAAGAAGGATCGGAGTCCCAACCCGGCAACAACAAAACCAAAGGAAAGCACTTACTAGAGAAGGACTCTTCCAGGTGCTGCGCTTCGAGCAACGTACCGCGCCGCTCTCGGGCAATAGTGCGGTCACGCTCCTCCAGGGCCTTCTCCGAGTCGGCGACCTTAGAAAGGGCCGCCTTCAGCTCGGCGTCCTTATCCTCAGCCGCCTTCACGGCCTCCTCGCGGAGCCGGGTCTCCCCCTGCCGGGTCTCCTCCGCCTTGGCCACCAGCGCCTTCAGGCGCTCCACCTCGGCCTGGAGCTGCCCCTTGTCGTCGGCCAGCTTGCCACGTTGCCGGCCTGCCTCGGCAAGGGCTTGCTGTGCCTCCACGACCTTAGCGGCCTCCGCCTTGAGGCGCTCCACCTCGGCCTCGAGGCGGCTCATGTCATCCGCCAAGTGCTCCCGCAGCCGGCTGGCTTCGTCGAGCGCCTGCCGGGCTCCCGTCGCCTCCGCCTTCGCCTTGTCCACCTCGGCCCCGAGCCGGCCGACGTCTGCGACAAGCCGGTCATAGTGAAAACTGGGCCGAATCAGCCGGGTCCTCCAAGACAGCAACTCAGGAACAAAGTACTATTTTTAAGATTCGACCCAACTGCTACGCAGTTGGCCCGAATCTCGGGGGCTACACCCAGTGGGTGCACTAGCGCACCCCCACTAGAAAAGAGCACGAAAAAGACGCCGGTGCGTCTCAAGGAGCCGGTTGAAAACAGTGACCCGGTAGGAGTCCAGTTGCTGTGAAAGACGACGATCAACGCAAGACAGCAAGATAAGATTCAACCCAACTGCTACGCAGTTGCCCGAATCTCGGGGGCTACACCCAGTGGGTGCGCTGGCTCGCCCCCACAAAGGAGAAACAACGAAAAAGAAAAGCAGAACGCAAACGAGAACTTATGAAGATGGCGCGCTCTAGCTCCTGCGTCGCCTCGACCTTGGCCTGGGCGAAGGCCTGGATCCGGTCCGTCCGCCCCCGCAGGCGGCGGGTCACGACGACCATCGCCGCCTCCTCCTTGGTCGGAGGACCAAAGGGACCTCGCTGGTCCCGCTCTGCGACGGCCGCGGCTCGGCGACCCGGCGCCCTCCGGACCTGAGCACCAGGGCGTGCTCTCCACCGGCCGCCTCCCCTGAAGCCGGCGCCTTCTCCGGCGCCCTCTCGGGCGCCCTCTCCGGCACCGACGCCGACTCGGTGGGCGGAGCGGCCTGAGGCTCCACCACCAGCGGCGTCTCGTTCGCCGGCGTCCGGGACGCCCCCTCTGGCGCCGCCCGCGCCGCCTCCTTCAAGACGGCGTCGCCACCGCCTCCATCGGCCCCCTCCCGCTCGACCACGTCGGTCCGCGGTGGGGTGCCGTTCTCGACAAACACGACCTCCCGGTCGAGGTACATCATGTCCGCACAGCCGCCTTAGCCGTGCTCCCTCTCCGACGCCGGCACGAACATCGTCGTCGCCGCCACCGTCCCCGCCGGCATATCCGGCCACGCCGCCTCCTCGCCGGCTCGTGCCCACGCCGTCGCGGTGCTGACCCAGGCCTGGGTCGACGCCGCCTGCAGCTCTGCCTCGGCCCGGTTCTGGTCCCGCCAGGTCAGGCCCTCGACATCGGCCGGGTCCAGACCAAGGTCCGAATCCACCGGTGCCTCCTCCTCGTCCCGGTCCACGGTGCTGGATTGGCTCCTCGGAACACGGCGCCCTCGGTGGACGCGGCGTCTGCCGTTGCCACCGCCAACAAGATCGGTGACCTGAAGCACAAGACAAAAAACAATTACGCCGAGTCGAGCGGGGCCGCTCAGCAATTCGGCTCGAATGAAACAGCACTTACCCCGGCATCACCGGAACGACGGGCCTTGCCGCCCTCTCGTGCGGAATGCCGCGCCTCCTCTTGGCGGGCGGCTTCGCACCCCCGGCTGAGTCCGCCGCGCGCTTAGCGAACGGGGTCCGCGGCGAGACGCTGTCCTTCCCATGCGGGTGCCTCGCCGTCGCCGCCCCGGCATGACCCGGCTTTGGCCGCGCCGCCGCCTCCTCATCCCGACGCCTCTACATCAACAATTCGCGTTATCATCCCCAAAGCCGTCCCACAACCGGCGACTCAAGGAATATAAACAAGACTCACCTATTCGCCGCCCTGCGCCCGTGTCGGCGGCCACCGCCTCCACTCCGCCATGGGCCTCGGGCTCCTCCGAGGCGACCCGCAGCACCTGCGCCCGCGCCCGGTCGTAAGGATGCCGGATGGCGCTCAGAAGCACCTCTCGCGTCGCGTCGGGGCAGATAAAAAGATAAGCAACAGCGAAGTACGGAGACCAGGGACTCACCAACGGTGCTGGGTTCGCGCGGCTGTACGGGGCCTTCCCGAACTCCCAATCAACCCCCAAGTTGGCCTTGGAGATGTCATTGACCCAGTGCGTGACTTGGTCCACCGCCAGCCGCGTATTCGCCATGCGGTTGGGGTCTTGAAGGCCGGTCATCTGACCGATGTGATGGCTGCACTGCTGCAGCGGCAGCACCCACCGGACGATGAAGGCGGTGATGAGGTCGGTGCCAGTGAGCCTCTCCCGCTGCTTCATCACTAACACCCGCTCGCACAGGTTGAGCACCTCCTGCGATGGGTGCTTGGGGTGGTACCCCTAGTTCTCCTTTCCCCACAGCGGCGAGTTGATGAACGGCGGGAGGTTGATGCGGTCCTCGCCAAGGTTGCAGACGTAGAAGAAGGAATTCTACCATTTTTTGGCAGAATCCTCCAGCGGCACCTTCGGGCAGTTGACGCCCGACCGCTTGGAGATGACGGCCGGCCCGCACTCGAACATCTATCCGGCCTTCGGCCCCTGCTGCTTCAGGGAGAAGAAGCACACCCAGAGGTCGATCGAAGTTTCGACCCCCAGGTACCCCTTGCAGAGGGTGACGAAGCCGGACAGCTGCACGATGGCGCCGGCGCCAAGATGGTGGGACTGGAGCCCGAAGAACTCCAGAAAGTCGCGGAAAAAGCCGCTCGTGGGAAGCCCAAACCCGCGCTTGAAGTGCGGCAGGAAGACCACCCGCTCCGAGCCCTCGGGCCGCGGCTCCCGCTCCCCCTGCGGGAGGCGCACCTGAACCTCCTCCACCCTCGGCAGGCGCCTGGTGTCGTGGAGGTAGGCGATGTCGTCAGGGGTGACGGTTGAACCTATCCATGATTCTGACGGCAGCGTCATCGACCCGAGCACGGAAGAAGAAGGAGGAGAAAAGGAAGAAGATGGCGAGAAAGCTCTGCTCAAGACAGCGGACGTCGCAGCTAGCGGCGGTCGTCGGAAGCAGAGGGAGGATGAAGAGGCAGGGGAGCGCGAGCGTGAATGATCTCCGGCGCCCCCTTCGCCCCCAATTTATAGGCCACGATTTGAAACTTGGGGAAGTGGGATCGTTTGCGCTCGCCCCTCCCACTTCCCCGCAATATGTGCGCATGTACCTGCGCAGTTAGTGCCTCGAGAATGGCAACCGACCCGCGGACACCGCAATAAATCCGCGCGCGTGGGCTGAGGGTGCGCGGCGGCGGGCCCCAGGCCGTCGCCCTGTCCCGTCAAGCGCGTGGCCTGTTAGGCCCCTCCGGCTCCCGGGCGCCACATGGCGGCCGCGCGAAGCCTGAAGGATTGCCCAAGATTCGTTGAACTCCTCGGTTTCCCGCCACGAGCGGGATGCCGTGATCCGGCTTCCGGAAGCCGGCACACAGTGGGTGTTGCCGGAACCGGCGGTCACCAAATCCGCCTCTGCAAGGGGGGAAAACTATGAAGGCCCTCCCATCTGAAGACGGCGGACCTTCACAGCTTCGAGGACTACTGTCGCGGGGATGAATCCCAGGCAGGCAACGGAACCCGGATCCTTTTCAGAAACAACGGGGCCAGCATTGCCGCTCAATCCGGCTCGCACTTGGCCGGGTCGCTTGACCCGGCCAAGCCCTTCGACCAGGTCGAGCCCTGCAACCCGGCCAGACTCCTTAACTCGGCCCCAACAACCAAGCTCAAGACTTCTCCAACAAGCCAGCACCGCCCTTGGCGTGTTCTCCAAACCCGGCCCAGGGTCAGCGGCCGTCCCATCCCAGCCATACGATGGGACGAGTCTCCACCAACTGATGACCGAAGCCACAGTGCCCCGCCCATGCCTCTGGTCAACCGGACGAGGCAATAGTGCCCCCACCTACCCGCTGACCAGGGCTGGCGTGGCAATAGTGCACCCGACGTCACCCATGACGCCACCAAGCGGCGACCTGACGGAGCGCCACTGTAGCCGACTCGACTTGGCCACGCCCTGACGATCGACAAGATGGCACACAGTGCCCCCTAGGTGCATGGGGCCCGGTGAACCCGGCGAGCCCTGGCACATGGCGGGTCCCAGCACCGGGTTCCTGGACACTGACGACCCGGCCCTACGGCTTTGTAACAGTACCATTGTACCCCTGGGGGTTGACCTATAAAACTCCCCAGGAGCCCTCATGCATACGGGCAACTCATTCATTCGCACAGGCGATCACCCACACACCTAGCAAACAGCACCCGAGGAGAGGGAGCTGCCTAAGCCCTGGCCAGCCTTCCTGCTTCCTCCATACAGCTCTAGGACCAACTCTGTACTGTTACGTATAAACCACTCTCTGCAGGACTAGGGGTGTTATCTCTCTGGAGAGCCCCGAACCTGGGTATGTCTTGCGTCCCGCGCTTGCTCATGCCGACCTCGCCTCTGGAGCCCACCAGTGCCCTCGAGCCTCCTCCTATCTCTAGCCATCCCTTGGCATCTGCCGTGCGCCCACCACGACAACATGTATAAGTCATGACGAAAGCAATAGCAACAAACTAAACGATCATAGTGCTAAGCTAACGGATGAGTCTTGTCCATCACATCATTCTCTAATGATGTGATCCCGTTCATCAAATGACAACACATATCTATGGCTAGGAAACATAACCATCTTTGATAAACAAGCTAGTCAAGTAGAGGCATACTAGGGACACTGTGTTTGTCTATGTATTCACACATGTACTAAGTTTCCGGTTAATACAATTCTAGCATGAATAATAAACATTTATCATGATGTAAGGAAATGTAAATAACAACTTTATTCACTACAAAAAAATACACTTCCGTGATGATACGTGTTTGTCACAGTAGGTCACGTTTTCTGTCATGCATGTACATCCATGATAAATTTATGAAAAAATCAAGATAGTCATACCTGTGCTGTCATAGAAGTGTTCCATGACAGTACCAAGATTATCATCACGGAAGTGTCCACTTCCATGACAATAAATCGCGTGTCACAGAAGTGCTTTCGTCAAGGGTGACCGACACGTGGCATCCACCGTAACGGAACACCGTTAAGCTATCAGGTCCGGTTTTGGATCCGATAACCCGTTAACAGCCCGGACCAATGGGGATTTTCCATGTGTAAAATCATCATTGGCCGGAGGAAACACGTGTTGCCTCACCGTTGGGACATATGTCATCCACTCATTGGACAGGAGGCACCTATGATAGGTCGACACGTGGCACGGCCCAACAGTGGCCCATTCTGGTGAAAAAGGTCGGCCCAATAAAAAATAGCAGGCCGGCCCATATAAGGCCTACTTGTGTCAGGTCCATTTAAGCACACGGCCCATACGAGATGTGTCAATTCGGCCCGTCAACGGCCCGTTAAAGATTTGACACCATTGCAGTCCATCGTCAGTTCGAGCCCGTTAACAGCCCGCTATATATTTGGGCTCAATATCGGCCCGATGAGATTTCGGCCTGTTAACGGCCCATACAGTGGATGGGCCAATTTTCACGATGTACATCTTTCGGCCTTTTAGCAACACATTTAAATGTTGCGCTAATTTCCGGCCCAGTGTGTCTTTCAGCCTGTTGACGGCCCATAAATCAGTTGGGCCATTTGTAGTCGAACCTGAGTTTCAGCCTTTTAGCGACCCATTTAAGTGTTGGGCCAATTTCCGGGCCGGTGTGTCTTTCAGCCTGGTGACGACCCATATATCTGTTGGGCCATTTGTAGTCGGACCTGAGTTTTGGCCTTTTAGCGACCCATTTAAGTGTTGGGCCAAATCCCGGCCCTGTGTGCCTTTCAGCCTGTTAACGGACCATAAATGAGTTGGGCCATTTGTAGTCGGACCTGAGCTTTGTCCTTTTAACGGCCCATGCCCTTCATGGTCCAATACCAGCCCGATTTCTCTTTCGGCCTGCTAAAGGCCCACAACACAGTTGGGCCATTTACAATACGACCTGACTTTCGGCCTCTTAGCGGCCCATGCTCTTCATGGTCCTGTACGAGCCCGCTGTCTCTTTCGGCCTGCAAAAGGCCCACAACATAGTTGTGCCATATGTAGCCTAAACTTAGTAACAGCCTGTTAACGGCCCGTGAAATCAATTGGGCCCACCTGTTGCCCGCTTCGATGTCAGCCTATTAACGACCCGGGAGTTAAGAGGGCCGACCATTAACTTTTGGCCTGGTAACGGCCCATTAACTTAATGGGCCCACTAAAGTTCGTACATGTCTTTAGGCCAAATTAGATAATTTGAGCCCATTACGATGAGCAATTATGCACAGGACCAAAACTGATCAAGCAAAGGTACGGCATATAGGGAAAAATGTTGCGCATCCAGCATATATTACAGGAAATTACATCCACTGGGCAATCAAAGATTGATGCCAGTGCAAATAAATGAACAGAACCTAACGATCTACAACGTCACAATCTGCAACCTCAGCACGGATGACGCCCATAAGCATGTGGGCAAGTTCTTGCTGCTTTGCTACACTGTCTCTGAAAACATTGATCAGTTGTTGTGTCGCACGACTCTGCACCTCTGATTCCTCCACCACTTCCATCATTCCTTCAGCCATTAATTGGTTCACAAACATACATTTTTCTGGTTGCATTCGAGACAGAGGATACTGAACAGATTCAGATGGCGATTTTGGCAGGCTTGTATTATTGATAGTGGAGAGTGTCTCGACCACTGCATCATAACATAAATTAGGAGGGGAACCAAACAGATTAATCATGAGTTATTGGCATATTACCTGACCTAGATTTATTGGAAAGAAACAATGGGGCTGCCTTGCTGTTTTTAGAGTTTGTCTTCTTATCTTCAGCAGCTTGCACCAAATTAAGACACTAGCATTTCTATCATTGGCCAAGTCAGATAATAGGAAAGCAACATTGGCACAACGAACGTTTGGGCAACTAGCCAACACCAAATTAACACAATATGGCACAGCTATCATCAGCCAGGTAAGGTAATACGAAAGCAACATTGACACAATGAATGAATGGGCAACCAGAGCAGCACTACAATTCAGTAATGTGCATGATATGAGATAGTACACTCATGCAACTCAGTATGCAAAATTACAAGGCAGTTTTCTTTACAAAAATCAACATTGGCACCTTTAACATTTTGCTACAACTAATTTTAGATCAGATAAAGGTTGGATTCACGCCGGTTAACAAAATACATGCTGATGTAAAAATATAGTGATATACAACAGGTACTTACATCAACATTGGAGCACAGAGAATTCCCGCAAGATATTTTCCTCGAATACAATCCCAATCAAGGAAGTCTTCTATCATTTAACCTTATATTCTAAAAGAGAGATGGGTAAGAAACATGTAGAAAATATGATCAGAATGCTATAAAGTTTCATGATGCGAGGATACGCACACGCTTCTTAGAATGGAGTTGACATTCTTTTGCTAGACTAGAGCGGACTAGTTCTTTGGCCACTGCAATCTGCTTATTATCAGTGGAAGTTGGGTTTCCCTGTGCTGGAGCATTATCTATGAAAAATGGAGTTGGTTTATTATCTCCTGGCGTTTGGATCTTTTCCAAAGACCTGGTTTGTAACCCTTCGCATTCTAACATAGTCGTCTTCCCCTTGCATGCCTTATATAGAAGAATGGTGCTTCAATTATAAAACATGCTACAATAGAGATTGAATAGCTACTGAAGAATAGAAAGGCATGACATATTGACATGTATTCCCTCCATCCGGAAATAAATGGATGGGTCTAGGCGTATTTTAGTTCTAGATACATCTAGTTTTATCCATTTCTGCGACATGTAATCCGGACGGAGGGAGTATGATGTAAAAGCTAGGGATACGACATGACAACACAGTAAAAAAACGCGGAAAACCCACTGCAAAACCAAAGTAATCAAACCCACTGATATGGGATAGTACACTCATGCAGCTCAGGATGCAAAACTACCAGGCAGTTTTCATTACAAAAATCAACATTGTGGCCTTTAATCATATATTTTGCTACAACTAAATTTAGATCAGATAAAGGTTGGATTCACGCCGATTAACAAAATACATGCTGATGTAAAAATATAGTGATATACAAAAGGTACTTATAACGCATGTTCAGTACCAACTGCAAGGTCCAACCCAAGTTCGACGAGTGGTTCTTATCCCCCGCCCTAGATCAGCTCGAGGAGCTCAGCTTTGAAGCTGGACGATGTCGCTCTCTGCCGCCGTCCGCGCTCAGCCTCGCGCCAACGCTGCGCCGCGCCAGCTTCAGCTCCTGCTATCTTGCCCAGATTAATGCCGCACCCGCCCTTCTTCTCCCTCAACTCAAGCAGCTCGACCTCTTCGACGTTGTCATCTCGAAGAAGGCTATGGAGCACCTGCTCCGCAGTTGTACTACACTTGAGTACCTTCGTCTTGAGCAGATCCACGGGTTCATTAGCCTCCACATCGCCTCGACGAATCTCCGATGGATTTATGTGCCTTGCTGGCCCCGCAACAAGACATCAATTGGGAAGAGATCACTCCAGCTGCTCCACATTATGGTCATTGAGAATGCGCCTTTCCTTGAGAGATTGCTTGTATCGGATCTAGAAGGTCCAACAATAATCAGGGTCATTGACACGCCGAAATTGACAGCGTTGGTGCACTCATCTGCCAAATTCTCTGAACTCTTTATTGGATCCGTAATCGTTCAGGTACATCACTCATCTTCTTCTCCGTCTTCTTGAAATTCACATTTTTAAATTTCTTCTTGATGTATTTATGACCGTCTTCCAAAAAATGATTCCCACAAGCTTGACCCAGTCTATGCGCAAAGTGAAGATCTTGGAAATAAAATCTATCGGCCCCAATCTGGATCAAGTTGTTGGATTCCTTACATTCTTTCTGTGCAAGCAGAAGCTACTCATCGAGGTGAAACTTCTTTCCTATTAGTAAATGGTAATCACAACGTAGCTCAAATTTTTCGTAATTTTCCCAAATTACGATGACAAGTGTAGTGTTCAAAACTGCATCTACACACTGCACCGAAAGAAATGTTTTTATTATTTTTTCTCACGTGATCACCTGCATCATTTTGTTGTGGTACTACTATAGTAGCCTAGGCTAGTCATAGTGGAAAGTAACTTAGACTACTCCAATAACTCTATGGTTACCCTAAGAGCAAGTACTGCCTCCGTCCTGGTTTACTCTTCCTATTTTGTAGTATCAAATTGACCATAGATTTAACTAACAAAATGTTAATGCATGTCACCAAGAACTATATCGTTGGATTCGTATTTGAACATAATTTCAAATGGTGTAATTTTTAGTGAGATGCATTGGCATTTTCTTACATAAATATATGGTCAAAATTTTATACTAAATAAGAGGTAGTACAAAAGTGGGCTATAACGGCCCTCCACTATGTAGGCCAAAACACGTGCCAAATTCACTTGTGATGCATTTCGCATCGATGCCCCTCCATTGCTCACCTGGTGCCCCAATCTGGATCACCTACTTTGCTCCGGTGCCAAATTAACTCACGCAATGAAAAAACACTTGCGTGGGAGAGAGAGAGGACTGAGGCAATAAAAAACAATTGTTTGGGAGAGTGAGAGGCTGGTGTAGTTGGTTTGATTGATTTGTTTATACATGTGGGTCTGTGTGCACAGCGGTGCCAACTCTCTCACATCGCGAGAGCAGTGCCAAAATCTTTTGATTTGACATCGATGCGTATTATGTGGCATACTTTTACGAAATATGGCATTGGCCACATAGTGGAAGGCAACAAATGCCCAAGCTCTTCACGTACTCCTAGGTAAATGAGAGGAAAGAGAAAGAGAGAGAGAGTGAAAAAATATCACTAGCTAGCCAACCCTATCGTATGAGCGAATTATATTGGTACCTCTTGATGACACGGCAATCTTATACAGCCAGCTGCTCTAATATCTTCTCTTCTTTTGCAGATAAAAAAGACCCGAATGTGAAAAATGTGCTGCACTATAACAATCTCATTGAATGCCTTGATCTCCATCTTACAGAAATTGATTTGATCGACTACCGAGGCAGCACATCTGAGATTAAATTGGCCAGGTTGTTTGTTCTGGAGGCAAGTGTGCTCAACGTAATGAGGTTTGGCGTTCTCTGGCGCAACAATGAATGGCGTGCTGATCACCGCAAGCGTCTAAGCCTAAATGACAAAGTCTCCACAGAAGCTGAATTTGTTTTTGAAACATCATGTGGCCAGAGACTCGAAAACTTATTTGCCCATTAGTGACTTTTCAGGGCGGTGGATTTTAGTTTGTATGATAATGCTGCATCCACCTAAAGTAAAGAAAGTTCTTACGTAAACTTCCTAGTAATTCCCTCTTTGTAGGTGCAGCATTACTCCTAACATTTGTAATATCAATTTGAAACTTGTAATATTGCCGTGTCCTATTCCTGCATTTTCAAAATCCTGCGAATCAAATAGGTCGTGAGTTGGTGATGATGTTGTGCCTGCCATCTTTCACCAATAGCAGTCGGATCTAGATCTGACGCATACAAACCAAACTTCTCCAGTTTTGCAAAAATATGCCCGCACTTGTTCCCTATTTACAAACAACTCCTTGTCTCTCACAATCAGCCTTATCTCCTCCCCACCACATCTAGAAGGCCATGGAAAAATCTGGCGCGATGGCCGCTGCCAGCGCCGTCCACCCCCAATCTTGGTGTTCCGTGCAATGCACGGGCATCTACGCACGGGAAATTATGTCGAACACGGCTAGTTGTAAGCAGGCTAGGTCTACAACCATGATGATAGTGACTGCAGACGGTGAGGCTGACTATGGTATGCCGAACACGGCGCCTATACTCGGGTGTCATCTCCGATGTAGGGTCTTGTCACTTCACTATGAGGAGCAACACGTAATAATTTGACCAACGGGTAGTACAGTGCTACTACATTGGTAGTACTACTACTACTAGTACTAGCACCACCATCTGGATTTAGTAGTACTACCACATCCATCTGGATTTAGTATTTGACTAGCAATATCTAGTAATGCATGTCACAAAAATTGTACTACTACCTTTGTAAATAAATACATGGTGTATTGTTTTATTCCTATCGGCGAGATAACTTAATGTCTTTTTGCTACTTAATAGGATTACATGCAATGAACTAACCACTACATGTGATGTTTGGTAGTCTCAAGTCATTGAAAGCATGCACGGGCACGGAGGGGGACGCAGCTTCATTGACTTACTGCACCTGCCTTTGAGTGTATGACACGTGGGCCCAATGGGTGGCTGGCCAACCTGTCATACAACCAAAGGCAGGTGCAGTAGAGGGGCGAGGAGTAGATGGCCAACACGCACGTGAATTCAACGCAGTCTGCACTTCTCATATAAAGGCTCCCGCCAGTCCAATCTACGAAATCCTACGCACCTACGCACCCAAGGGCAAGAGTGATCACTCCAATCGCAAGATCAGTTGACTAGAAGCTAGACCCATGGAGGCGATGAGCGCGAGCATCAGCCGGCTGTGCCAGATGGTCCACGACGCCGGCCTGTGGCCTGGCACCGAGGAACGTCTCCAGGTAGTGCTTGATGACGCCAGGGCGAGGGGCCGCTTGGACGGCAGCTTCGTCTCCTTGTTCGACGAGGTCCTCGTCGGCTTCCTCGACAAGTTCACCGTCGTCAAGAAGCTCACGGACGACCTTGACGTACGCCTCCAGCCCACGCGCCCAGGCTCTGCGATCCCTGCCACCCTCAACGGCCTCTATGGTGACAACCTCTTCGACGCACTGGTGGCCCTGCGACTGCCCGCCGTCGCGCCGGAGAATGTCCACCTCGAGGTCGCGCTCGCCACGCTGCGTCTGGCGCAGCAAGACACCATCGACATAATCACCCACGTCTACGCGCAAATCATCCACAAGGACTACTACATGCTAGAGGAGGACGATAGGACGCTGGCCTTCTTGGACCGCGGGGCAACCTTGGACGGCATTGTTCTGAAGCACGTTGAGCTTGCCGCCAACGCCGCTGCTCCTCACACGTCGGTTGGTGACCCGGTGCCTAGGGCGTGAGGATGTCGTTGATGGATCCGTATGTATCTTTATCTTTCTGTCAAATCCATGTAGTAGTATATGGTACTACTAGTAATTATCTTACCTTTCGCATCAACTTCATAATTTTCCTACGTACTCCATGCATGAACCGCGCCAGAACCAAACTTCTCATTACTCTAGGGAAAATCGTTATTTCTATCTATCGGTCGCGCCATGGAGCAGAACCAAATTTTACAAGTTACAAGTTCAAAAGGAAAAGCCTGTCGTGTTCGTGTCACACCCCCACACGGTTGGTCCGGCACGCCGCTCAAGGGGGAATGCGTGCTGTGTTGCATTTTCACTTACAAGTGGGACCGCAGTTGAGCAAACCGACTATCGGCAAACCCCCACCCCGCTCACCGCGTGATGGCTGAGAAAACAGGAGGGAGAAGAGATGGCTGTAGCACGGACTCCAAGAAAATTGGTGTCGGATGGGACTCGTGTGGGTGGCGTGTGCCGTACTGCTAGACATGAATGCTAGTTATGGCCCATGCCACCCCACTATATCGAGGTGCTGGTTACATAGAACAAATTTCCTGGAGTCCGTGCTCAGCCCTCCTCTATCTCTCTTCTCAGCCAGCCAGCAGACGCGTGGAGCCCATCATCTGTTTCCTCATATGCGGTCCCACATGTGAGTGAAAACGCAAGAGGACCCACTGAACTTGCACATCTTTCACCTCGATGTGCTGGTGATGAAAAACAAATCCAATAAAGATCTTCGATGGCCGCTTTTGGAGTTACTCAAGAGTAGTAAGATTCTATTTACAGTGTAACCCAAGATGCACATCATGTGGCTTCAACTACCACTCTATTTTCTTGCATGACACGACCTGGATGCTGGATGTCCCACGTGTCGGCAAAAGGAGCAAGACCTCGACCAAATCTTCGGTTGTGCTCTCGGATTAGACTAGTTGTGCTAACTTAAAATTTTATTGTGTAGAATGGATCCAAGTTTTGGTATTGGGAAGAAGAGTACAACGATATATTGATAGAGCACAATTTAGTAGATGTTCTAGCACTTTTAGCTAGCATAGAGGCTAGAGATGAGACTAGTGCACTTGTTGATAGAATAGAGGCTAGACACGTCTACTTCTTTACACTCGAAGAAGAAAGAAGCACGCAAGATCGAGCCTCCGCAGATCAACAATGAATGCATCAAGAAGGCACTAATCCCACTTACAGGAGCAATTATGGAAGTTGGATATCTTCTAAAATGTATTCTTGTGGTTCTTGTTTTCTTTGGTCTTGCTTTTCTAGTCAAAATTTTGGTGATGTATTTCCATGTACCAAAAAATCAATGATGAAAAAAAGATATGTGTTTGCAAAGAAAAATTTATGCGGCCGGGATGCGTCCGTGCGTTCGACGCACGACCACCGCATCCGAGAAATGGCTCGGACACGACCCCATTGCCCTACCCAAACGGACAGAGTCCGGGCAAAACGGAGGTCCGTTTGGGGTCGTGCGTTGGAGTTGGCCTTACAAGTGGGACCGTAGTTGAGGAAACCGACTATCGCAAATCCCCACCACGCCCGCCGTGCGATGGCTGAGTTAGAGAAACGACGAGGTTGAACAGATTGCTGTAGCACGGACTCCAAGAAATATGGTGTCAGATGGAAGTCGTGCTGGTGGTGTGTGCTGTACTCCTGGACGTGAATGCTTGTTCTGGCCCATGCCACCCAACGACTCCTACTACTTATAGTAGTAGTATCGAGGATTCGAGGTGCTGGTTACGTACAGCGAACACATTAACATATGGCCCACCTCACACCGTGGCCAAATTTCCTGGAGTCTGTGCTAGGTTAAAAAGTGTTCTTTGTGAGGATGGGTGGCTGGTCTCAAGTTTAAAACTTGTTGTATTACGTACGTAGACATAGAGATAGTGTAGCATGTGAAGCTAGTACAAATAGTGTACTATTGTTTATTGGCCTCATCCGATAACCTGTTGTACCGTCACTGCACCCACTCAGAGAAGCGACTCGAAAGCCATTCATAAATTTAGTAAGTTTATCACAAGCATATCATTTTATTACATACAATGGGTCATGAACCCACAACGAAAACAAGGATACATTATAAATACTAGAGTTTTCATCACACAGCAAATAACAAGCAATGAAATGAACTTCAACTCAACCAATCCTCGGCGTTGGAAACGCTTGCTTTGAACCACAAGCGATTCTATGGGAAGAGCCAGCTACTTTCAATCTCGAGACCAACGCAGGACTGATCATCCAGGCTGAAGCGGCCTACTATATCACGACCAGGGTAGGGAACCACCACAATGTCCGACGTATAGATACAGTTGCTTCTCATAAATGGTAGTAACGTTGTGTGAACAACAGTTGGATCGCCTTTCACCATCATTGGATAGTTTTGTCCAAGGAAGAGCGAGTTTGCTCCAAGACTATCAATACTGTACCAGGGAGCAGGTGTTGGCGAGCACACTAGTATCCATCCCGAATACCATGCAACGGGTGTTGGAATAGGTCCGGAGAGTGCGACCATGGGAGACAACACCTGCTCCCTCAGTAGTAACATCAGCAGTGGGCTGTATACAGACAAGAAGTGGTGATCCATTGGAATTAGTTGCCAGCCGCTAGTGAGCATATGGGCCCTGCTCGTCCTCATGCTCGTGATCATCACCATCGTCATCTCCCCCTTGGTTATAAAATTTTCAAGTATAGGTGGTGGAATGTTCACATGACCTTGGAAACACAAGAAGAAGGTTAATTAGTAGAGAAGGGAAACTTGCTAACTCGCATGCATGTGGAGGAAACAATTATAATTATGGTGGAAGACAAACGTACCAAAACTACGAGGATCCCATGCAAAAACAGTGCCACGAGTGGTGGGTGCAAACACAAGACCCTCGTATTCAATTGCATCACCGTACACATCCGTGTAAAGAAACTGATTTTTGAGCAATATCCATCCAGTCAAACCACGAAGGACGGCAACAAGCTTGTCGAAGATAGCAACAACTTCATAGTTCTTGTAATTCCAAGAGCGGTTGGGAACTCGAGAAATTGCTATCTTCCGTAGACGACAGTCCCCATGATCATATTTGAACGTGCGTAGATCATCTGTGTGCTCAACCTCAGGGCACTCGGAAATTTTTGAAGTGGAATTCGCTGGCGAGTGTACACATTCACAAGTTCCCACTCGCAATTGTACCCAATATAAACAACCAAATCTCCATTTGCGCCAGCCCAGGCCTTACCCTGAAACGATGGTATCTTGGCATCACACGTATTGTTATCAAGTGGCATCAACTTGCACAAGGCGAGGCCTCCGTCGTCCGCGCCCATGCGAACAGGCTTATAGTGAAGAAGATAAGGGAGATCAAACCGCTCCTGGACCCTTGGGTTCCTTGTAATGATGTTATTAGTAGAGTCGAGAATGGTCTTGAACGAACCTGCCACGCTAGCCGAGGTGATGATGTCGCACCGATCAATGAGTTCCCCCACCACATCATCTTTCAGATCGGGGCAAGAATAACGGGGTCGTTTCTGGCTTGTTCCCTCCATGGAGAAGATGATCAAACAATGGCAGAAGGAAGGCTGAAGGCAAATGGAGGAGGGAGGAAGAGCGTGCGACAGGGGTTCCAAATCGAGAGGGAAAGGCGAAGAGTCGGTGGACGGTTGTGTCGGGTGGTTGGTGCGACATATGCCAATGGATGGCTTATCATTGTGGGTGCCAATAAGACGTCGCCGGTGCCTGGAAACGGGATGAGGCGAAGACATGCACGCCGGCGGATCTTACCCAGGTCCGGGGCTCTCCGGGGAGATAACACCCCTAGTCCTGCTCTGCGGGGTCTCCGCATGATCACTAGATCAAGGAAAGGTAGCTACAATCGCTCCTAGAGCTGTTGGGTTCAAGGGAGAAGAAGAACAAGGTTAGCTCTTGCTTCTCTCTATCTCTATGGTGTGTGTGCTGTGTTCAGAAGCTAACCCTTTGCATGGGTGCTCCGGGGGGTTTATATAGGCCTACCCCCCGGGGGTACAATGGTACTCCGGCTGGGCACTGGTCCCAGCCGTCAGTGTCTACGCTCGCCGGCTTCTCCGCTGGCTGCTGGGTCCCGCCGACTGGTCGGTCCCGCCGGCTGCCGGCTCCTTGGTCGACAGGCCGGCCCCACCGTCTAGGGTCTTGTCGGCGGCTGCTTACTGTAGCCTTGCCTCTGATGACGAGGGCCTTGTCGAGGTAAGCATGGCTACATGGGCCTCCTCGGGGGCTCTCACCGTAGCCTTACCTCGTCTTGTCTCCTTAATGGGGCTCCTGCTTCGAGGAAAGGAGTGGCCGGCTCCTGAGAGTCGGCCACACCCTTGGCCGACTGGGGGGCCGCCGGGCCGCCTTCATGCCTCTCTCTGGCTAAAGGGGCCCGCCGCCCGTGGGCCGTACGGGAGTCTGTCGTGGATGACGTTGAGGCTAGCATGGCTACAGTGCCGGGCCGCACGGGAGACGGCCGTCCCGTACGGCCTCCTGTAGCCATGCCCGCCTCAGGCTTCGGGGGTAGTGGGCCGCACTGTGGCCACACCCCGTCTTGTCACCGTTATGTGGGAGTAGCTTTGGTGGTTATGGTCTCGGCCGGCTTCTTGGAGTCGGCGCTCTTTGAGGCCGGCTTCTTGGAGTCGGCCACCCCGCGGTTGTCTTGGGGAGGGAGGTCGCTTGAGGCTGGGCCGCCTTCCGTGAGTCGGCTTCAAAGGTAGCCGGCCAGGGAAGGTGGTCCAATGCTCGAAGTGTTTGAAGGCCCAAAGGCCTGATAATTTTTCTGAAGAGCCAGGGGTAGTTGGTTAGGCTACCCATGGCCATTTACTCCGAAAGTTGTCCCCGAAGCTGAGTGGGCTTCGAGGTTGTGTAGGAGTTGAGAAGCACGATCAGCTTCCCATCTTAGCAAGCCGGCAGCTGGGAGCCGGCTCTGGTTAGGCGTGCCGCCTAGGTCGAAAACTTCTGGAGTCGGAGGGCGGGAACCCGCTGGCACGTGCACCGGGCCGCGGGCCGGCCACGGGCCGTCGGCGAACCACGTGGCCGGAAAGCCTGCCAGCCCACGCGCGTGACGGGACGTCGCCGTAGGGAGGGGGCCCGCCACGTCCACGCCCCGGCCCAGGCGCGGATCCTTTGTATCCCGAAACCGCCCGCACGTCCCGTGCGGCAGTTTCGGCTCGCATTTATGCGCAATAATCGCGAGACGTGGGGGGAGTGGGCGTAGTTAATCCCACGCCCCCCCCCACGTCTGGCCTCTTCGGCCTCGTGAGGCTATAAGTAGGGGGAGGTGGAGGGCAGCAGGCCCTCGCACGCTCCTCCTACTTCCACCGTCTTCTTCCTCTCGTCAGTTCTTGCGACAGCGCCTCGCCGCCGTGCTCTTCCGCCGCCGTGCTAGCTTTCGCCATGCCTCCCACCGTAGAGCAGCTTAGCGGGAATTGGGACGGCTCCAACGTCAATGACGACCACGTCGACTTCCTCCGTGACACGCGGCGGCTGCCCAGCGCGGACAAAGTAGAGGTCCGCCTCGCGCCGGCGAAGGAAATCTCGCCGAGGCCGCAGGAGGGCGAGCGGGTGGTCTTCCGCTCACACTTTTTGCGCGGCTTCGGCCTGCCAATGAGCGCCTTCTTCCGCTCCTGGCTCAAATTCTATCAGCTCCAGCCGCACCATCTCACCCCCAACGCGGTGGTGCTGCTGTCCGCCTTCGTCACCCTGTGCGAGGGCTATCTCGGCGTCCTCCCCACCCTTGAGCTCTGGGGGGAGTTCTTCCAGTCGAAGCTGGGCACGCGCATTAAGGGCGTGCCGGCTCATACTGGCGCCTTCATCGCGTCGCGGAGATCGGCTGCCGAGAACCCCTTCCCCGTCATCACGCTGATCCAATCGGTGAAGAAGTGGCAGAAGTCGTACTTCTACGTGCGGAACATCGCTCCACGGGGCGACTACATCAACCTGTCGGCTTACGTAGCCGGCCCACCAGCGGGCAGGCTGCCCCAGTGGTCCTTCCGGGCTGTGACGCTGTCGCCGGCGGGAAACGTCGCCATCGCCCGACAGCGGGTGATGGTCCAGTCGGAGGGCCTGACGGGGCCCGACCTTCTGGCCGCGTTCGTCACGCGTCGGGTTCTTCCGCTCCAGAGCCGGCCTCATCTGATCTGTCAGATGAGCGGCCAGCTCGATCCGAGCCGAATGTGCACCAAGGAGATGCCGCGCGAGGAGGTCGCCTACATGGTGAACTACGTAGCGAATTGCAAACTCACCGAAGAGTGGCAGTTCGGCAAGGAGCCGTATAGCCGAGCCAATCCGCCGCCTACGGTATGCTCTCCCTGTGTCTTTTTCTCTCTCTTTCTCAGCCTTGTTGCCGAGCATCTCTTGGCCGACTCTGACTTAGTCGGCTTGTTCTTTGACAGAGTCCTCCTCTTCGGCCGGCCGGCGGGTCAGACACGGAGCACCGATTCGTCCCCGACCGGACCGAACACGACCTGGAGGACCCCGACCTGGGGGCGTTCCATATGGACGACGACGTCGAGTCGGGCGGAGGCCAAGCCGGCGGCGAAGCAGGCGGCTCCGGGTTCACTGCCACCTTTGACGGCTGGCCGGACGACGATGAAGCCGAAGCCGTCCCGCGCCGCCAGCCGGTATCTGGACGCGGCGCGGGCTCCTCCGCCGCGCAGCCTGCTCGGGGTGGAGGGCAGAAGCGTCGCGCCGCCCAGGGTCTATTTGGCAGCCGAACGAAGAAACCCAGGGGCGGGGCGGCAGCCACCAGGCGGGAAGAGGCGGCCGCGAAGGCGGCTCGTTTCCGCAAGGTGGTGAAGCAACCGCAGACCGTGTCGGCGTAAGTCCGAATCTTTCTTTGTGTACTCTCTTTCTTTCTTTTCTTTGGTGGTTCTTGAAACCTTTGTCTTTTTCTTCAACGATCAGAGCTCCGTTGTCACTTGAGCGGGCGGCTGCCGGCTCCGTCGTCGAGTCGCCAAGGGGCTCTGGGAGCACCACCCGCAGCGTGGACCCCCGCGCCGACCTCCAGGAGGCGACGGAAAGGAACGCGCGGGAGGCGCGGGAGGAGCAGGAGGCACGGGAGGCGGAGGCACGGAAGGCGGCCGCCGCCCAGGCGGCACGGGAGGACGAGGCGGCGAAGGCACTCGCCGAGGCCGCAGCCAGTGCCCAGGCAGAGACTGAGGCCGCGGCGGCGGCGGGGGAGGTTTTGATGGTCACCCCGCTGCGCGTCATGGCGCCTGGGGACATGGAACCCTCGCCAGGGGGAGCCAGCGACGACCAGCCGGGGCTGGGGGGAAGCGGCGACGACGTCATCATCTTGGAGAAGGCGCCGGAGCCAACCCCGCCAACTGGGGCGGCCCAAGGCGGCCAGCCTGATCCGCCGCCTGCACAGTCGGCGGAGGGCGAGCCGGCCGCGGGGGCTGAGGTGGCGGTCCGGGTGCCGCCGAGCCGGCGCGCGGGGAAGGCGGCGTCGGAGCCACAGCCGGCCGTGGGCTCCAGCTCGTCGGCCCGAGACGCGGAGGCGGCCAGCGCTACCTCGGGGTGGACGCCAGGCGGAGGGACAGCCGTAGTGAACGTGGCTGCACAAGACGTCCGGACCCGGCTCCAAAGCCAAGCCGCGGCGCTGAGGCATTTCACCGACGAGTTCCTCGCAACGCGGGCGGCCATCCGGGTTAGTACTCCCGTCCTGTTTCTTCTTGACTTTGCTTTTTTCTTGATCTTGATTTCTTCCGTGGGGGCGCGTCAGCGCACCCACTGGGTGTAGTCCCCGAGTTCCGAGCCGGCTGCTGAGCAGGCGGCTTGGAACTTCTTGGTGGATTTGCCTTTGCTATTTTTGTTCTCACTTCGGTCTTCTGTCCATCTTGCAGGACTACCACAACCTTCGAGTGGCCGCCCTCAACTCCCAGGCTCGGGAGCTGACTCAGAAGACCGCCGATCTTATTGAGAGCCGAGGTACGTGGTTTATTCATTATCTCATGTGGGGGTGCGTCAGCGCACCCACTGGGTGTAGTCCCCGAGATTCGGGCCGACTGCTGTGCAGTCGGGTCGGATCTTCCTTGACGATTTCTTACTGTTCTTCTTCTTCTTCCGACTTTGCAGCAGCCAACGCCAATCTGAGGGCACAGCTGGGGGAGTCCCAGACTGCTCTTCGTGCCAAGGATGCCGAGCTCGCCGCCTTGGTGCAGGAGCGCGACCGCCTGGCCAAGAAGTTGGCCGACCAGGAAGAAAGCCACAAGGCGGCACTGAAGGCAGCGCAGGACCGCGAAGCCACTCTCCAGGCCGAGTTCGAGACGGAGGCGGCCGGCTGGGCTGAGGCCAGGCAGACTCTGGTCTCTGGCTATGGCCAGATCGAAGATCTGGCTGACGGTAAGCCGCCTACCCCTTCGTCCTTTCTTGCCGTCTGCCACTTTGGCTCGTTTTTCTGATTTTGGTGTTCTTTTCTTCGTTTCTTCTTCTTTCTTGCGCAGAGTATTTCCCTGGCTATTCTACTGCCGCCAACCAGACCATCGAGGCCCGTCGCCAGGCGCAGAGGCAAGCCGGCTTTGAAATCTCGCCAACCGCCGGCCGCTCGCTGGAGGAACAGCTCCTGGCGATCCAGGCTCGCATCCAGCCGGCTCACCGGCTGCTCCTCTGGCCCGGCCAAGTGGTCCCTCGCACCCCCAGTCGGACCGCCGACTGGCTGGAGGTGGCAGTCGGCCGCTTCGAGGCTTGAAAGGCGTCGGCGGCTCGCTCCGGTGCCAGGCGGGCGCTGGAGTTCGTCAAGGCCTGGTATCCCGGCCTGAGCCTGGACCAGCTGGCTACCTGGCGGCAGCAAGGCGACACGGAGCTGGAGCCGGCGCGGCCGGCCATCATTCGGCGGGCTTCGGCGATCGCCGACTACACCGACACCAGCGTCTTCGCCCCCGAGATGGACGACAATGGAGTCGCCCAGCCGGAAGAGTGGTTCGGGCTGGACCCGGCGTACGGTGAGGACTCGGCAGAGGAGATCGACTCCAGCGACAAGGGCGAAGAGGAGGAGGAGGAGGGTGAAGACGCCGAGCCGGCTGGTGGAGTAGCCGGCCAGCCTCAGTCTGACCGCGCCTCCAGCACTACGTCGCGCGCCTCCACGCCTCCTGCCGCAGGTGGTGGTCAAGCCGGGGCCCGCTAGTCGACCACTCCTTCAGCCAGCGAGGCTGCCTTCACCGACCAGCTCGGCCTCCATGTCGCGCCCTAGTCTGCCGTCTTTTGCTTTTCCTGTCTTGTTACTCTTTAGAACAATGTTTGGTTAAATTCGCACAATTCCACCCACTGGGTGTATTCGAACTTATGTCTGTTGCCGGCCTGTTGGCGGCTTTATGTATATATATGACTTATGCATTTGGCCTTTCCTTGTACTTTTTGCTTTTTGTCCTTCTGCTTTTTCCTTTACCGCCCTCCCTTGGTTGCCGCCTCCCCAGTCAAATAGTTGCTCTGCAATCTGTAGCCGGGGGAGTGCCTGGCCGATTGGGGAGGGGGGAAGTACTTTAGCTCTGCTGGACTAAAGCTAAGTTTTTTAGGAAGCCGGCCAGCCGGCTACTCTGGTAGCCGGCAGACATGTTTGGAGGCCGTCTCTTTGCTATATAGGTTCGTTGTTCCTTAGCCGTTTTTCGTGTGGGCGTCCTTTTTGTCTTTCCTCTTGCTAGTCGGGCAGTCAGTTCTTTGAGCTGCGACCTTCAACAAGAGAGGACTCGGGGGCCGGCGCACTACTTTTCTGACTTTAGGAAAAACTTTCAATATAGCTCAAGGCGGCCAGTCCCCGGGCCGACTAGTCGAACCCGGTGCCGGACAAAAATTCAAAATGTAATAATGCATTCATGGATATGACACTCGTCATTCATAGATAAATAAAAGGCAGTCCCCGAGTACTGTTCGGGGGCCTGTTGGTTTGTACTTAATACAAAAGGGGAGCGTGATACATACTGCTTTTCAGCTGTAAAATCATCTTAGGAGGTTTGCGTTCCATGGTCGCTCCGACTCCTTGCCGGAGTCGTCTCTCTTGTGTGCTCTTGGTTTTTGCGCGTCGATCAAGTAGTAGGAGTCATTGCCGAGTGCCTTGCTGACGATGAAGGGGCCTTCCCAAGGGGCCGAGAGCTTGTGATGGCCGACTGTTCGCTGGATCAGCCGGAGCACAAGGCCGCCCTCTTGGAAGGATCTTGGCTTGACCTTGTGGTTGTAGTAGCGGCGCAGGCCTTGCTGGTAGATGGCGGACCGGCTGAGTGCCAGCAGCCGGCCTTCCTCCAGTAGGTCCACGCCGTCTTCTCTTGCTTCTTTGGCTTCCTCCTCCGTGTACATGGTGATCCGAGGCGAGTCGAACTCGATGTCTGTTGGGATGACAGCCTCGGCACCGTACACGAGGAAGAATGGAGTGAAGCCGGTTGACTTGTTGGGTGTAGTGCACAGACTCCAGAGGACAGCCGGCAGCTCTTCGAGCCAGCAGCCGGCCGATCGCTCCAGTGGTACAACCAGTCGGGGCTTGATGCCGGAGAGGATGAGTCCATTTGCTCGCTCGACCTGGCCGTTTGACTGCGGGTGGGCAACGGACGCTAAGTCCAGTCGGATGCCCTGCGTCGCGCAGAAACGTGCCAGTGCTCCTTTGGCGAAGTTCGTGCCGTTGTCGGTGATGATGCTGTGCGGCATGCCGTACCGAGTAGTGATGTCGGTGATGAATGTCACGGCAGTCGGCACGTTCAGCTTCTTAATCGGTTTAGCTTCGATCCACTTTGTGAACTTGTCCACGGCGACCAGTAGATGTGTCAGGCCGCCGCGGGCTGTCTTGAAAGGGCCCACCATGTCCAGTCCCCAGACGGCAAAAGGCCAAGTAAGGGGAATGGTCTTGAGGGCAGAAGCCGGCAGGTGTTGCTTGGAACTAAAAACTTGACATCCTCTGCAGCTCTTGACTATTTCTTTAGCATCCTCCAAGGCAGTCGGCCAGAAGAAACCATGGCGGAAAGCCTTGGCCACAAGGGATCTTGAGGCTGCGTGGTGGCCGCATTCGCCTTGGTCGATGTCTTTGAGGATTGCCACTCCTTTTTCTGGCTCGACACAACGCTGGAAGACTCTAGTGACGCTGCGCTTCACAAGCTCTCTGTTGATTATTGTGTATGCTGCGGCTCGTCGTTGCACTAGTCTTGCTGAGATCTCGTCAGCTGGCAGCTCTCTGCTGACTAGGAACTTGAGGATGGGCTGGGCCCATGAGGGAGCTGTGACTTCTTCTTCTGTTAATGTGGCCACCATGACTCGGGTGGGTGGGTTGGGTGAGTCGGCCACCGCTTCTTGTGTCGTTGCAGTTCCCGGGCCGACTGCTGCAGTCCCCGAGCCGGGTTCTGAAGTCCTCGGGCCGGGTGCGACTACGGCAGTCCCCGGGCCAGTTGACAAAGTCCCCGTGCCGCCTGCGGGGTTTCTCCAGTCGGATCCGGCTGTATCTGGCGCGGGCGGTACGAAGATGGAATCCGACTCTGGAGACGCCTTGATGGACAGCTTGAGGAGGCGCTGGAGTGAGACGCCAGTCGGTATGGCTTGTCGGGTGGAGCCGATCCGTGCTAGGGCATCTGCTTGGTCGTTGTCGGCCCTTGGCACGTGGAGGAACTCGCACCCCTCGAAGTATCAGCTGATCTGCTGGACGAGGAATCGATAGATCGCCATGTTTGCGTCCTTGGCGTCCCAGTCGCCAGACGATTGCTGGACCACCAAGTCTGAGTCGCCGTAGCACAGGATCCGGCGTATGCCGAGTTCTTTGGCTAGCCGGAGCCCATGTACGAGCGCCTCGTACTCGGCCACGTTGTTGGAGGCGGTGAAGTGGATCTGCAGCGTGTACTTGAGCTTGTCGCCTTTGGGAGAGGTGAGGACGATGCCGGCTCCCAAGCCGGTGCGCATCTTGGACCCGTCAAAGTGCATCCGCCAATGGGTAGAGTCGGGAGCCGGCGGTAAGTACTGGGTCTCGGCCCAGTCGACAAGGAAGTCGGCCAATGCTTGCGACCTGATGGCGGTGCGGGGTTGATAGAAGATCGTGTAGGGCGCCAAGGCGATGGCCCATTTGGCCACCCGGCCGGATGAATCCCGGCTGCCTATGATCTCGGCGAGCGGGGCAGTGCACACGACCATGATGGGGTGCTCTTGGAAGTAGGGCTTCAATTTCTTGGCAGCGAAGTACACCCCATAGCACATCTTTTGGTAGTGCGGGTAGTTTTGCTTTGAGCTGGACAGTACTTCGCTGAGATAGTACACCGGCCTCTGGACCAGCTGGGCTCGGCCTTCCTCCGGGCGCTGGACCACAACAAGAGTGCTGACGACTCGGCTAGTCGCGGCGATGTAGAGGAGCATGGGCTCCTTCTCAGTCGGCGCAGCCAGGACAGGCGGAGTGGTCAACATTTTCTTCAACTCATGGAAGGCTTGGTCGGCTTGATCTTTCCACTCAAAGTGAGTGGACTTCTTCATGAGTCGGTACAAGGGGAGAGCCTTTTCTCCTAGTCGGCTGATAAAACGATTCAGGGAGGCTAAGCAGCCAGTGAACTTCTGCACATCTCGCAGCTTGGTGGGAATCTCCATCCTCTCGATGGCCTTGATCTTGACGGGGTTGCACTCAATGCCGCGTTCGGAGACCAGGAAGCCTAGCAGCTGGCCGGCTGGCACTCCGAACACGCACTTCTCGGGATTGAGCTTGATCTGGAATCGGCGCAAGTTGGCGAATGTTTCTTTCAGGTCTTCCAGCAAGGTACTGCGCTTCTCTGTCTTCACCACAATGTCGTCTACGTAGACGTGGGCATTTCTGCCGAGTTGTTTCAAGAGACATTTCTGCATGCAACACTGAAAAGTGGCACCGGCGTTTCTCAAGCTGAATGTCATTGTCAGGTAGCAGAAAGCTCCAAAGGGTGTGATGAAGGCAGTCTTCAGGCGGTCAGCCGGGTCCAACTTGATCTGATGATACCCTGAGTATGCATCCAAAAAACATAACAGCTCGCATCCGGCTGTGGAGTCTATCACTTGGTCAATCCGTGGCAGAGCAAACGGATGCTTTGGGCAGGCCTTATTCAGACTAGTGTAGTCTATACACAAACGCCACTTGTTATTCTTCTTCAGAACCAGAACTGGGTTGGCAAGCCACTCTGGAAAGAACACTTCCATGATAAAGCCGGCGGCAAGGAGCCGGGCTATTTCTTCTCCCACAATTCTTCGCTTCTCTTCTGACAGTCGGCGGAGGGGCTGCTTGACCGGCTTCGCATCAGCTCGGACATGTAATTTGTGCTCGGCGAAATCCTTCGGGACACCCGGCATGTCCTTTGGGGACCATGCAAAGATGTCTCGATTCTCATGGAGGAAGTCGACGAGCTCGCCTTCCTATTTACTGTCCAAGCTCGCCCCAATGACAGCGAACCTCTCCGGGTGCTCCAGGTCCAGAGGTATCTTCTTCGTCTCTTTTGCAGGCTGGAAGGAGCCCTGCGCATCACAATCCTTGGGGTTGGGGGACAAGGCCGGCTGCTTGCCGGCCATGGCCACAACCCGTTCTAACATCTTCTTCTCTTCTGCCACCACGAGGGACTCGGCCAGCCGGCTACTGGCCATGGCGCACTCGATGGACTTCTTGTAGTCGCCAGCTACCGTGATGATCCCCTTCGAGCTCGGCATCTTCATTTTTAGGTAGGCGTAGTGGGACACAGCCATGAACTTGGCCAAAGCAGGTCGGCCAAGCAATGCATGATAGGGGCTCTCCAAATCCACTACCTCGAACCATATTGCTTCCCGGCGTAAATGATCTTTGTCTCCGAAGAGAACATCCATTTTGATCTTGCCGATTGGAGAGCAAGACAGGCCGGGTACGATACCATGGAAGACGGTGCGGCTCGGGATGAGATGCTTCGCTTTGATGTTCAGCTTCTCCATGGTATCACGGTACAGTATGTTCATACTGCTTCCGCCGTCTATCAGGACACGGGAAAATCTGGCAGCTCGCCTCTCCGTCGCGAGGGTGACATCCAAGACCATTGCATAGGAGCCAGGCGAAGGCATCACCTCTGGGTGGTCGGCCTGGCTCCAGCTGATTGGCTTTTCTGACCAATGCATGAACTCGGGAGTGCTAGTGGCGACTGCATTCACTTCTTGGTGCTGTCGGCGTCGGCTGCGCTTGTCGTCGGCTTGACTTGTTAAGACGACGTAGGCAGCGTGCTCTTCGGGGAATTCGTCTTGGATGGCGCCGACTGCCGGTCGAGCCGCCGGCTGCTGAGGGGCTGGAGGCGGCGGGCCGGGAGGCGGAGGTGGCAGCATTCCCTCGCCCTTGGTGATGCGGGTGAGCCAGTGGCATTTCCGAGTTGTGTGGTTGGACGGCTTCGCGCCGCTGTGGAACTTGCAGGGGGCATCGAGTGCTTGTTCGTAGGAGAAAGACGGCTGCCAAGCCGGCCTTCCACCCTTCTTCTTGGGAGCGGGCCGTTCTTCAGGCTGCTCGTCTTCAACTGTGGCCACCTGCCGACTAGAGGAAGTCGGCATGGGGCCCTTGCGCTTGTGGTCGTTCTGGTAGGGGCGCCGATTAGGGTCGCCAGCCGGCGTCTTGGGAGCCGGAGCAATCACCTTCCCAGAGGCGTCTACTCTTAGCTCGGTCTTCATCGAGGAGTCGGCTGTGGCGTACTTGTCGGCGATGACTAGTAACTCGTCGAGGGTAGCCGGCTCGTCGCAGAGGAGTCGGTGCTTGAGGAGGGTGCCCTCTCGGCACCCGGCGGTGAAGTACTCGATGGCCTGGACCTCGTGCACCCCCTCGCAGGAGTAGCGGAGCTCGGCCCATCGCGTGAGGTAGTCGCGGGTCGACTCGTTGGGCCCTTGGACGCAGAGGGAGAGCTGGCGAGGCTTGGGAGGCCGCTTGTAGGTGCTGGTGAAGTTGCGGACGAAAACTTCGGTGAAGTCCAGCCAACTGTTGACGCTGTAGGGCTTGAGGCTGTTGAGCCATGTGCGCGCCGTGCCTTCCAGCATGAGGGGGACGTACTTCACGGCGACGCGCCGATTGCCATTGGCTATGCTGACGGCCGTGGAGTAGTCGATGAGCCAATCTTCCGGCTTCACCGAGCCGTTGTACTTGGGCGTGTCTCTGGGGAGCGAGAACCCTTTGGGGAAGGGCTCGTCGCGGATGCGGGGGCCAAAGCATGGCGGGCCGACATCGTCTTCTTCTTCTAGCGCCAAGGATCGAGCAAGGCGGTCGATCCTGTGGCGGGCGTCGTTCTCGCCGACTCCTTCTCGGCGGCCGAGTCGGTCGCCAAGAGTCGGGTGTGTGATAGGCGGCGGAGTGAGGCGTCTTTCTCTTCGAGGCGGGGGAGGAGGCAGATTTCCTTGGTGCTCTACAGCTCGAGGGCGGCCATCCGTGTCGCGCTCGATGGTGATGCGAGTCCGGCTGCGGTTGGCAGCCGGCTCCTTGTCTTTCTTCTGGCGCGCGCTGCTCGCAGTCGGCGAGCGGGACGTCGCGGCGTGCTCCCGGCGCGGGGGATGACTATCAGCACGGGCGCCGGCTTCGTGCCGTTCTGCAGCCGCGTCGAGTAGCTATTTGATCCGTCTCGTCATGTAGGGGAGCTCATCGGCTCCCAGCCCATTGAGTTCTTCTGCAGCCGCCTGAGCGGCTCGCAGATTTTCGAGCGGGGTGGCGTAGATGGGGCGATCTGTGCCCATCATGCTGGCGACGGCTGCGCCGCGCTTCTGGACGAAGCCGGCTCGGCTCGGGCCGCTAGGCGGCGGCGTGCCGAAGGCGGCGTGGTCGACTTCGCGCTGGTGGGCCTCGGTGAGGCGTCTCATCGAGGCTATCTTCTGGCCCTCCGCGATGAGGGCAAGGCGGCGTGCCTCCAGGGTCTCGGCGTCGGTGTCGGCCGGGATGGGGACGGAGAGGTCGTGCATCGCTGCTTGCTGAGCGTCGCGGGCATTCTCGCCCGAGTGGGAGACGTGGCTGGTGACCAGCACTTCGGTGACAGCGCTGCTGCCGCTGTCAGCTCGAGGGAGGGGGTCGTCGAAGACCACCACGTCGGAGGGGTAGGCGTCAAGCGACGCGGTGTCGGAGTCTATTAGCATCGGGTCGGTGGAGCCGACCGACTCCATGTCCGCAGCAGGCTCGCTGGAGACGTGAAGTTGGTCGAGGAGGCTGATGAGGCGGCTCTCGGGGTAGTCGGTGCCTGCGTCGGACGCAGGCTCGTCGGAGATGCGAGTCTCGCCGAGCAGATCGGCGAGGCGGCTCGCTGCGCAGGCGTCGTCGACGCCTTGCAGCGCGTCGAGGCAAACGCCATCGGGCGCAGGAGGCTGGCTGCGCTCGCGGGGGAGGAAGAGGGTTCCCGTCCAGAACAAGTCTCCGGACGACGGTGCACCTCGCCCCACGGTGGGCGCCAAATGTCGGCTGGTTGGTGCGACATATGCCAATGGATGGCTTCTCATAGTGGGTGCCAATAAGACGTCGCCGGTGCCTGGAAACGGGATGAGGCGAAGACATGCACGCCGGCGGATCTTACCCAGGGTCGGGGCTCTCCGGGGAGATAACACCCCTAGTCCTGCTCTGCGGGGTCTCCGCATGATCACTAGATCAAGGAAAGGTAGCTACAATCGCTCCTAGAGCTGTTGGGTTCAAGGGAGAAGAAGAACAAGGCTAGCTCTTGCTTCTATCTATCTCTATGGTGTGTGTGCTGTGTTCAGAAGCTAACCCTTTGCATGGGTGCTCCGGGGGGTTTATATAGGCCTACCCCCCGGGGGTACAATGGTAATCCGGCTAGGCACTGGTCCCAGCCGTCAGTGTCTACGCTCGCCGGCTTCTCCGCTGGCTGCTGGGTCCCGCCGACTGGTGGGTCCCGCCGGCTGCCGGCTCCTTGGTCGACAGGCCGGCCCCACCGTCTAGGGTCTTGTCGGCGGCTGCTTACTGTAGCCTCGCCTCTGATGACGAGGGCTTTGTCGAGGTAAGCATGGCTACAGTGGGCCTCCTCGGGGGCTCTCACCGTAGCCTTACCTCGTCTTGTCTCCTTAATGGGGCTCCTGCTTCGAGGAAAGGAGTGGCCGGCTCCTGAGAGCCGGCCACACCCTTGGCCGACTGGGGGGACGCCGGGCCGCCTTCATGCCTCTCTCTGGCTAAAGGGGCCCGCCGCCCGTGGGCCATACGGGAGTCTGTCGTGGATGACGTTGAGGCTAGCATGGCTACAGTGCCGGGCCGCACGGGAGACGGCCGTCCCGTACGGCCTCCTGTAGCCATGCCCGCCTCGGGCTTCGGGGGTAGTGGGCCGCACTGTGGCCACACCCCGTCTTGTCACCGTTATGTGGGAGTAGCTTTGGTGGTTATGGTCTCGGCCGGCTTCTTGGAGTCGGCGCTCTTTGAGGCCGGCTTCTTGGAGTCGGCCACCCCGCGGTTGTCTTGGGGAGGGAGGTCGCTTGAGGCTGGGCCGCCTTCCGTGAGTCGGCTTCAAAGGTTGCCGGCCAGGGAAGGTGGTCCAATGCTCGAAGTGTTTGAAGTCCCAAAGGCCTGATAATTTTTCTGAAGAGCCAGGGGTAGTCGGTTAGGCTACCCGTGGCCATTTACTCCGACAGGTTGCCAGTTTGCCACGGTACACGAAGAGGCGCCCCGGCCTACACGTCCTTTCGAAAATTGTACAAAAGGACACGCCGTCGTCTCACTGACATGTTGGAAGGGGACCACATGTCAACGAAACATGGTGTGTAATTTCTCGTGCAAAATGCGATCTGGCCGCGTTGGCCCGAGGTGCCGCATTAGTTATCGACCTTTATTTTTTTAACATACAATCTAAGTGGATAGCTCCTGTGGTCATCACACGTGAGCGGACTTATAGGTGGGCTCGGTGGGCAGGCGGCAACAATCTAAGTGCTAAAAGAGTTGATCTCGAAAAAAGAGTTGATCCAATGCTTGGTTTTGTTTGGATTTTCCAACTATGACCATTGGATAGAGTGAATCAATGGCTTACGTTCAAAGTTATTCTCATAGTATAGAATGGTATAGGATCGTGGAGAGATTTGGTTGATTTTATATCACTAAATAATATAAAATATTTTGAGTGCAGACGCTCCACCCCGAGGTTTGTAGCTCCTTCTCGGTCGTCGGGGATCTATGTTCTTCCACTCTTTCGTTTAAGACATGAGCTTTGTTCATCCTGTTGCTAACACGCGGGACATCTATATGCCTCCATTTTACAAAATCATACTATATGCCTCCATGATACGCGGGACATCTAGCATCAAGGTGGCGTGTCATGCAAGAAAATGGAGATATGCAGTGCGTAAGTGAGTCATGCACTTCGATGGCACCTAGTACTACGCAATATTTTCTCTCCTCGATGGCACATGAATAGTGCATGTACTCAATGACTGAGCACGGGATGGTAGCAATGAACATGGCCGGCCCTTTTTGAAGAGAGTACTAATAAATAAGTAACTTTGATGTGTCCCGTCAACTCGCAGAATGACGAGAAGCTTGCTTACTACGCCTTCTCCCTCGCCAACGCGTGCGCGGTGGCTCGCAGCGCGAGGAGAAACTTTTGCTTACAAGCAGTGGGCGTGTAGCAGTTCATTTGGTGTGAAATTGCCAGAAGTAGTACAGTACCATCATTATTGTTCGACTTCTGGAAGAGGAGAAGAGCCAAGCGCAAGGTCACTTACTAACTACTACTACAGCCAAAGCTGGTCCACCTTTTTAGAGCATGGTTAATTAATATAGGCGGCTCTTGCAGCGGCACATCATTTAGAGCAAGTACTCTCTTCACAGGATCAAAGGAAGTGAAACAAAAGTTGGAGGGGTTGCTAGATTGCCAATTAAAACATGATTACATAGGGAAAAAATCCTATAGCATTCTATCCTATGAATCAAACGACCTATGTAGGAAAATTATGTGGGGGGTCTCTCCAACAGTGTTCCTCGGCTCGCACCTAGCATCACGGTGGTCGAACTTGGAGTCATTCATCTGGTACACGTGGTATCTCAGATCTGGTACTCCAATTTTAGGTTGGCTCTATGTGATGTGGTAACTTCATATACTAACCGGATGTTGGCTATACTACTACGGTACTCACACTCCAAGAAGTGACTCGAAAACCATTCATAAATTGAGTCTATGACACGCATTTGCAAATGTACCATTCATTACATACAACAAGTCATCAACACACAACGACAACAATGATACATGTTGGATTATAGATTATTTCCAACAAAACATTATAGTAAATACTGAAGTTTTCATCACACAACAAATAACAAGCAATGAAATGAACTTCAAATCAACAATTCCTTGGCGTTGGAAACGCTTGCTTTGAACCATAGGTGCTCTAGGAAGGGCCAGCTATTGTCAATATCGAGAGCAACACAGGACTGATCATCCAGGCTGAAGCGGCATATATCAGGAGTAGGGTAGGGAACCACCGCAATGTCCGAGGTATAGATACAGTTGCTTCTCTTAAATGATAGTAACGCTGTGTTAACAGCAGCTGGATCGCCTTTAACCATCATTGGATAGTTTGGTCCAAGGAAGAGCGAGTTTGCTCCAAGACTACCAATATTGTACCAGGGATAAGGTGTTGGTGCTAGCACACTAGTATCCATCCCGAATACCCTGCAACGGGTGTTGGAATAGGTCCGGAGAGGGCGACCATGGGAGACAACACTTGCAACCTCAATAGTAACAATCACTGTGCACTGTATACAGACAAGAAGAGGTGATCCATCAGAACTAGTTGCCAGGCGCCACTAAGTTCTGCTCGTCCTCATGCTCGTGATCATCACCATCGTCATCTCCCTCTTGGTTATAAAAAAATTCAAGTATAGGTGGTGGAATATTCACATGACCTTGGAAACACAAGAAGAAGGTTAATTAGTAAAGGGAAACTTGCTAACCTGCATGCATGTAGCTGAAACAATTATAATTATGGTAGAAGACAAACGTACCAAAACTACGAGGACCCCATGCAAAAACAGTGCCATGAGTGGTGGCAGCAAACACAAGATCCTCGTATTCAATTGCATCACAGCACTCATCCGTGTACAGAAAATGATTTTTGAGCAATATCCATGGACGAACCGTGGAATCAGTAACGACAGCAACAAGCTTGTCGAAGATATCAACAACTTGATAGTTCTCGTAATTCCAAGAGCGGTTGGGAACTCGAGAAATTGCTATCTTCCGTAGACGATAGTAACCATGATCGTATTTGAACGTACGTCGATCATCTGTGTGCTCAACCTCAGGGCACTCGGAGATTTTTGGAAGTGGAATCCACTGACGAGTGTACACATTCACAAGTTCCCACTCGCAATTGTACCCAATATAAACAACCCAATCTCCATTTGCGCCAGCCCAGGCCTTACCCTGAAGCTACGGCATCTTGACATCACACGTATCATTATCAAGCGGCATCAACTTGCACAAGGCGAGGCCTCCGTCGTCCGCGCCCATGCGAACAGGCTTATAGCTAAGAAGATAAGGGAGATCAAACCACTCCTGGACCCTTGGGGTCCTTGTAATGATGTTATTAGTTCAGTCGAGAATGGTCTTGAACGAAGCTGCCATGCTAGCCAAGGTGATGACGTCGCACCGATCAATGAGTTCCCCCACCACGTCATGTTTCAGATCGGGGCAAGAATAACGGGGTCATTTCCGGCTTGTTACCTCCATGGAGAAGACGATCGAACAATGGCAGAAGGAAGGGTGCAGGCAAATGGAGGAGGGAGGAAGAGCGTGCGACAGCAGTTCCAAATCGAGAGGGAAAGGAGAAGAGTCGGTGGACGGTTGCTAGTTTGCCACAGTACACGAAGAGGCGCCCCGGCCTACACGTCCTTTCAGAAATTGTACAAAAGGTCTCGCCGTCGTCTCACTGACATGTTGGAACGGGACCACATGTCAACGAAACACGGTGTGTAATTTCTCGTGCAAAATGCAATTTGGCCGCGGTGGCCCGAGGTGCCGCATTAGTTATCGACCTTTATTTTTTTTAACATACAATCTGAGTGGATAGCTCCTGTGGTCATCATACGTGAGCGGATATATAGGTGGGCTAGGTGGGCAGGCGACAACAATCTAAGTGCTAAAAGAGTTGATCTCGAAAAAAGAGTTGATCCAATGCTTGGTTTTGTTTGGATTTTCCAACTATGACCATTGGATAGAGTGAATCAATGGCTTACGTTCAAATGCTACTGCTAAAGTGATGCCACATTTAACTAATGCCGCACTCAGTCTAATGCCACCGATAAATTTAAGCAATGCCATTTAATGTCACTGGATTATTTTAGGGTTAGCTGTTGATTGTGGATGTATTAAAGATTTTTCAGCTAAGGCATTCTAATGATGTTGCACAGCCGGTATACCAACGATGAAACTTGTTACTACCTTCAGATTTTCGCACTGTTAATGCTTATAGATTACATACCTGACTTTCATGAGATAATTTAAATTTTTTGTACAGTGTCACCAAAATGCCAAGGCGCTGATGTCATTTTATTTTGGTTAAACTGCACAAAAAATTATGAAGACAAGAGGAAAGGTCAAGAGTGGGCACCTCCTCCTCCGGTTGTTCTCTTGATTCGTTCGATCAAGTTTTTATGTTTGATCGATTATCAAGATTGGGATAGAAATTTTTAAGGTCCCCCCGAGTTCGAAATGATATTTACCTTGGAGGTAAACGGTTTGCAATTTTTTTATACTGTCATTAGTTAATAATGCTAGTTACCTTCAGACTTTTGTATTTGGTTTAATGCTCATGCACAACTAGTATACCAATGCTGAAACGTGTTACCTTTACATTTTGTATTGTTAATTCTTATAGAAATCTTCCAGTGCTAGAGTTTATCGAAATCTGTTCAGTAAAACCATTGTACTGTACCCTGCAATAAAATAACTACTCTACTGTTGGACTAGCCACTGGATTAGTGTATATTTGTAGTATTCCAAATTTTGAATGGTGTTGCATTAGCGTATGGACATAAATAAAGTGTGGCAAGCTTTCCCAGATATGTGCTCAAGAAAAGTACTACCTGTTTTTCTAAATACTAGACGTTTGGGTACTTTAAATTGAACCGCGAAAACGTCTTATATTAAGGAACAGAGGGTGTAGAGTTCACTCAAATTATCCCGATAAAGCTAGTCACACCTTTGTTAAAATTAATGTGCATTATGTTATCGGAGTAGGTCTATAAGTTTGTCTCTAATGCCTGTCGACTACATACCTGACATCATGATGTAATGTTAAGTCATTTCCTTTTGTACAGTGTCACTGAATTGTCAAGGCGGTGATGGCATTTTATTTTAGTTGAACTGCACAAAATATGCTTAAAAGAAGAGGAAAGGTCAGGAATCGATCATTCTTTCAGAAAGAACTATATATGCCTTTCTGACATCAGCCGATGTTGCCTTATTTATTCCTTCAAACGGGTGGTTAGAAACAGTCTTGCTACCTTTTCCCATTAAGAAATTAGAATGCTTATATTTGTGAGTCTATGCTTCAACTAGTGCCACTTTTATAGTAATCACACTTTCAATATCTATGCAAACAGGGATGCTCGATTTTAGTGGAACTGCACAAAAAGTCCAACTGGTTCAATATTAGGAGCATGTTTTCTTCCAAACCTTTATTTCCAATTGGTGGCACTATGAGCTGTTCATTACGAAGGTACATGGTTTGCTACTATCTTGCTACTCTTTTTGTACTGTCATTAGATAGTAATACTAGTGGTTTGCATGTGAATTTATTGGCAGGGTGGACCTACACTGGAGGTGCAGGACAGGATTCAATGATTGGATGCTCAATTTCGGTTGTATCGATTTCACCTCTTCCATCACTGTGAACATGGATATCCTTGGTCTGATGAAGAATAGGCGCTATATTTTTGCTCTGAACAAGCAAATCAATTCAGTATGAAATTGTCCAGGGCAAAACATGACTGTATCAAATTGTCCACTACAAAACATGACACATGCTAAGCGGAAGAGACGTGTATAAACCGAAAATACAAGGTGGGGTATATGTTTACTAGCTGCTTGATATTTGTGCAGACAGAGATGTCTGCCCGTTACTATTTGGCAAACACACAAAGTGACCGCAATTTTGGTTGAACTGCACAAGAGAATAGTATAGTCACTGCATGCAGTACCATTTGAAAATAGACACGGAAAGATTGGATAGTCACTTCATGGACTGTAGAAAAGTAGTACTGTACTATTTATTGGCCAACACTAGGTGCTTCATTGCTTTGGTCTGATTATACAATGGGCATCATTTTGCCTAAGTTAAAGTTTGTATTCCGAAAATAGTCTCGTCGTGTGATCGAGAGAAGAACAAATCATATTGCAGTGGATGTTCCTCCATCATGTGTGGTTCATTCTCATGGTTCCAGATATTGGTGAAACCACTTACGTTTGCAAGAGGAATTGTAGACTTCACAAAAAAATTTGTCTTTCAGTTTGTACTGAATGTGCCAAGAGAAGCATCCATGTTAGTAGGCAGAACAGATGTTCTTTCTAGATCTTTGATTTTGGAGCCACATATTTGTATATGATCTGTGAATCATTGAGATGCATTAACATGTTGATCTTATGTACGGGAATCATACTAGTTGGTTTTAGTTGCGACGCAAGATCCGAAGTGGCTGATCTTTGCTTTTGGAGCTACATATTTGTATATGATCTGTGGATCATTGAGATGCATTAACAGTTCATTATTTCTGTTCGCTCAGTGTTTACAAGTTACTGATCGATCACTAGCTAGCCTACTAATGCGCTCCTGGCAGTTTTAGTTGCGACACAAGATCCGTAGTGGCAGTTTTTTGAATAAAAATGCCTACCTTTGAAGAAACTGACAAGCTGCTCTGAAGAAAATGCCATGCGAATCTAAAGAAACTGCGAGCGAAAACGTTCGCAAATGCCTTATCTCCCAGCTAAAGTTCATCAACTAATGCCCTCGGCTGCGACTCGTTGCATGCTGCTCCGCGTACTAGCTATGAGCGATTTTGAGTGCCTGCATGCAGCCGGCTGTAATTAAGGCAGCTAACTGATGCGAAAAAGATGCGCTTTAATTGTTGCGGGCCTTTTAAATCCGTAGAATCATTATTGACAAGGAGGGAGATGATTCGAGTGCACTCGTTTCACCGTCATGCCGGCGTGCAACCCAGCACGGACAGGACGGGATGGCACAGTCATAATTTCAGTTTCTCTAATTTTCCACGGCAAGCTGGCGCGCTAAGCCATGCCTGCTTAATTATGCATTGAATTCCGATGACTGTTACGCTACCTTCCGCCTATAAGTACTGTTTCCCGGCCTTCTATGGTGGCACCGTGACCCAACTCGCCCTATCCTCATAAGCCCCCATCGGCCTGACGTCGCTCGCCACTTATCCTTGCTCTCGCCATGTCCGCCATGCCCCCGCCCATCCGCGATAGGCGAGGCCGCAGGCGGTCACCGCCGGAACTAGTGTTCGGTTTTTCACCAGAAGGCAGATAGAGGGAGGAGGCATTCTATCGGTCTTTAGATGGCAATGCGGAGATCGAGGACTTGTTGGAGCGTGACCACCTGGCGGAGGAGCAGGAGTTGCTGGAGCACGACTGCTTGGTGGAGGAGCAGCGTATCGCCGATTTGCGCTGCCAGCGGGACATGGAGCAGCAGCGCACCGAAGCTCTGAGTGGCGAGCAGAGCTCCCGCAACTGGGCCGACTACATGGAGGCCGGCGCCTGGCAAATAGCCCTGGAGGCTGTCGGGCACGCACGCATTCGCGATGCTGATTTTTACTACCAGCTCGTCAAGTGGGTTTCCCGCTTAGAAGCCAAAGCTTCGGTGGACCACGCCGGCACGGAAAGGGCCAATGCGCGCAAGCAACGTGCCCTATCGCACCTCTGGCAAGTCCGAGGCGAGGCGGAGGACGCTGGTGCCGGTATTTAGCGTGTACTGCAGATGGCGGCCGGCATCGTCTAGTTAGCTAAGAGTAAGTTAGTACTTGTACGCTACTAGAGTATTAGTGGGAGTAGATAGTTAACTTGGCTATGATGGTCGTCAATGTGGAAGTTCAGTACTCTATATGTGGATTAGACCTGTTACTTTGCTCTGAATGTTGAACTTTCCGTTTGAACGTATGGAATGGGCTGTTATTTTTTTAAATGGGTTGTTGTCGGTGTACAAAAAGAGGGGTGCGTTTTTGTACCCCTATACCTGTGCACGGGCAGTCGGAGCTGCGCCTACGGTCACACCAAGCAGAACAGGGGAGGTGAGCCAAGGTAAGACCGAAGCTCAAGATAATCAGAGCAACGCCAAGGCCGAGACCACAAGGAGCAGAGGGACGAACCAGGCTCCCCCGGCAAGACCCTTGCCGGGGCAGCTCGCCCCACACCAACAGAGCGAGCCACCCTTGAGCCCACGGTCCCCGACGCCATCATCCATGTTGGGCCAGGGCTCTGGAGGCACCTCCGTGGTGGCATGCAGATGTTTGTGAAGACATATTCAAGATCAGATGAGGATTAGAAGACGGTGATCCTCGGCAAGATCCTTGCCGAGGAAGGCCACCAGACCCCCAGCAAGGCCCTTGCCGGGGACGACAGCGCGCCATGGCAATACCCTTGCTGGGCTACACCACAATACCCTTGCTGGGCCACCCGGCAATGCCGTTACCAAGGATGGCAGCAGGGCCACCGCTAGGCCCACGACAGCCAAGCTTCCACCGCCGTTTACATGCAGCTGCTAGCCCAACCAGCTGGGCGGGCACCTGCGTGGCAACATGCAGCTCTCAGGATAACTCATCAAGCGCCTGCGTGGCGGCATGCAGATCTTTGTGAAGGCTCCACCACCGTGCCACCTCAGCTGTCTGCCTGCCTACATGGCACCACACGCCTCACTGGCCAGGGCGCGTGTCAAAGCAAGGAGGAGTGGCGATGGACGGGCCGGCCCTCGCCCCCGTCCCCAATAAAGCAAGGGGACACCTAAGCTACCCATTAAATGCGTCTTGTCATGTAATACAACCGATAAGCTCAGGGCACTGTACGCCTTTCCACCTCCTGTGTGCCACTGTGGCAGCCCCTTTCGACTATAAAAGGAGGCCCATGGCATATTGGAGAAGGATTCGGCTCTTTCGAACCACGCACTAACCAAAGCTAGTTCGAGAGCTCAAGAACTCTCTGAAATACACCCACCAAAGTAGGACTAGGGTTTTACGCATCCTCGCGGCCCGAACCTGGGTAAACGATCCTTGTGCTGGCTACTAACCCTGCTCTTCTCGCAACCCCGCGCCCCGGCAACCGTAGTAGGGATTCTTGTGATCCCATAGGTGTCGTTCCACACCGACATCTTTGGCGCGCCAGGTAGGGGGCGTGCGTGGTTGTGAGAATCTGGTCTAGTAATCAGCCTAGCAGTTCTTCGTCGCCATGGCTCCTAAGAAGAAGACGGACACGGCGGTTGGCTCGTTGGGAGCCGAACAGCCCGTGCCGGTGCGGGCGAGCAGTGGACCGGTCGCAGACAGGACCCGGGCCGCGGTCCGCGAGAACCAGCATCGCCCTGGTAGTCAGAGCCTGGCGAGCGGCGTCGTTCGCGCACCAGACGATCGGCCACACGTCGCCGGATCCAAAGACGGAGCTGGGCACCCCGCGGGCGGCGCGGGGCCCTCCAGGGGTGTCATTGTGCCACCTCCGGGCGGTGCAACGACCTCCAGGACGCCCACACCGGCGACCACTGCGCTCTTCCCATGGTGTGTGCGTCGAGCAGCATCACCACGTTGGTGACCCTAACCACCGCCGTGGGAAGAGCCCCGTGCGTCATCCGCAGGATGAAGGGGTTCAGCATGCCCACCAAAGCACTGGCAAAAATGGCACGCGGCCACTGGGTCGTAGCGGAGCTCCTTCTAACGTAGTTAGAAGTCGATGCGCGCCGCGATCCACGCAGCTGTCGCCGCCGCCCACGCCAGCAGAAGCTTTGGCACGCGCGCAGCTACTCCTCAACTTCCCTCCTGCTGTGGAGAAGCTTGACGAGTGGAGGGCCACTATCCGGAGCCTCATCGTCGTCGCCAACAAAGACGATCCGCGACCGGCGGGACCCTCGGGTTGGCGCTCCACCGAGCCACCGCATGGTGGCGCTGGGAGGACCGGGGGAGTTGCGGCCACGGTGCACTCTCCTCCTCCTCGCCAGCCGCCGCGGGTGTCGGCCCGTCGTGACGACGCTTGTGATAACATCTCCATAGCATCGTTCGACCTGCGGACCCTCCGCGACCAGCGCCAGGTCCTTCGGGAACGAGCTCACGAAGACGCTCGAACCACCGTCGAGTGTCGGCGCGAAACGCGTCGCCAGTCGGACAAGCGGGCGGGACCCGCTATGGACCACCCGGCACCAGGGGGCTCCGGCGGCCTACCTTACGAGGTGTGCTGCCCGGCCTTTACCCGTGAGCTGCGGCAGTTCCAGTGGCCGTCCCACCGCACATTCAAGCCCGACGTCGGCGAGAAGTACACTAGCAAGACCCATCCGTCCGAGTTCCTCAGCATTTACACCATCGCGATGCAGGCTGCTGGGGCTCGCGACGACAAGGTGCTTGCCAACTATTTCCCGCTGGCGCTCAAGCCCAATGTGATGTCTTGGTTGATGCACATGCCGGTGGATTCCATTTCTTCTTGGTCGGATCTGTGCCATGAGTTCGTTGGCGCCTTCACAGGAGGCCACGAAGCTCATGGCCAGGCCAGTGATCTGCACATCATCCCCAGAAAGAAGGGAAACCCTACGCAAGTATATCCAGAGATTTAGTCGGGTGTAGTACAACATCCCCGACGTTCATCCCGCCGCTGTGATTAGCGCGTTCCACCAGAACGTGCACAATCGCAAGATGCGCGAGGAGCTGGCATGACCAAGGTTAAGGATGTGGCCGAGCTCTATGTTCTGGCCGATAGGTGCACCCGGGCTGAAGAGGGAAGGAAGTACCCCGGCGAAGACACCGGCGCGGAAAACGACTCTACCGATGAAGACGCCGCTACCCCGACGAAGAAGGGCTGGCGTCGCAACAGGAAACGCAAAGGCAAGGCCGTGCTTGCCGTTGAGGGATCTGACGACACCGGTGCCGGCAAGAAGGTCAAGGCAGGCGCCCCCGATAAGGAGATTGCTGGGTGCGCCGCCTGTCGGGCCTTGGCGGCTACCGACAAGCCAGGAAGCTCCGGCAAGCAATACTGCAAGATCCATCGCACCAAGGGCCACGACCTCCAGAACTGCCGACAAGTCGAGCTGCTTGCTGAGAAGCAAAAGGCTGAGTACGAGAGGCGGGACAAGGAGAAGGACCAGAACGGTGCTGAGGGATCCGGCAAGAAGCGTGGCGGCCAAGGAAGCCGCCCCGGCAAGGACAACCAGCAAGAGAGGCCCGCCCGGGGCCGCGACAAGAAACAAGAAGACGATGATCACGACAAGGACGACGAGTCCCGTGAGCAAGGGTTCCAGAAGGCTACGAAGGCCATGTGCGTCGATGGCGGTGCCTCACTGCATACCTCTCACCGCCAGCTCAAGCAGTGGGCGCGTGAGATTACAGCAGCGGAGCCGTCATTTGACGCTCAGAAGCAGGTGAAGTGGTCCAGCACACCCCTCATCTTTGACGCCGAGGACCACCTTGACCGCACTACCGCGGTCGGGTGTTTGCCATTGTTGGTATCACCAATGATACGCAATCTCAGGGTGAACAAGATGTTGGTTGACGGCGGGGCCAGCCTAAACCTGATCTCGCCTGTCGTGATTAAAAGGTTGCAAATCCCTGATGGAGACCTCGAGGAAACGGGCACGTTCCAAGGGGTCAATCCGGGGAGGAGCCAGCCGAAGGGAAAGGTCACACTGCCCGTGGCATTTGGAGGAGAGTTGAACTACAGGACGAAGAGGATCGTCTTCGGTGTGGCCGAGATCTCCTTGCCCTACAACGGGATCCTCGGCTGCCCGGCGCTAGCCAAGTTCATGGCGGCGTCACACTACGCCTATAACATGCTAAAGATGCCCGAACCATTGACCATCATCTCCGTCCCCTCCAACAAGAAGGCCGCGCTGATTTGCGCCGACCAACTCCACCGGGAAGCAGTTGCAGCAGCTGCCACCAAGGCGCCTGCTCCTGCCGCTGAAGCCCTGGGAGGGAAGAAGAAGCCCGGAAAGACCTCTCACACCCACTCCGGCAAGGGCACCTCTTCGGAGTCTTGTGCTACCATCGAGGACGTGCCAGAGAGCTCTACCGGCAAGAGCAAGAGATCCAGAGCCGAGCCACCGCAGACCAAGAAGGTGTCCGCCAGGGAGGATGGCACGGAAGGGGCCTTCACCATAGGCTCCACCCTTGGCAGCAAATAGGAAGGCGAGCTCGTCACCTTCCTGCGGGCGAATGTCGACGTGTTTGCATGGCAAGCATCCGACATCCCCGGTGTTCCCAGGGAGGTGATTGAGCACCACCTAGCTGTCTGCCCCCATGCGCGGCCCGTCAAGCAGAAGGCCAGAAAGCAGGCTCTGGAGAGGCAGGAGTTCATCACAGAGGAGATCAGGAAGCTGGAAGCGGCAGGGTTGGTGAGAGGAGTGCTCCACCCGATGTGGTTGGCCAAGCCGGTAGTGGTGCGCAAGGCGAATGGGAAGTGGAGGCTGTGTATTGATCACACAGATATCAATAAGGCTTGTCCTAAGGACCCCTTCCCGTTGCCGCGCATCGACCAGATTGTTGACTCCACAGCCGGGTGTGATCTGTTATCATTCCTCGACGCCTACTCAGGCTACCACCAGATCTTCATGACAAGAGAGGATGAAGAAAAGACAACGTTCATCACCCCATGTGGTACGTATTGCTTTTTACGGATGCCTTTCGGGTTAAAGAGCGCTGGCTCAACATTTGCAAGAGCAGTCCAAATTGGTTTTGAACCTCAGCTCCATAGAAATATGGAGGCTTACATGGATGACATAGTGGTCAAAACCAAGGACGGGCCAACTCTTGTGCAAGATCTAGAAGAGACATCTGCCAACCTGCGCAAGATCAACCTCAAGCTGAACCCTGATAAGTGTGTCTTTGGTCTTCCATCCGGCAAGCTTCTCGGATTCTTTGTGTCGCAGCGCGGGATCGAGGCAAACCCAGACAAAATCAAGGCTATTGAGCAGATTGAGGCACCCAAGCGGATCAAAGACGTGCGTCGGCTCACCGGCTGTGTTATCCCCATGAGCTGATTCATCTCCAAGTCCGCCGAGCGCGCCCTTCCTTTCTTCAAAATCTCGAAGAAGGCAGGCCCAATGGAATGGACCCCAGAAGCCGAGGCAGCATTGCAGGATTTGAAAAGATACCTTTCCTCGATGCCAATACTGGTTGCGCCTAAACCACAAGAGCCGTTGCTGCTATATCTGGCGGCGACGAATCAAGTGGTCAGCGCCGCGCTAGTGGCGTAGAGGGAGGTTAACGAGGAGGCAGTGACGGTGGCAGAACCAGCGGATGGCAAGCCCAAGATTCCCCCGGCAGGGCCTGGTGCCGGCAAGGAGAGGCCCCCGGCAGAGTCTGGTGCCACCGAGGCAGTGCCCGCGCAGTCAAGAGAGGTGGTGCAGAAGAAGAAGATGATGCAGCACCCGGTTTACTTTGTCAACTCCCTCTTGCAGGGAGCTAGATCCAGGTACTCCGGTGTGCAGAAATTGCTCTTCGGCCTCCTTATGGCCTCGAGGAAGCTGTGTCATTACTTCCAAGCCCACGAGATCACTGTCGTCACCCGCCTCCCGTTGCAACGGATACTGCATAACCCAGATGCAACCGGGAGGATTATGGAGTGGGCCTTGGAGTTATCAAGTTTCGATTTGAAGTTTGAAAGTACCTCGACAAATCAGAGCAGAGTCTTGGCGGAGTTTATTGCAGAATTGACCTCAACGCCTGACGAAGAAATCCAGGAGACCACTCTCCCCGGCAAGGAGGAAGATCGCGACTGGATCATGTACTTTGATGGGGCTTTCTCGCTGCAAGGCGCCAGTGCCGGTGTGCTGCTCATCGCACCTACCGGGGAGCACCTCAAGTACGTGATCCAGATGCACTTTCCCCGAGAGATGTCCACCAACAACACTGCTGAGTACGAGGGATTGCTTGCCGGTCTCAGGATTGCGGCAGACCTCGGGGTTAAGAAGCTCATCGTCAGGGGTGACTCGCAGCTTGTTGTCAGGCAGGTCAACAAGGATTACCAGAGCCCATTGATGAAGCTTACATAGATGAAGTGAGGAAGCTGGGGGAGCACTTTGACGGTATCCAAGCGGAGCACGTCCCCCGAATGGAGAACGACACCGCCGATTACCTGTCAAAGCGTGCCGCATTCGAGCTACCTGTGGAACCGGGTACCTTTTTGCTCCGGCTAACTCAACCATCTGTCAAACCATCAACGGGGCAGAACAAGCGAAGGAAGTAAGGTCCCGGCAAGTACTTTCCTATCGAGCCCTCTGGGTCTGCCGGCAAGGGTGCTGCCGCGGACGTTGAGCCTGCCCAAGAGTAGCTGCCTCCCGCAAGGCATCAAGCCCTAGCCGTAGAGACAGCCGCTCCCATGGCGGAAGAAATGCCTTTGGTGCTTGCCGTCAAGCCCCAGGCTCCGGCGTGGGCGCAGCATACCGTCCGATTCCTCCAAACAGGGGAGCTTCCTGAGGAGCAGGAAGAAGCGGAGAAAGTAGCCCATCGGTCCGCCCTGTACCAGTTCGTCGATGACGTCCTGTACAGGAGAAGGCCGAACGGCGTGAAATTGAAGTGCATCCCCCGGGAGGAAGGACAGGAGCTGTTGGCAGAGATACATGGAGGCATATGTGGCTCCCACATAGGGTCGAGGGCCCTTGCCGGAAAGGCGTTCCGGCAAGGTTTGTTCTGGCCCACCGCCCTCCAGGATGCGACGGCACTAGTAACCAAGTGTGAAGCGTGTCAGTTCCATTCAAAGAAGCTTCATCAACTAGCCCAAGCCCTTCAAACAATCCCTCTCTCCTGGTCATTCTCGGTCTGGGGGCTCGACATACTGGGCCCTTTCCCTGGCGCTGTCGGGGGCTTTGAGTACTTGTACGTTGCAATCGACAAGTTCACAAAGTGGCCGGAGGTGGAAGCAGTGAGAAAGGTGACTGCTCAGTCAGCTGTCAAGTTTTTCAAAGGACTGGTCTGCCGTTTTGGTGTGCCAAATAGAGTCATCACCGACAACGGCACGCAGTTCATGAGCCACACCTTCATGCAGTACATTCAACACCTCGGCAGCAAGGTCTGTTTTGCTTCCGTGGCACACCCACGGAGCAACGACCAAGCAGAGAGGGCGAATGCTGAAGTGTTGTGAGGCTTAAAGACAAAGACTTTTGACAAGCTGCGCAAGAGCAGAAGGCGCTGGATTGATGAATTGTCGGTGGTTCTTTGGTCGATCAGAACGACACCAAATCGAGCCACCAGCCAGACTCCTTTTGCCCTGGTCTACGGGGCAGAAGCAGTTCTCCCCACGGAACTCATATACGGGTCACCTCGAGTGCTCGCTTATGATGAGCTTGAGCAAGAGCAGTTGCGCCAAGATGACGCGACGCTACTTGAGGAAGATCGTCTTCGGGCGGCTGTGAGAGCAGTGCGCTACCAGCAATCCTTGCGCCGCTACCATAGCTGTAAGGTTCATGCCCGAAGCTTTGAGGAAGGCGACCTTGTTCTTCGGCGCGTTCAGTCGGCCAAGAATGCCAACAAGTTGACGGCGAAGTGGGAAGGCCCTTATCGGGTAATACGAGTCACCAGGCCCGGCGCAGTCCGCCTGGAGACTGAAGATGCCGTCCCAGTGAGCAACTCCTGGAACATCGAGCATGTTCCCAAGTTTTACCCATAATGCGCGGCTTGCCGGGCCTCCCGGCAAGCCACCTTTTGTACAAGCTTTGCCGGCAAGGCATGTAACCCTTTGTACAAAGCCAGGCATAGACCCTGAGCATTAATAAATGAAGCGCTGGCGCCCTAAGTCATAGCATGCATGCTAGGTCGAGTCTCTTCCTTGGTTAGGGTTGATAGTGCTCAGCAGCGACTAACCCCTAGCTTAGAGGTTGAGTGCGCGTCTATCTGTTTCTCTTCTATCCTCCTTTGGTTCGCAGGGCACATGAGCACTTCTGCCAAGCTACTTGGAAGAAAGGAAACGGACTAGCGTCCCGACCCCGGCAAACCAGAGTTGCCGGGGGCTGCAAGCACAAGGATCCAACTGCGGCAAGATGAGATTGCCGGGGGCTGCAGATCCAGATAAGTCTTTCATCCTCTGTCATGCATTTCGGAATAGAAATGGGCATGTGAAACCTCGTTTTATCTCTAGGCTGTCGTGCTCCCCTTTTTCCTATACCTAAGGATTATTTCCTGGGTCCGGATTTGGTCGTAGCCGCGGCGGCAAGGAGGTAGAATGAGGAGCCTAAAGCCCACTTCATCCCTGCCTCCGCCAAGAGCGCGAGAATGGTCGAGTGGAGTGGGGGGACGGCAAGGCCTGTTGCCGGGCGAAAAACGTTTATCTTAAATAATAACAAGGATTCGCTCCTTGTCGCGGGGTCTACCCACGAACGAAAAACCCAGCAGGCATCCCTTTTTCATTAAAAATATCCCATACAGGTACAGTTCATACGGAATGAAAAACATGAGCAAGGGGATTACAACTTCTGAATTTAACAAAGGCCCGCAGGCTTACAAACTAAAGAAGAGAGATAAGATGCCCGTGATCCGTTTCTTGTCCCTCTCCTCAGGAGGCAGGTCAAGGAGGCGAGAGGGCAAAAGGGGCGCCTAGGCGAGCTACGAGCAGCAGAAAGCACCAAGAGAACACCTCGGTGACCGTCCAGGGGCGGGCCGGTGATGACGGTGCCGGGGAAGGAGCTCGAAGACGAGGCGGTGGGACCGGCAGTACGCGACGAAGGCGTCGGTGCCCGCATACTCCGAGTTGACGACCTTGCCGCCCGCCCTCTTCCTCTTCCGCAGCCTCCCGCCGCCAGCCGCCCAAGGAGATGGCCCCGAGAAGTTCAAGGAGCTGGCCCCGCCCCCAGCAAAGCCCCGTCCTCCTCTTCCCCGAGCACTCTGACCTCTGCCCCGGCCTCGCCCACGACCTCGCCCCCTCCCCCTTCCCCTCGTGGCCGGTTCCACCACCGCGGGCTCAGGGGGAGGAGGGACACGCTGTCGGGCGGCGACCCTCGCCGCCACCGTCGAGGGACCAGGATTCCCCTTCTCCATGGTGAGTGAAAGGAAGAAGCAAAAGCGAGAGGAGATAGATGACGGAAGAGTGCGGCACGCCATCCCCCCTTCCCCCTCTTTATAAGGAGGCGGGGACAGGGCTCGGCCGCCCCGCTCAGCCAATCCAGCCACCAGAGGCGCAGGGAATCAGGACCGACCCGCTACCCCAACCAGCGACGGCCCGGTTTCCCGCCTCCACCGCTTGCAACCCCAGGTGCATGGAGGATGCGTGGCGGATGCGCAGAACCGAGGGGACAGGCGAAGCGACCTCTCCCCACCCCGTGATCATGGGGAGTGGACGCCTTGAAGACTGCGCCCTGGCCCCGTTCAGTAAATGAGCCGCGCCTCCACGCCTTCCACTTTTTACGGGGAAGGCACGAGCCGCCTCTTTACTGCAATGTGACTCATGCGTGTGGAAACCGCCCCACGCATGCCGCCCACATCACGCACACCCCTCCACGCCGCGCCGCACGCGAAAAGTTTTACCGCGGTAAAAACTGCCCCGCCTGCCCGCGCACCATTTTGGGCCTGGCCCAACAACGTGTCACGCTTATGTGTGGCCCAGGCCCGGGGGCTCCTGTCGGTGTACAAAAAGAGGGGTGCGTTTTTGTACCCCTATACCTGTGCACGGGCAGTCAGAGCCGCGCCTACGGTCACGCCAAGCAGAATAGGGAAGTGAGCCAAGGTAAGTCCGAAGCTCAAGATAATCAGAGCAACGCCAAGGCTGAGACCACAAGGAGCAGAGGGACGAAGCAGGCTCCCCCCGTAAGACCCTTGCCGGGGCAGCCTCAGCAGCCCCGGCAAGACCTGTTGGGGATCGTAGCAGAAATTTAAAATTTTCTACGCATCACCAAGATCAATCTATGGAGTCATCTAGCAACGAGAGAGACGAGTGCATCTACATACCCTTGTAGATCGCGAGCGGAAGCGTTCAAGAGAACGGGGATGATGGAGTCGTACTCGTCGTGATCCAAATCACCGATGATCCTAGCGCCGAACGGACGGCACCTCCGCGTTCAACACACGTACGGACCAGCGACGTCTCCTCCTTCTTGTTCCAGCAAGGGGGAAGGAGAGGTTCATGGAGATCCAGCAGCACGACGGCATGGTGGTGGAAGTAGCGGGATCTCGGCAGGGCTTCGCCAAGCTCAACGAGAGGAGGCGGTGTCACGGGAGGGAGAGGGAGGCGCCAGGGCTTAGGGTGCGGCTGCCCTCCCTCCCCACCACTATATATAGGGCCCCTGGGGGGGCACCGGCCCTAGGAGATCCAATCTCCAAGGGGGGGCGGCAGCCAAGGGGGTGGCTTGCCCCCAGAGCCAAGTGGGGCGCCCCAACCCCTAGGGTTTCCAACCCTAGGCGCAGGGGGAGGCCCAAGGGGGGCGCACCAGCCCACCAGGGGCTGGTTCCCCTCCCACTTCAGCCCATGGGGCCCTTCGGGATAGGTGGTCCCACCCGGTGGACCCCCCGGGACCCTTCCGGTGGTCCCGGTACAATACCGGTGAACCCCGAAACTTTCCCGGTGGCCGAAACTGGACTTCCTATATACAATTCTTTACCTCCGGACCATTCCGGAACTCCTCGTGACGTCCGGGATCTCATCCGGGACTCCAAACAACTTTTGGGTTACCGCATACTAATATCTCTACAACCCTAGCGTCACTGAACCTTAAGTGTGTAGACCCTACGGGTTCGGGAGACATGCAGACATGACCGAGACGACTCTCCGGTCAATAACCAACAGTGGATCTGGATGCCCATGTTGGCTCCCACATGTTCCTTGATGATCTCATCGGATGAACCACGATGTCGAGGATTCAAGTAATCCCGTATACAATTCCCTTTGTCAATCGGTACTTTACTTACCTGAGATTCGATCGTCGGTATCCCAATACCTCGTTCACTCTCGTTACCGGTAAGTCACTTTACTCGTTCCGTAATGCATGATCCCGTGACTAACTACTTAGTCACATTGAGCTCATTATGATGATGCAATACCGAGTGGGCCCACAGATACCTCTCCGTCATACGGAGTGACAAATCCCAGTCTCGATCCGTGCCAACCCAACAGACACTTTCGGAGATACCTGTAGTGCACCTTTATAGCCACCCAGTTACGTTGTGAAGTTTGGTACACCCAAAGCATTTCTACAGTATCCGGGAGTTGCACGATCTCATGGTCTAAGGAAATGATACTTGACATTAGAAAAGCTTTAGCAAATGAACTACACGATCTAGTGCTATGCTTAGGATTGGGTCTTGTCCATCACATCATTCTCCCAATGATGTGATCCCGTTATCAATGACATCCAATGTCCATGGTCAGGAAACCGTAACCATCTATTGATCAACGAGCTAGTTAACTAGAGGCTCACTAGGGACATGTTATGGTCTATGTGTTCACACATGTATTACGATTTCCGGATAACACAATTATAGCATGAACAATAGACAATTATCATGAACAAGGAAATATAATAATAACCATTTTATTATTGCCTCTAGGGCATATTTCCAACAGTCTCCCACTTGCACTAGAGTCAATAATCTAGTTACATTGTGATGAATCGTACACCCATAGCGTTCTGGTGTTGATCATGTTTCGCTCGTGGAAGAGGTTTAGTCAACAGATCTGCGACATTCAAATCCGTATGCACTTTACAAATATCTATGTCTCCATTTTGAACATTTTCGCGAATGGAGTTGAAGCGACGCTTGATGTGCCTAGTCTTCTTGTGAAACCTGGGCTCCTTGGCAAGGGCAATAGCTCCAGTGTTGTCACAGAAGAGAGTCATCGGCCCCAATGCATTGGGAATAACTCCTAGGTCGGCAATGAACTCCTTTATCCAGATTGCTTCATGTGCTGCCTCCGAGGCTGCCATGTACTCCGCTTCACATGTAGATCCCGCCACGACGCTTTGCTTGCAACTGCACCAGCTGACTGCCCCACCATTCAAAATATAGACGTATCCGGTTTGTGACTTAGAGTCATCCAGATCTGTGTCGAAGCTAGCATCGATGTAACCCTTTACGACGAGCTCTTCGTAACCTCCATAAACGAGAAACATATCCTTAGTCCTTTTCAGGTACTTCAGGATATTCTTGACCGCTGTCCAGTGTTCCATGCCGGGATTACTTTGGTACCTTCCTACCAACTTATGGCAAGGTTTACATCAGGTCTGGTACACAGCATGGCATACATAATAGACCCTATGGCCGAGGCATAGGGGACAACACTCATATTTTCTCTATCTTCTGCCGTGGTCGGGCATTGAGCCGTGCTCAATCTCACACCTTGCAATACAGGCAAGAACCCCTTCTTGGACTGATCCATATTGAACTTCTTCAATATCTTGTCAAGGTATGTGCTTTGTGAAAGACCTATGAGGCGTCTCGATCTATCTCTATAGATCTTGATGCCTAATATGTAAGCAGCTTCTCCAAGGTCCTTCATTGAAAAACACTTATTCAAGAAGGCCTTTATACTTTCCAAGAATTCTATATCATTTCCCATCAATAGTATGTCATCCACATATAATATGAGAAATGCTATAGAGCTCCCACTCACTTTCTTGTAAACACAGGCTTCTCCATAAGTCTGCGTAAACCCAAACGCTTTGATCATCTCATCAAAGCGAATGTTCCAACTATGAGATGCCTGAACCAGCCCATAGATTGAGTGCTAGAGCTTTAATACTTTGTTAGCATTCTTAGGATCGACAAAACCTTCCGGCTGCATCATATACAATTCTTCCTTAAGGAAGCCGTTAAGGAATGCCATTTTGACGTCCATTTGCCATATCTCATAATCGTAGAATGCGGCAGTTGCTAACATGATTCGGACGGACTTCAGCTTCGCTACGGGTGAGAAGGTCTCATCGTAGTCAACACCTTGAACTTGTCGATAACCCTTAGCGACAAGTCGAGCTTTATAGATGGTAACATTTCCATCCGCGTCCGTCTTCTTCTTAAAGATCCATTTATTTTCTATCGCTCGCCGATCATTGGACAAGTCTTTCAAAGTCCATACTTTGTTTTCATACATGGATCCTATCTCAGATTGCATGGCTTCAAGCCATTTGTTGGAATCTGGACCCGCCATTGCTTCTTCATAGTTCGAAGGTTCACCGTTGTCCAACAACATGATTTCCAGAACAGGGTTGCCGTACCATTCTGGTGCGGAATGTGTCCTTGTGGACCTATGAAGTTCAGTGGCAACTTGATCATGATCGTCATCATTAACTTCCTCTCTAGTCGGTGCAGGCACCACAGAAACATTTTCTTGTGTTGTGCTACTTTCTGGTTCGAGAGGGGTCATCTCATCAAGTTCCACTTTCCTCCCACTTACTTCTTTCGAGAGAAACTCTTTCTCCAGAAAGGACCCATTCTTGGCAACGAAGATTTTGCCTTCGGATCTGAGGTAGAAGGTATACCCAATGGTTTCCTTAGGGTATCCTATGAAGACGCATTTTTCCGACTTGGGTTCGAGCTTTTCAGGTTGAAGTTTCTTGACATAAGTATCGCATCCCCAAACTTTAAGAAACGACAGCTTAGGTTTCTTTCCAAACCATAATTCATACGGTGTTGTCTCAACGGATTTAGACGGAGCCCTATTTAAAGTGAATGCGGCAGTCTCTAAAGCATAACCCCAGAATGATAGCGGTAGATCGGTAAGAGACATCATAGATCGCACCATATCCAATAGAGTGCGATTACGACGTTCGGACACACCATTACGCTGAGGTGTTCCAGGCGGCGTGAGTTGTGAAACAATTCCACATTTCCTTAAGTGTGTGCCAAATTCGTGACTCAAATATTCCCCTCCATGATCTGATCATAAGAACTTTATTTTCCTGTCACGTTGATTCTCAACCTCACTCTGAAATTCCTTGAAATTTTCAAAGGTCTCAGACTTGTGTTTCATTAAGTAGACATACCCATATCTACTCAAGTCATCAGTGAGGGTGAGAACATAACGATAGCCACCGCGAGCCTCAACGCTCATTGGACCGCACACATCAGTATGTATGATTTCCAATAAGTTGGTTGCTCGCTCCATTGTTCCGGAGAACGGAGTCTTGGTCATTTTGCCCATGAGGCATGGTTCACACGTGTCAAATGATTCATAATCAAGAGACTCCAAAAGTCCATCTGCATGGAGTTTCTTCATTTGTTTGACACCAATGTGACCAAGGCGGCAGTGCCACAAATATGTGGGACTATCATTATCAACCTTACATTTCTTGGCATTCACACTATGAATATGTGTAACATCACGTTCGAGATTCATCAAGAATAAACCATTGACCAGCGGGGCATGACCATAAAACATATATCTCATATAAATAGAACAACCATTATTCTCGAATTTAAATGAGTAGCCATCTCGCATTAAACGAGATCCAGATACAATGTTCATGCTCAAAGCTGGCACTAAATAACAATTATTGAGGTTTAAAACTAATCCCGTAGGTAAATGTAGAGGTAGCGTGCCGAAGGCGATCACATCGACCTTGGAACCATTCCCGACGCGCATCGTCACCTCGTCCTTCGCCAGTCTCCGCTTATTCCGCAGCTCCTGCTTTGAGTTACAAATATGAGCAACCGCACCGGTATCAAATACCCAGGAGCTACTACGAGCGCTGGTTAGGTACACATCAATAACATGTATATCACATATACCTTTGGTATTGCCGACCTTCTTATCCGCTAAGTACTTGGGGCAGTTGCGCTTCCAGTGACCGTTTCCCTTGCAATAAAAGCACTCAGTCTCAGGCTTAGGTCCATTCTTTGTCTTCTTCCCGGCAACTGGCTTACCGGGCGCGGCAACTCCTTTGCCGTCCTTCTTGAAGTTCTTCTTACCCTTGCCTTTCTTGAACTTAGTGGTTTTATTCACCATCAACACTTGATGTTCCTTTTTGATCTCCACCTCCGCTGATTTCAGCATTGAATATACCTCAGGGATGGTCTTTTCCATCCCCTGCATATTGAACTTCATTACAAAGCTCTTGTAGCTAGGTGGGAGCGACTGAAGGATTCTGTCAACGACCGCGTCATCCGGGAGATTAACTCCCAGCTGAGACAAGCGGTTGTGCAACAATAACGCCCACGATGCGGCTATATCTCCCACGTGTCGAGGCACGACTTAGAGGCATAACCGCATTGTGGTTTTGTCGCAAGAAGGGCCATCTTCACACAATCCCATGTAATGAACAAGAATGGGGTAACGAGAGTTGGCTTACAATCGCCACTTCACACAATACATAAATATAATTCATACATCATCCAAAATCCACACATAGACCGACTACGGTCAGAATCCCAATAAAAAATAAGACAATCCCAAATGCTAGATCCCCGATCGTCCCGACTGGGCTCCACTACTGATCATCAGGAAAAGACACAAAGTAACGACCACGTTCCTCATCGAACTCCCACTTGAGCTCGGTTGCGTCACCTGCACTGGCATCGTCGGCACCTGCAACTGTTTTGGTAGAATCTGTGAGTCACGAGGACTCAGCAATCTCACACCCGCGAGATCAAAACTATTTAAGCTTAAAGTAAAGGATGGTGTAATGGGGTGGAGCTGCAGCAGGCACTAAGCATATATGGTGGCTAACATACGCAAAAGAGAGCGAGAAGAGAAGCAACGCAATGGTCGCGAAGCTAGAAATAATCAAGAAGTGATCCTAAAACTACTTACGTTCATGCATAACTCAAACCGTGTTCACTTCCCGGACTCCGCCGAGAAGAGGCCATCACGGCTACACACGCAGTGGATGTATTTTAATTGGGTCAAGTGACGAGTTCTCTATAACCGGACACTAACAAATTCCCATCTGCCTCATTACCGCGGGCACGGCTTTCGAAAGATAATACCCTGCAGGGGTGTCCCAACTTAGCCCATCATAAGCTCTCATGGTCAACGAAGGATAAACCTTCTCCCTGAACGACCCGATCAGTCTCGGAATCCCGGTTTACAAGACATTTCGACAATGGTAAAACAAGACCAGCAAAGCTGCCCGATGCACCGACAAATCCCGATAGGAGCTGCACATATCTCGTTCTCAGGGCACACCGGATAAGTCAAGCTACGAGTAAAACCAGACCTCGAGGTTCCCCGTGGTGGCCCCGCAGGCTGCTCGGTTCGGACCAACACTCGAAGGAGCACTGGCCCGAGGGGGGGGGTTAAAATAAAGATGACCCTTGGGCTCGCGAAAACCTGGGGGAAAAGGCTTAGGTGGCAAATGGTAAAACCAAGGTTGGGCCTTGCTGGAGGAGTTTTATTCAAGGCGAACTGTCAAGGGGGTCCCATAAATCACCCAACCGCGTAAGGAACGCAAACTCAAGGAACATAATACCGGTTTGACAGAAACTAGGGCGGCAAGAGTGGAACAAGACACCAGGCATAAGGCCGAGCCTTCCACCCTTTACCAAATATATAGATGCATTAATTAAATAAGAAATATTGTGATATCCCAACATATCCATGTTCCAACATGGAACAAACTTCATCTTCACCTGCAACTAGCAACGCTATAAGAAGGGCTGAGCAAAAGCGGTAACTTAGCCAAACAACGGTTTGCTAGGAAAGGATGGTTAGAGGCTGACATGGCAATATGGGAGGCACGATATAGCAAATGGTAGGTAGCGCAGCATAGCAATAGAACGAACAACTAGCAAAGCAAAGATAGAAGTGATTTCGAGGGTGTGGTCATCTGGCCTGCAAGGTTCTCAGAGTTGTCGAAAGCTTGATCCTCGTAAGCGTACTCAACAGGTTCCTCGTTCACGAACTCGTCTCCCGGCTCTACCCAAAACAAGAACACAAGCAACGGAACCACTATCAATCACGAGAAATGCACAAGCAACATGATGCAAAACATGAATGATATGCAAGATATGATATGCGATGCATATGCGTGCTCCGGAAGAAAAATGATGAACAAGGCAGTAACTTGGCAAACCAAGCATGCCAGTGGAAAGATGAGATGATTTTGGTTGAAATCGATATAAAGATCACCGGAAACGGATTCACGGTTTGCAAATGGCAAGCAAAACAAGAATGACACGAATCTGCGATTAACAGCATGATAGCACTTAGAATACAACAAGTAACAATGCTACAGCACTCCAACATAGCAACAAAGCATATGACAGTAATCTACAGGAGATGCTTGAAAAAAGATGAACACTGAGCTATAGCTAGATCACAACACAACAGGTTCAAACAAGCATGGCAAAAGATGAACACTGAGCTATGGCTTGAAATTACTGGACATGACTGAAATAGCATCAGGTAGCAATGTTCAGAGCATGAAATCAACATGCTACAGGAACTTAACATGGCAAAACAAGGCATGGCAGTATTCTACTAAATGCATATGACAAAAGTCCCTTACTGACCATAAGCCAAAAAGGACCAAAAGATATGATGGCAACCATGTAAACATAGCAAGTTTCGTTAACAGGTTCCAGACTTAACAGAAAACAGAGCATGGCAGAAACAATAATATGAAGGCATCTTGGTAAGCTTGATGCACTCAATACAGAGCAATGCATGACAAAATAAGCATACCTACAGCAACATGGCATGTTTATGAAGCTATCCATGGCAAGAACAAAAGCATAGCATTTATGGAACAACTACAACAAGCTTGGCAAAATTGAATATCATGTTAACAATCTGCCAGAAATATTTTATAGCAAAAGTAGAGCAAGAATGAGTCATGTTATAGCACTCCATAATTGCACACAAGGGCAGGAATGGATCAACGTCAACAATATCTACAAAACATCCTTACTGAACATCACCAAAATAAGCATGTATCTCCCTGTAGCCACATGGATACATAGCAACAAACTAACAGCAGACGAAGACTTGGAGAAATTACTCTCTGAAATCAGAAACATTATGGGGCCTAGTTTGCATGCTTGTGCTAGTCACCACATAGATCACAAAAATACATGACATACACCCTTGGAAATATGGCATGGCATACAACAAAATATATGTAGAGCTCATGCCCATAAGATGCACAGATTAAATGCAACAAAAATAACAAATCTCCAAGTTCTGATGAGTAACAGCAGATAACAACAACTAGCACTCTTGCATCGGAGATTTGGGCATCAAGATGGACTCTAATGAACATGGTGCAATTAAACAAAATGTAGAGCATCACGAGACGAACATTTCGATATATTACACGCGTGAGACGGTGCTATATACAAAGAGTTATGATGCTTTAAACAGGGACATATATCGTAAAAATAATAGGACAGAGATTTCGGGGAAGGAGAGAAAGTCAACGCACGGGTGCTTTGGATCTGGATCGGGGAGTGGTTCGCCGGAGTAGCGCTCGAGCTCGCCGGAGCTCGGGGAGAGGACGGCGAGGGAGAGGACGGCGGTGACGAGTAGGTGGCCGGAGGGAGGAGGAGCAGCGCCGGGCTCGGGCGGCGCTGGAGACGGCGAGGCGCCGTCGGCACGGGCGGCGGCCGGCGGGGTGGCGCGGCGCCGGTGGCCGGCGACGAGCCGCGGCGGCGGAGGCGGTGGAAGGCGGCGGCAGCACGGGCCCGGCAAGTGGAGGTGGAGGCGCGCGCGACGGCTGGAGGAGCGGGCTCGGGGGGCCTCGCACGGGCTCCTGCGGGCCGGCGGCGATGTGGGCGCGGGGCGCCACATGGCGGCGTCCCGTTGGCTGCGGGCGTCGGTGGAGAAACGTCCGGCCCTCGGCGCGGAGGAGCGGGTTAGGGTTTGGACTGCGAGTGTATTTCGTGAGGGATGCATATATATAGCTAGTGGGAGCTAGGAGAGTCCAAATGAGGTGCGGTTTTCGCCCACACGATCGTGATCGAACGACCTAGAGCATGGAAGAGACTTGGAGGAGTTTGGGGCTGTTTAGAGAGGGGTTTTTGCTGCACACACAAAAGGACTTTGCGGTTTCCCGGTTAACCGTTGGAGTACCAAACGACCTCCAAATGGAACGAAACTTGACCGGTGGTCTACCGGTGGTATACCAAGGCCACTTGACAAGCCTCGGTCCATTCCGAGAACGTTCAACACCTGCTCACGAAAAGAAAACAAGAGGGGTGCGCCGGAGGAGGTGGGAGTGCCGGATTGCAAAACGGACAACGGGGAAAATGCTCGGATGCATGAGACGAACACGTATGCAAATGCAATGCACATGATGAAATGATATGAGATGCATGACATGAACAAAATGCAACACGGAAAACAAAACCCGACCACGGAGGGAATATCATAACACATAGCCGAAGATGGCAAGAGTTGGAGTTACAAATATGGAAAGTTACATCCGGGGTGTTACAACACTCCACCATTACGAGAGGATCTCGTCCCGAGATCTAGGACTGAAAGAACTCCGGATATTCGGAACGGAGGTGGTCCTCGCAATCCCAGGTGGCTTCTTGGTCAGAATGGTGCGACCACTTCACTTTCAGGAATTTGATTGACTTGTTGCAAGTCTTGCGCTCAGTTTCTTCAAGAATAGCAACGGGGTGCTCATGATAAGACAGATTTCTTGGAGGTCAATCTCTTCTAAGTTGATGGTGCGCTCAGGCGCCTTGAAGCACTTGCGAAGCTGTGACACGTGGAACACATCGTGCACGTTCGCGAAGTTGGGAGGAAGCTCAAGTTGATAGGCAAGGTCGCCTCTTTTGCCAATGATCTTGAAAGGGCCCACGTATCTAGGGGCAAGCTTCCCTTTGATACCGAAGCGACGAGTGCCTTTCATTGGAGAGACGCGGAGGTAGACATGGTCTCCGATCTCGAAAGCCAAATCACGGTGTTTACTATCATAGTAACTCTTCTGGCGCGATTGCGCGGCTTTGAGATTTTCACGGATGACTTTACACATTTCTTCAACCTCTGTGATCGAGTCATTGCCAAGAAGTTGGCGTTCACCAGTCTCTGACCAATTAAGAGGAGTACGGCACTTTCTTCCATAGAGGATCTCGAATGGGGCCTTGCCCGAACTCGCTTGGAAGCTGTTGTTGTAGGAAAATTCGGCATATGGAAGACAATCTTCCCATTTCATGCCAAAGGAAATGACACACCTGAGCATATCTTCAAGGATTTGGTTGACTCGCTCGACTTGGCCACTAGTTTGAGGATGGAAAGCTGTGCTAAAGCGAATGTTTGTGCCCATGGCATTCTGGAAGGAGTCCCAGAACTTAGAGGTGAAGATGCTTCCACAATCTGAAGAAATCAATTGTGGAATGCCGTGCAAGGAGACAATCCTGGAGGTGTATAGCTCTGCCAACTGCGCTGCTGTGATAGATTCTTTGATTGGAAGGAAATGAGCCACTTTAGTAAGCTTGTCGATGACAACGAAGATAGCATCATTTCCGCGCTTGGACTTTGGAAATCCAGTCACGAAGTCCATTTCGCTATGATCAAACTTCCATTCTGGGATAGCAAGAGGTTGGAGGAGACCAGCTGGTCGTTGGTGTTCTGCTTTCACTCTTCGACAGACATCACATTCATTCACAAATTGGGCGATTTCTCGCTTCATTCGAGTCCACCAATACGACTGCTTGAGGTCATGGTACATCTTTGTACTTCCAGGATGAATGGAAAGAAGAGAATTGTGCGCCTCGTTCATTATGACTTTCCTTAGATCACCTTTAGGAACCACAATCCGGTCCTCGAAGAACAAAGTGTCTCTGTCATCAATGCGATAGCACTTTTATTTGGAAAGACCCTTGTCGATACCACGTTTCACCTTCTTCACCATGGCATCAATAAGTTGTGCCTCACGAATTTGATCTTCCAAAGTAGGAGAGACTATGAGGTTGGCAAGAAAGCCTTGAGGAACAACTTGGAGATTCAGCTTGCGGAAAGCTTCACAAAGATCCGGTTGGAATGGCTTGAGAATTAAGCTGTTGCAAGAAGCCTTCCTGCTTAAAGCATCTGCAATGACATTGGCCTTGCCTGGAGTATATTCAATACTCAGATTGTACTCTTGAATCATTTCGACCCATCGAGTCTGCATGAGGTTGAGGTTGGGCTGAGTGAAGATATACTTGAGACTCTTGTGATCGGTGAATATGTCCACTTTTCTTCCCAACAAGAGATGTCTCCATGTGATTAATGCATGGACAACTGCTGCCAACTCAAGATCGTGAGTGGGGTAGTTCTTTTCGTTGGGCTTCAACTAACGAGAGGTATAGGCCACAACTTTCTTCTCTTGCATTAACACAGCACCGAGACCTTGGAGAGAAGCATCACAGAAAACTTCGAACGACTTGGATTCGTCAGGAGGAGTTAAGAAAGGAGCTGTGACGAGTTTCTCTTTGAGAGTGTTGAAAGCAACGTCACACTCAGGAGACCAGACATACTTCACATGCTTCTGGAGGAGGTTGGAAAGAGGTTTTGCAATCTTAGAGAAATTCTCAACGAATCTTCGGCAATAGCTTGCAAGACCAAGAAAACTGCGAAGCTGCTTGACATTCTGAGGAGGTTCCCAATTCACAATTGCGGACACCTTCTCGGGGTTAACAGCGATGCCCTTGGCAGAGATGATGTGACCAAGGTAAAGAACTTCATCAAGCCAAAACTCACATTTGGAAAACTTCGCATAAAATTGATACTCTCTGAGCTTGTCGAGCACCAAGGGCAAATGTTTGGCATGATCCTTCTTATTCTTGGAGAAGACCAAGATATCATCGAGATACACCAGCACGAATTCATTGGTATAGGGGTTGAAGATGAAATTCATCAACCGAGAGAATGTTGGAGGAGCATTGACAAGGCCGAAAGACATGACAGTATATTCATAAGAACCAAAGCTTGTTCTGAATGCTGTCTTGGGAATATCTTCTTCACGAATGTGAATCTGATGATAACCCATTCGAAGGTCAAGCTTGGAGAATACTTTAGCACCTTTCAGTTGCTCGAATAGCTCATTGATGTTGGGAAGTGGATACTTGTTCTTGATTGTCTTCTTGTTCAATGGACGGTACTCGACACAAAGTCGTTCCGTGCCATCCTTCTTCTGGACAAAAAGAACACCACAACCCCATGGAGAAGAACTCGGTCTGATCAAACCCAGACGCTCTTGTTCATCGAGCTGTTTCTTCAATTCCTTCAGCTCCTTGGGTCCAAGCTTGTAAGGACGCTTGCAAACGGGTTCAGTGCCCGGCTCAAGATCGATAACGAACTCAACTGGCCGGTGAGGAGGCATACCCGGAAGCTCTTCTGGAAAGACATCTTGATACTCACAAACGACTGGAATCTGAGAGATGGCATTCAATTCGCCCTTCTCATTGAGAGAAAATAACCGAATGGTTTCATCACGAGCGGCATAAATGATAACATCCTCAGAAGAGTGTGTCAATTGAATTTCCCTGGCAGCACAATCAAGTTGAGCCTCGTGCTTAGAAAGCCAGTCCATCCCGAGAATAAGATCAATATCCGAGTCACCAAGAACAATTGGAGAAGACAGAAATTTATAGTTTCCCATCTTGATGGAAACATCCGGAACCACCAAACTAGAACTCAAACGTTTACCCGGAGAAACGACATCCATGGGTTTACCCAGATGTGAACAAGTGAATTCATGCTTGGCAAAAAACGGTCTTGACATGAAACAAAGCGAAGCACCAGTATCAAAAAGAACTTTTGCAGGAATATCATTAACTGAGAGATTACCCATTATCACATCAGTAGGTTCCTCTGCTTGAGCTGCATTCATCATGTTCACCTTTGCAGACTTGGGATTATGCTTGACCACTGCATTGCTGGAAGATCTCACAGGAGGAGGAGGCGGAAGGCGCCTTTGGTTGAAGCACTTGTTAGCATAGTGACCTTTCTGCTGACACTTGTTGCAAGTCACCTCTGAGAGTGGACGGTGATACGGAGCATTCGACTTTGGAGCTTGATTCTGAGACTTGTTCTGATAGCCAGAGTTGGAAGAGTGGGAAGATCCATGGCCACCTTTGTTCTTCTGCTGGTAAGGCTGATGAAACGGAGGAGGAGGAGGCAACCAGAACTTCTGTTGCTTAGCAGCCACTAGTGAGGAAGAAGAAGACTGAACTGCGTCTCTGACTCTCTTCTTAGAAGCCTCACACTTGAGCTGAGCAGCCTCTTGCTTTAGTGCCATATTGTAGAAATCATCATACTTGATCGGCTCAAAAAGCACGAGAGGTAATTGCAGATCTTCTCTGAGACCACTTCTGAATTGATAGATCATGCTCTTTTCATCAGGAACGTCTTGCTTAGCGAAGCGAGCAAGTTTCTGAAACTGAGTATTGTATTGATACATGGACATGCTGCCTTGCTTGAGATTGCGGAACTCCTCACGCTTACTCTCAACAACACTTTGTGGAATGTGGTGAGCTTTGAAGTCTTGACGGAAATCATCCCAGGTAATCACACGACCTCCTCTGGAATCTTTGTATTGTTTATACCACTCGGCAGCTTGATCCTTGAGTTGAAAAGAAGCGAACTTGACAAAGTCCTCAGGCCTGACATTGCTACATTCAAAATGCTTGTTGATGTCCACGAGCCAATCATCGGCATCCGTGGCCTCGGCACAGTAGCTGAAAGACTTGGGCTGATTTGCGAGAAACTGGTTGAGGGTAGCGAAGTGAGGCTGATTGTTGCCTTGGCCTTGATTTCCTTGATTGCCTTGCCCTTGGGTGCGTTCTTGCAAGAGTTGCAGAATCATCTGAGCATTGGCGTTGGTGGCTGCCATGATCGCTTGCCATGCCTCTGGAGGCGGAGGTGGTGGTGGAGGGTTCGCCTGACTCCCTTCATTGCGTTCCGGATTCTGACGCGTTGGCGGAGCCATCCTGAAGAGGGTGACATCCGTTAGCATCTTGATAGACAAATAGTCAAATTGAATCACGAATGGAAATTGCAACATATAGTCTTCACAATAAACATTCGAACGAGGATGAACGAATGAATTCCGTAGTAAATCATCACACTTCCATTAAGGTGAGAAGCCACTTGATACGAGATTGATGAATAAAGTAAAAAGGTACGAGTGGAACAAATAAATGGTAAGGATTACCCAATCACAAACCAAATATCTGCGGGAAGAAATGCTAAGAGCTACATGAATCCCACCTATAAACTCCTGAAACTTTCTGGTTATGCAATCTGGTGTTGGGGATACAGGGGACACAAAATATATCACCCAAACTAGCAATCCCTAGATCCAGCTGTATCCATCCGTCAACACATAACCAAGAAACCTTCGGAAATTGTTTACCTCAACCTTCGAAAAGCATCCGTTATACGAGTTATGGCAATACTCCCGAACTCCCGCCCCAGTACTGGGTGGCGTTGAGGTGATCTCACCAACAACTGCATAAAAGAGATTTTGATGTCGGCGAAACTCAGGTATTCCAGAAATGCAACGATAAAATTGTGACGACAACACCTCGGAGCTCAACTACCCGGGACACTGCCACAACCCCTAAATGTCAGGAGGCACCAAGAACAATGTTCTCTTCACAAAACCATCGGAACGATTCTAAGATACCCGCGTGATCCTAAAATTTTTTTAGTGAAATTTGAGGAGAGAAGAGTCAAAACTTCTACGTCAGGAGGCCTCACCAGAGCGACGAAGGGACTGAGGAGTAAAAAGAATCCTACTCTCCGATATATATAATCCTAAGACTCAAAACATTTTTGTTCTAGACTCAACAACGCCAGCGATTCGATCAAGCAGGGGGCTCCTAAGTCAGGGATGGCTCTAATTACCAACTTGTAACGCCCACGATGCGGCTATATCTCCCACGTGTCGAGGCACGACTTAGAGGCATAACCGCATTGTGGTTTTGTCGCAAGAAGGGTCATCTTCACACAATCCCATGTAATGAACAAGAATGGGGTAACGAGAGTTGGCTTACAATCGCCACTTCACACAATACATAAATATAATTCATACATCATCCAAAATCCACACATAGACCGACTATGGTCAGAATCCAAATAAAAAATAAGACAACCCCAAATGCTAGATCCCCGATCGTCCCGACTGGGCTCCACTACTGATCATCGGGAAAAGACACATAGTAACGACCACGTTCCTCATCAAACTCCCACTTGAGTTCGGTTGCGTCACCTGCATTGGCATCGTCGGCACCTGCAACTGTTTTGGTAGAATCTGTGAGTCACGAGGACTCAGCAATCTCACACCCGCGAGATCAAAACTATTTAAGTTAAAGGAAAGGATGGTGTAATGGGGTGGAGCTGCAGCAGGCACTAAGCATATATGGTGGCTAACATACCCAAAAGAGAGCGAGAAGAGAAGCAACGCAACGGTCGCGAAGCTAGAAATGATCACGAAGTGATCCTGAAACTACTTACGTTCATGCATAACTCAAACCGTGTTCACTTCCTGGACTCCGCCGAGAAGAGGCCATCACGGCTACACACGCAGTGGATGTATTTTAATTGGGTCAAGTGACAAGTTCTCTACAACCGGACATTAACAAATTCCCATCTGCCTCATAACCGCGGGCACGGCTTTCGAAAGATAATACCCTGCAGGGGTGTCCCAACTTAGCCCATCATAAGCTCTCACGGTCAACGAAGGATAAACCTTCTCCCGGAAAGACCCGATCAGTCTCGGAATCCCGGTTTACAAGACATTTCGACAATGGTAAAACAAGACCAGCAAAGCCGCCCGATGCGCCGACAAATCCCGATAGGAGCTGCACATATCTCGTTCTTAGGGCACACCGGATAAGTCAAGCTACGAGTAAAACCAGACCTTGAGTTTCCCCGTGGTGGCCCCGCAGGCTGCTCGGTTCGGACCAACACTTGAAGGAGCACTGGCCCGGGGGGGTAAAATAAAGATGACCCTCGGGCTCGCGGAAACCCGGGGGAAAAGGCTTAGGTGGCAAATGGTAAAACCAAGGTTGGGCCTTGCTGGAGGAGTTTTATTCAAGGCGAACTGTCAAGGGGGTCCCATAAATCACCCAACTGCGTAAGGAACGCAAACTCAAGGAACATAATACCGGTATGACAGAAACTAGGGCGGCAAGAGTGGAACAAGACACCAGGCATAAGGCCGAGCCTTCCACCCTTTACCAAATATATAGATGCATTAATTAAATAAGAGATATTGTGATATCCCAACATATCCATGTTCCAACATGGAACAAACTTCATCTTCACCTGCAACTAGCAACGCTATAAGAAGGGCTGAGCAAAAGCGGTAACTTAGCCAAACAACGGTTTGCTAGGAAAGGATGGTTAGAGGTTGACATGGCAATATGGGAGGCACGATATAGCAATGCATATGGAAGATAATTTTACAATTGCTAGCTATTACAAACAATAAACCATGACAACAATGTACAAAAGACCTTACTTACCATGTTGCACCATGAGATGTAGTCGTCTACTACATGCAGCTATCAAACAGTGTTGCCAATATGTCAATAGTTCCCTTCACGCAAAACTTTTGATCTCGTGTTAAATCTAACATCGTGGACTGGGTAATAAAAATATTTAAAACATGTTGATAGTAATGATACTGAATGAAGAAATATGATTATGATAACTTACACAAAATTGTAGATCCATTAAATGTATTGTATTAGATAACATATATAATATACTAAACAAAAGTAAGACTAACACATATGTTTTTATTTGCAAAGAAAACTGGGTACCCCTAATTACATATGTATATATAAACATACATAAATGATATTTTATATTAATAAACATGAGACAAACCAAATTTTTTTCTAGCTACCCAATTTTTTTGAGCATACCTACCCAGCCTTGTCCTAACTTCAGGCTCTCTCTCACCACATCCACCATCTCACTCTCTCACCCCATGCACCCTTCACTCTCTCAACCCTCTCACTCATTCTCTCCGCCATGGCGCCACTGATTTGGCCATCCCAGGCCGATTTCTGGTGTCAAGGGTGTCGTACTCCCCCTCTAGGCTTCACGGCGACAGCGCTATTCTGCCGTCCACTGACTGCTCCGAGCAGTAGTTGCGGACACCGAAAGAGAGTTCGGCTAGCCTCCACTCCTGCATGCAGGTTCACACAAATATCTATCTTGCAATAGGTTAAACATTGACATGTGTTTTTCAAGCTACTGCAATCTGCTAATTTTTTCCTTACAAACAAGTAATTTCTAAGAATAGGCCTTTGATTTCATCAGACAATGGGTGAGTTGAATAAACAAGCGAACTATGTACGAGCTTTGTCTTCCTCAAACAAAGAAAAAATATACAGAATATGAATAACTGACATTTCAAGAACTGATTTTTGCCCAAGAACTGAATTCATGTCAAAGGAACTATCAGATAATCAAAGTGTACCTATAGGTTTTATACTAAAAAGTACAGTTGATCCAACATTGCCACCACCACCACCACCACCACCACCACCAGCAACACAACTGATCCAATATTGCTAAATAATCTTCTCAAAAGATATGGATTTAAGTGGTACCTTATAACTACATGAAAATAAACATTAACTCTGATGAATATAGAAAGAGAGAATAGTGCAGTCTTATTTGTATAGAACAACATACAATGCTTCCACATAAAATAAGATTGATAGAAGAGGTATATTGATTACAAACTGAAATGAAAAATGTTTCTGCCCTTCACCCATGCTTCAGGGAAAGTATGTAGTTTCTTGACATACCAACTTGTGCTTTGCTGGTTTGGGAGCTATCTGCTCTCGCATACTTTATTTCCAGCAGAAAGCATATGTAAAACTTAGCTGAAATGAAAAGAAACAAGGCGAGGAAAAGACAACAATTGGTTGTGCGAAGATACGTAGGAATGTAGCATGAATCGAAACCAAATTTTTTATCGAACACCACCAAGTCAGCACGCTAGATAGGCCCCTTGTTGATCCCTCCATAATAATGCCAATGTGCAGAGACTATTTTTTTGTCTTTATCGTCATCTGCAATCACAAAATGATCAAAACAAAAAAAGGATAACAAAACCATATAACGCCAAAAGACAATGTATCCAATAAAGAAACACCAACGATGCAAGGGCATATAATACAGACAGAGAACAATGTTATTGCACCCTCAACGGATAGTGTGATAACCATGTTTGGTACACACAAAGTCCAAACTAATTGAGAAGAAAATGATGAGAATACTGAGTGATAAGAAAATGATTAGCCCAAACTCCAAGTAATCTGCTAGTGTGGAGGCGAAAAGAAATCTGACAAAACATCATAAAAAGAGACACACCTGTCCAACAGGCAACTCAACAAGAACAACTGAACATATTGATGACCCACAAGTATAGGGGATCTTTCGTAGTCCTTTCGATAAGTAAGAGTGTCGAACCCAATGAGGAGCAGAAGGAAATGATAAGCGGTTTTCAGCAAGGTATTCTCTGCAAGCAATGAAATAATAGGTAACAGATAGTTTTGTGATAAGATAATTTGTAACGAGCAACAAGTAACAAAAGTAAATAAAGTGCAGCAAGGTGGCCCAATAATTTTTTTAGCAAAGGACAAGCCTGGACAAACTCTTATATAAAGGAAAGCGCTCCCGAGGACACATGGGAATTATCGTCAAGCTAGTTTTCATCGCGTTCATATGATTCGCGTTCGGTACTTTGATAATTTGATATGTGGGTGGACCGATGCTTGGGTGCTGTCCTTACTTGGACAAGCATCCCACTTATGATTAACTCCTATTGCAAGCATCCGCAACTACAAAAGAAGTATTAAGGTAAACCTAACCATAGCATGAAACATATGGATCCAAATCAGCCCCTTAGGAAGCAACGCATAAACTAGGGTTTAAGCTTCTGTCACTCTAGCAACCCATCATCTACTTATTACTTCCCAATGCCTTCCTCTAGGCCCAAAAAATGGTGAAGTGTCATGTTGTCGACGTTCACATAACACCACTAGAGGAGAGACAACATACATCTCATCAAAATATCGAACGAATACCAAATTCACATGTCTACTAATAGCAAGACTTCTCCCATGTCCTCAGGAACAAACGTAACTACTCACAAAGCATATTCATGTTCATAATCAGAGGAGTGTTAATATGCATAATGGATCTGAACATATGATCTTCCACCAAATAAACCTCCTAGCATCAACTACAAGGAGTAATCAACACTACTAGCAACCTACTGGTTCCAATCCCGGACTTAGAGAAAAGAATTGGATACAAGAGATGAACTAGGGTTTCAGAGGAGATGGTGCTGGTGAAGATGTTGATGGAGATTGGACCCCTCCCGATGAGAGGAGCGTTGGCGATGACGATGGCGATGATTTCCCCCTCCCGGAGGGAAGTGTCCCTGGCCAGGGTGTGGGCCCCCTCTGGTATTTCTTCCGCTTAGTATTTTTTATTATTTCCAAAAATAACTTTCGTGGAGTTTCAGGACTTTTGGAGTTATGCAGAATAGGTCTCTAATATTTGCTCCTTTTCCAGCCTAGAATTCCATCTGCCGGCATTCTCCCTCCTTATGTAAACCTTGTAAAATAAGAGAGAATAGGCATAAGTATTGTGACATAATGTGTAATAACAGCCCATAATGCAATAAATATCGATATAAAAGCATGATGCAAAATGGACGTATCAACTCCCCCAAGCTTAGACCTCGCTTGTCCTCAAGCGAATGCCGATAACGATAAATATGTCCACATGTTTAGAGGTAGAGGTGTTGATAAAATAAAATGGACATGAGGGCATCATGATCATTCTTATAACAACAACATATATGGATATTGTCATATGATTTCTTATGCTCAAGTAATAATCTATTCACAATGCAAAGTATGAATCAGAAACTTTATTGAGAACCAACAAACTATAATCTTAGTCATTGAAGCAATTGCAATTTATCATAACATCAGAAAGAGTCTATGTCAGAGCTTTTCAGCAAGTCCACATACTCAACTATCATTTAGTCTTTCACAATTGCTAACACTCACGCAATACTTGTGTTTATGGAGTTTCAATCGGACACAGAGAAAGATAGGGGCTTATAGTTTTGCCTCCCAACCTTTTACCTCAAGGGTAATGTCAACAATAATAGTTCATGCTAACTTACATCCAATTAGATATATATATCAGGATCTTTCCAACACACTGTGCTTGCCAAAGGATAAAATGTAAAAAGGAAAGGTGAAAATCACCATGACTCTTGCATCAGGTAGAAGATAAAAGTAAAAGATAGGCCCTTCGCAGAGGGAAGCAGAGGTTGCCATGCACTTTTATGGTTGGATGCACAAAATCTTAATGCGAAAGAACGTCACTTTATATTGCACTTGTGATATGGACCTTTATTATGCAGTCCGTCACTTTTATTTCTTCCACATCACAAGATCGTATAAAGCTTATTTCCTCCACACCAATCAATCATACATATTTAAAGAGCAATTTTTTATTGCTTGCACCGATGACAACTTACTTGAAGGATCTTACTCAATCCATAGGTAGATATGGTGGACTCTCATGGCAAAACTGGGTTTAAGGGTATTTGGAAGCACAAGTAGTATCTCTACTTGGTGCAAAGAATTTGGCTAGCATGAGGGGGAAAGGCAAGCTCAACATGTTGGATGATCCATGACAATATACTTTATTTCAGATATCAGAAAACATAACCCATTACGTTGTCTTCCTTGTCCAACATCAACTCTTTAGCATGTCATATTTTAATGAGTGCTCACAATCATAAAAGATGTGCAAGATAGTATATTTATATGTGAAACCTCTCTTTCTTTATTACTTCCTATTAATTGCAACGATGACCAAATCTATGTTTGTCAACTCTCAACAACTTTTAATCATCATACTCTTTATATGTGAAGTCATTACTCTCCATAAGATCAATATGATCTCTTTTTATTTCTTTTTATTCTTTTCTCTTTTCTTTTATTCTCTCAAGATCATGGCATAATAATCAAGCCCTTGACTCAAGACTAACCTTTATTATATAGCTCACAGACTCAATTACATAAAGGGATCATAAAGCAAAACTCAAGACTAGATCATACTAAAGCTTTATTCTACTAGATCAAGATATTACTAAAAGGATCGAACTAAGAAAAACGGTAAAGATAAGAGTGTGATGGTGATACGATACCGGGGCACCTCCCCCAAGCTTGGCAGTTGCCAAGGGGAGTGCCCATACCCGTGTGATTATATCTCTTTCTTCGGAGGTGGTGGTGTGATATTCTTGGCGATGATGCCCCTCAGGATATGATTCTCCTCCTCGAGCTTATTGACTTGCTGCTTGAGGTCCATTATTTCCTTACGAAGCTTTCCTATAACGGCTAAAGCTCCTTGCACCCAAGGGTGTTGCATAGCTGCGGGAGAACAAGTGACACTCTTCTTCATATTTTCATAAGAAAGAAATCTAACATTGGAGGGGATAACCGAGTTTGGAATAGTCGAGCTCTGTAGTTCCCCCATCGTGAATCCAGCTCGGAAGCGAGAAGTGACTTCCAGATCCTCCTCCATGGCATCTACCCTCTTCAAATTAGCCTCCATCTCTTCCTCCGTTGCTGGCCCAAAGGGGTCAGCATCGCTGTTTGTCCTTGATCTCGATGCCGGATGAGACACCCGTCTCTCCCCGACTGACTCTTGAGAAGACATCTTGCTCTAATCTGCAGTAGCAGCAACAGCTCGAAACACAAACAGAGGACATTTGCGTGATACGGTGGTCAAAACCTTCGGGAGATTATATAATGAATTTTACCGACCAAAAAACGTAACGTGCAAGAAGACGGAGTCCGGAGAGCGCACGAGGTGCCCACGAGGCAGGGGGCGCACCCAGGGGGGTAGGGCGTGCCCTCCACCCTCGTGGAGCCCTCGTGTCCTTCCCGGACTGCTTCTTATTTTTCTATTTTTCTAAATATTCCAAAACAAAGAAAAATTGCCATTAGAACTGTTTTGGAGTCGGTTTACTTACCGTACCACATACCTATTCCTTTTCAGAGTCTAAAATGTTTTGGAAAGTGTCCCTTATGTATTCCTCCGGGGTTACGGTTTCAATAACATTGGTTTCAACATTTATTGGATTACCTGAGATATAATGTTTGATTCTTTGACCGTTCACCACCTTCGGATTTGTGCCTTCAAAGTTGTTGATTTTTATGGCACCGGAACGGTAGACCTCCTCGATAACGTAAGGACCTTCCCATTTAGAGAGAAGTTTCCCTGCAAAAAATCTTAAACGAGAGTTGTATAGCAATACATAATCACCTACATTAAACTCACGCTTTTGTATCCTTTTGTCATGTCATCTTTTAACTTTTTCTTTAAACAATTTGGCATTCTCATAGGCTTGGGTTCTCCATTCATCAAGTGAGCTAATGTCAAATAACCTCTTCTCACCGGCAAGTTTGAAATCGTAATTGAGTTCCTTAATAGCCCAATATGCCTTATGTTCTAGTTCGAGAGGTAAGTGACATGCTTTTCCATATACCATTTTATACGGAGACATACCCATAGGATTTTTATATGCAGTTCTATAGGCCCATAATGCATCATCAAGCTTCTTGGACCAATTCTTTCTAGATCTATTAACAGTCTTTTGCAAAATTAATTTGAGCTCTCTGTTGCTCAATTCTACTTGACCACTAGACTGCGGGTGATAAGGAGATGCAATTCTATGATTAACATCATACTTAGCAAGCATTTTACGGAAAGCACCATGAATAAAATGTGAACCACCATCAGTCATTAAATATCTAGGGACTCCAAACCTCAGAAAAATAACTTCTTTAAGCATCTTAATAGAGGTGTTATGATCAGCACTACTAGTTGGAATAGCTTCTACCCACTTAGTAACGTAATCAATAGCAACTAAAATATGTGTATATCCATTAGAGGCAGGAAACGGTCCCATATAATCAAAGCCCCAAACATCAAATGGTTCAATAACAAGTGAATAATTCATAGGCATTTCTTGACGTCTACTAATATTACCAATTCTTTGACATTCATCACAAGATAAGACAAACTTACGAGCATCCTTGAAGAGAGTAGGCCAATAAAAACCGGATTGCAATACCTTATGTGCAGTTATATCTCCAGCGTGGTGTCCTCCATAAGCTTCGGAGTGACACTTGCATAGGATCTGTTCCTGTTCATGCTCAGGTACACAACGTCTAATAACACCATCTACTCCTTCTTTATAAAGGTGTGGGTCATCCCAAAAGTAATGTCTTAAATCATAGAAAAACTTTTTCTTTTGCTGGTATGTGAAACTAGGTGGTATAAATTTAGCAACAATGTAATTAGCATAATCAGCATACCATGGAGCAGTATGAGAAGCATTTATGACATTTAATTGTTCATCAGGAAAGCTATCATCAATAGGTAGTGGGTCATCAAAAACATTTTCTAACCTAGACAAGTTATCTGCAACGGGGTTCTCAGCCCCCTTTCTTTCAATAATATGCAAATCAAATTCTTGTAGCAAGAGAACCCATCTAATAAGTCTAGGTTTAGCATCTTTCTTTTCCATAAGATATTTAATAGCAGCATGATCAGTGTGAATAGTTACTTTTAGAATCAACAATATAAGGTCTGAACTTATCACAAGAAAATACAACTACTAAGATTTTTTTTCAGTAGTAGCATAATTTCTCTGGGCATTGTCTAGAGTTTTACTAGCATATTGAATAACATTTAATTTCTTGTCAACTCTTTGCCCTAGAACAGCACCTACAGCATAATCACTAGCATCACACATTATTTCAAAGGGTAAATTCCAATAAGGTGGCTGAACAATAGGTGCAGAAATCAATGCTTTCTTAAGTATTTCAAATGCTTCTACACAATCATCATCAAAAACGAAAGGTATATCTTTTTGTAATAAATTAGTCAGAGGCCGAGAAATTTTTGAGAAGTCCTTAATGAACCTCCTATAAAAGTCGGCATGACCAAGGAAACTTCTTATACCTTTGATGTCCTTGGGACACGGCATCTTTTCAATAGCATCAACTTTAGCTTTATCAACTTCAATGCCCCTTTCAGAAATTTTATGCCCCAAGACAATACCTTCATTAACCATAAAGTGGCACTTCTCCCAATTCAAGACAAGATTAGTTTCTTCACATCTCTGCAAAACTCGATCAAGGTTGCTCAAGCAATCATCAAAAGAGGATCCATAGACGGAGAAATTGTCCATGAAAACCTCGCAAATCTTTTCACAAAAATCGGAGAATATAGCCATCATGCATCTTTGAAAGGTAGCAGGTGCATTACATAAACCAAAAGGCATACGTCTATAAGCAAAAGTATCGAAAGGGCAAGTAAAAGTGGTCTTAGCTTGATCATCAGCTGACACAGGTATTTGAGAGAAACCAGAATAACCATCTAGAAAGCAAAAATGTGTATGTTTGGATAGTCTTTCTAGCATTTGATCAATAAAAGGTAAGGGGCAATGATCCTTTTTAGTAGCTTTATTTAATTTGCGGAAATCAATTACCATCCTATAACCTGTAATAATTCTTTGCGGAATCAATTGATCTTTATCATTAGGAACGACAGTAATACCTCCCTTCTTAGGGACACAATGGACTGGACTTACCCACTGACTATCAGCAACGGGATAAATTATACCTGCCTCAAGGAGCTTTAATATTTCCTTTCTTACCACTTCTTTCATTTTAGGATTCAGCCGTCGTTGGTGATCAATAACTGGTTTGGCATCTTTCTCCAAATTTATTTTGTGTTGACATAGAGTGGGACTAATGCCCTTAAGATCATCAAGAGTATAGCCAATAGCAGCACGGTGCTTCTTCAGAGTTTTCAATAATTTTTCTTCCTCCTTCTCTGAAAGGTTAGCACTAATAATAACAGGATATATCTTCTTTTCATCAAGATAAGCATATTTAAGAGTATCAGGTAACGGGTTAAGCTCAAACACGGGATCACCCTTGGGTGGAGGAGGATCCCCTAGGATTTCAACAGGCAAGTTGTGTTTCAGAATAGGTCCCTGTTTAAAGAACACTTCATCTATTTCCCTTCTTTCATTCATAAATATATCATTTTCGTGTTCTAGCAAATATTGTTCTAAAGGATCACTAGGAGGTACGGAAATAGAAGCAAGACCAATAATTTCATCTTTATTAGGTAATTCCTCTTCACGGTGTTGTCTACGGAATTTAGAGAAGTTGAACTCATGAGACATATCACCTAGACCAATAGTAACAACATCCTTTTCGCAGTCTATCCTAGCATTAACAGTGTTTAAGAAGGGTCTACCAAATATAATGGGACAAAAGCTATCTTGTGGGGAACCAAGAACAAGAAAATCAGCAGGATATTTAGTTTTCCCACACAAGACTTCAACATCTCTAACAATCCCAATTGGTGAAATAGTATCTCTATTGGCAAGCTTAATTGTGACATCAATATCTTCTAACTCAGCAGGTGCAATATCATGCATAATTTCTTTGTATAAGTCAATAGGTATTGCACTAGCACTAGCACCCATATCACACAAGCCATGATAACAATGATCTCCTATTTTAACAGAAATAACAGGCATGCCTACGACAGGTCTATGTTTATCTTTAGCACAAGGTTTAGCAATTCTAGCAGTTTCATCACAGAAATAAATAACATGCCCATCAATATTATCCGCCAAGAGATCTTTAACAATAGCAATATTATGTTCAACTTTGACTTGCTCAGGAGGTGTATAAGTTTAATATTGCTTTTACGAACCACAGTTGAAGCTTTAGCATGATCTTTTATTCTAACAGGGAAAGGTGGTTTTTCAACATACGCAGTAGGAACAATAGGATCATTATAAGTAATAGTCTTTTCTTCAACTTTAATAGGTGCAGCTACTTTTACTTCTATGGGAGGATGATATTTAAACCACTTCTCCTTAGGGAGATCAACATGAGTAGCGAAAGATTCACAGAAAGAAGCTACTATCTCAGAGTCAAGTCCATATCTAGTGCTAAATTTACGGAAAACATCGGTATCCATAAAAGATTTAACACAATCAAACTTAGGTGTCATACCTGACTCCTTACCTTCGTCGAGATCCCAATCTTCAGAGTTGCATTTAATTCTTTCCAATAAATCCCATTTGAATTCAATAATCTTCATCATAAAAGAGCCAGCACAAAAAGTATCGAGCATGGTGCGATTGTTGTCAGAAAGTCGAGCATAAAAATTTTGAATGATCATTTCTCTTCAGAGCTCATGATTGGGGCATGAATATAACATTGATTTAAGCCTCCCCCAAGCTTGAGCGATGCTTTCTCCTTCGCGAGGCCAAAAATTATATATATAATTACGATCACGATGAACAAGATGCATAGGATAAAACTTCTGATGAAATTCCAATTTCAATCGCTTGTAGTTCCATGATCCCACATCATCACATAGCCTATACCATGTCAATGCATCTCCCTTCAAAGATAAAGGGAAGACCTTCTTCTTGATAACATCATCAGGCATACCTGCAAGCTTAAATAATCCACAAACTTCATCCACATATATTAGGTGCTCATCAGGATGTAATGTTCCATCTCCTGCAAAAGGATTAGCTAGCAGTTTTTCTACCATACCCGAAGGAATTTCAAAGTAGACATTTTCCTTTTCAGTAGGTTGAGGAGCAACTCTTTGCTCTACTGGTTGGGGTGAAGATACCCCGAACAAGCCCCTCAGAGGATTACTTTCCATAGTAACAAGTGACAGTAAATTTCAGCACACTATATAAATTTTCCTTACCAAATTCCACATACCAAAGGCGCTTCACTCCCCCGCAACGGCGCCAGAAAAGAGTCTTGATGACCCACAAGTATAGGGGATCTATCGTAGTCCTTTCGATAAGTAAGAGTATCGAACCCAACGAGGAGCAGAAGGAAATGATAAGCGGTTTTCAGCAAGGTATTCTCTGCAAGCACTGAAATAATAGGTAACAGATAGTTTTGTGATAAGATAATTTGTAGCGAGCAACAAGTAACAAAAGTAAATAAAGTGCAGCAAGGTGGCCCAATCCTTTTTGTAGCAAAGTACAAGCCTGGAGAAACTCTTATATAAAGGAAAGCGCTCCCGAGGACACATGGGAATTATCGTCAAGCTAGTTTTCATCACGTTCATATGATTCGCGTTCGGTACTTTGATAATTTGATATTTGGGTGGACCGGTGCTTGGGTGCTGTCCTTACTTGGACAAGCATCCCACTTATGATTAACTCCTATTGCAAGCATCCGCAACTACAAAAGAAGTATTAAGGTAAACCTAACCATAGCATGAAACATATGGATCCAAATCAGCCCCTTACGAAGCAACGCATAAACTAGGGTTTAAGCTTCTGTCACTCTAGCAACCCATCATCTACTTATTACTTCCCAATGCCTTCCTCTAGGCCCAAATAATGGTGAAGTGTCATGTTGTCGACGTTCACATAACACCACTAGAGGAGAGACAACATACATCTCATCAAAATATCGAACGAATACCAAATTCACATGACTACTAATAGCAAGACTTCTCCCATGTCCTCAGGAACAAACGTAACTACTCACAAAGCATATTCATGTTCATAATCAGAGGAGTATTATTATGCATAATGGATCTGAACATATGATCTTCCACCAAATAAACCAACTAGCATCAACTACAAGGAGTAATCAACACTACTAGCAACCTACAGGTACCAAAATCCCAGACTTAGAGACAAGAATTGGATACAAGAGATGAAATAGGGTTTGAGAGGAGATGGTGTTGGTGAAGATGTTGATGGAGCTTGGCCCCCTCCCGATGAGAGGAGCGTTGGTGATGACGATGGCGATGATTTCCCCCTCCCGGAGGGAAGTGTCCCTGGCAGAACAGCTCCGCCAGAGCCCTAGATTGGTTCCGCCAAGGTTCCGCCTCATGGCGGCGGAGTCTCGTCCCGAAAGCTTGCTTATGATTTTTCTTCGGACGAAAGACTTCATATAGCAGAAGATGGGCACCGGAGGGCCAACAGGGGGCCCACGAGGCAGGGGGCGCGCCCAGGGGGTAGGGCGCTCCCCCCACCCTTGTGGCTAGGGTGTGGGCCCCCTCTGGTATTTCTTCCACTCATTATTTTTTATTATTTCCAAAAATAACTTCCGTGGAGTTTCAGGACTTTTGGAGTTGTGCATAATAGGTCTCTAATATTTGCTCCTTTTCCAGCCCAGAATTCCAGCTGCTGGCATTCTCCCTCCTTATGTAAACATTGTAAAATAAGAGAGAATAGGCATAAGTATTGTGACATAATGTGTAATAACAGCCCATAATGCAATAAATATCGATATAAAAGCATGATGCAAAATGGACGTACCACATATCTAGTTGACGGTGTCCACTCTGGTCCCCGAAATATCAATTCTGAAGCAGGGCAATGTCCTGACTACGTGAGAAAAAACTGAATTTTGAGAATGAACGTATTGGCACTGAACTTATTCTGCTACTCTAAAAGCTATGACATCTAAATATAAATGATAAAATTCTAAAAATCTACATAACAGAAAGCTGATGACGTGCATAAAATAGATCATATTTTTCTTCTGAATAGCTACAATTTGCTAACAAGACGCTTTGCCGACATGTGTGAACAACAGAGAGCTAACAAAATCAATGCTCAGTCGAACAAAAATAATTAGAATGACACTTTTGGGCACGATTTATAGATTATGACAGACGCAAAGGTCAGGCCTGTGAGGCAAGTAAACAATCAACTTACACATCTGTCAAATAATCCATCTTTAGACGAACAAAATCAAAGAGTCATGTAGGGAGTTGGGTAGTGTGGAGATGCAGTTTATGCCCGTCCTTTGACCTCCATCAGCGTCTAATTCAACACAACCAGATGAGCCTGCGACCATGCCGTCGTGGATGCTCCACCTCAGACTCAACTGTGCCATCGCCACGATGGCTGTACGCCGAGCACCCGAGCACATCGTGACAATGTTGCCCACCTGATGGCAACGCCAATTAGCGCTCGCCAGCGTTCGTGGAAGCGGTGGCGTGGCGCTTGCGCAGGACGTGGCCTGGTAGAGCTTTGCTTCTTACTCGCGTGACATCCATCCTAACCAAGTTCCCCGTTGTGCTTGCAATTCTTTGGCCTCTATATGTTCCTCTGCATCATCGGCGGCGCCGCCGGAGAAACCCTAGCAGGTCGAGATAAGGAGAGTGCAAGGGGTCTGCAGAGGCGGAGGTAAATCGAGAAAGACAAGACGGAAGAAACTGGGTTTTTCCTTACTTTGACGGTGGCTCGAGGGGATCGTGTAAGGGGGATGAAACAACGTACGTTCGGTGGGAGGGGGCATCGATGGGGTACCAACGACTTACATAGGAAAGGTAAGAATCGATGCATTAGAAAAGTTATGATTTTTGAAGTAATTTCCATGCAAATGGGGTTTTATTATTTGTAATGTGATGTCAGTACCTGCTCGTTTGTGACGTGCCTGGTTAGGAAAGTTTGCAAATGTTTAGACAGTTTTTATTGGGAGGGTGAAAAAATCGATGTGAGATATGATGATAGAAGGTGAGACAAAACTAAATCAGACAAAAATAAAACGGACGAAAATAAACCTGGACGCAATCCTACCAACTGCTCCATTAGGAGTAGAGATTACAAATAATGAGGCATGCACTTAGTGCAATGTCAATGTTTGTGTTTTTCGACGGCGACAATGATAACATTTCTCTAACCATAAAAAAGTAATGGAAAACAAATACTACCCCCGTTCAAAACTACAAGGCAAGACAAATGTTGCATCTGGTACACGATTAGAAAAGAAAACCACAACTACCGAATCGAATATAAAAATCAATCCATTATGTTCCTACAAGCCAAGAATGAACATGGAAGAAGAATAGTCCTTCTCAAAATGTAACACTGATTAAAGATTGCATGTGTTCGTACTACTATGATCAATGCCTGCGCACTACGCACTATAACATAAATGCATAGTATCATCAACTAACAAGCTTCAAGCTGTTTGGTACTGCAGACCTGTCTGCTGCAACAATCTGTTTATCAAATAAAATTTAGATAAAAGATTAGTGTAAAAGGCAGAGCTATCACGCTGCACTCGCCATCCTCGACAGGTCGCCAAATTTGACCACAGAATTAAAGGGTGAGAGCAATCTAGCGATAATTGATAGCTGATATGAACTTATATCTTTTGCATTTACCACCAAGACACATAAAATTTCCAAACTAAATGCATAGGACATATCAAAAATTGAAAAGAAAGTAAATTGTCAGCTCTTTAGCTGAAATAATTCACACAATAGCAGAACAAATAACCTAAAATCATGACCCCATTCCAATATGCAATGCGCTTCATCAATAGCGAATAAGCAGATTTTGGATGCCCTCAAGTTACTCCATAACCTGGAGAGAAGATTGAAAATACTAAATCAACAGACCGGCCGCTATATTACTAAATTCTACAAGGGACGAAGGAAGACGTATAGGAGTAGTAATTTGCAGTTCCATATATGTGTGCTCTCCAGTTCGAGCCATATAATAGAAAAATATAGTTTCATAAGTAATGCAAATAATAGGCCATAATGACCTTCATTTGCGTTTATATCACATGTTTTTCACCTTCAAGGAAATGGGTCAACTTTCTTAGGAATCATGTACAGAACATCATACATGCATTTTTCAGCCTCACTGCTGGTGCTGCCAAGATAATCAGATTTCCCACCATGTTGTTTTAAACTCATGACCTGCTTTAAGTAAATGAAACCCACAACAAAAAGCTTTCCTGTCAAAGCAATTTTCACAATGAAAAAAGCACTAAAATGTTATGATGTATCTAGCGATAATACCTGGTCTTTGGATCAATGACAGAACAGAGCTGACAACAACAGTAGTCTTCTTTCCAAGAAATGGAGAGATTTGATAGCTGCCATGAAAAGAACTATCGTGAGAGTTTCCAATATACAAGAGGAAGTAATAACATTAAAATTTTAAATAGGAGCATATTTCTTTTACGTCTAAGGTGATGCGGATGTTTTACCGTCTTGGCTTGGAAGCCTAGCAATTTGCCGAACACATTGCGGATGAGTCCCAACATGTACATGATGCTGAAGCGGGACGACCTTGGACTCATCAACAATGACAATAAAGCAGCAAAAGGGAATGATGTCTCATTCATGGCTCGTCCCATGGCTTTTAGATAATGATCTTATCCTGCCCATTTTCCTGGAAAATGGAGATGAAAAAAATATAGTTAGAACAGTACAATTCATATTTTAGCTTGAATTCACCTAGTAAGCTTGCACGTGTAACGCACGTCTCAAACATTCTCCTTGCTAAGTGAGATTCACATGAACACACAAAAAAATGTTCCCAAAAAAGTTAAATGGAGACATTATGTTGTTGTCTCGCTCATGTTTTGTATTCTCGAAGGTCACACATAACTGTGGTCATGTTGTTGCATACAGACAATAATATGTGTTATTTCCTCCATTAGGTGCTCGGATTGGTTGCTAAAGAAGCTTGAAACCTATCATGGTTGGAAAGCTGCCTCCCATTAAAATATCAATGTCACTAAACCAAACGTAAAATCGCAAGACCAAAAGATTTTGCATACATAATGTTGTTGCAACTGCTACTGCCGATAAACTAAAAGCGTCACCCAATATGACGCCTGCTCACACATTAGTGTGGACCTTTGCATTGAATTTCTTATTGTTTAAGAAATAAATATCACAACTCATAAAATAATTCAATATACACACAAAACCATAAATGCTCAAAAAATGAATAAATACCATCTACTTTGAAGCAGAATAAATTCCATCTTGAACTACTGATTCTTCTTTTGATTGGAGCCCACTTTTTGATAGGGATTGAAGACCTTAGTTGCCATGTTTTTCTTCAACATCCTAGATCACAGCTCCCTAGCCTCTCACACACCAGATTTTGCAATAAAACCCTATTTATCAAAGAAATGTTAACAACAAATAAGCATGTTTGTATTCCAAAAAGCACGGCCACACTTCTTACAGTAGCTTAGTTCTTATAAGCAATACCGGTACTGGTAAGCATACTGGTAAGCACTTCGAGCAATGTTCAATAAGAAAAATAAAATAAAAAGGGAAGTTGACTCAATGGAGAATGTTGTTTGAATGAGATCTCTGTTCTTTTGGAGGACTTCCCCAAAACTTGCAGATATCTTAATCATTTTTTTTCTTCTATTCAGATACAGTGCAGGTTGTTGGACCTAGAGTGCTCATAGCATGTCCAACATTACAGTTAGGTTTGTCTCTGCATACAAAATAGACCAGGTGCACAAACTGATTGCAATAGGGGTCTAATTCCAGACAATACTTCCAGAAGCTGATAAGAATATAAAGAGATGATGACATCGTAGGTCCCAAAATACCCTTTATCTCAAATATGGTACACCAATTTGAATAAAACCACGACACTTATTTTGGATCAGAGGGAGTAGTATAAATGCAATGACATATAGTGACTTAATACAACCAGGAGAGGTCTATCCTATAACATATAAGTGTTACTCGTGGCAAGTAAAGGAAATTCTGAATTAATAAATTCTGCAGTGTAAAATCATTGGAAGTCATCAATTATAGATGTTACACGAACCAGAGGTATGTGCATGTGAAGAGCTTATGGAAGGTAGAAAATTGTTGAATACTCTACCTAGTATTTGGCCAAGACCATTTTTATGATTTAAAAAGGTGTTGTTCAAGGAATGCCCAAATGAGACATTTTTAAGAGAAAGACATGTGTCCTCTTTAACTTTAACAACTGGAGGCAAGAAATGGCTCAGCTCACTCAAGTTTTTTGTACCACTTGGATTTTCCCTGGTTGTTCGAGCTATATTATATTTAATGGGATATAGACCTATCCAGTCCATCCAATCAAGGAAAAACTCATGACTTCTAAAAGTTGGATGGCCATCTCCCATCCAATTTCATTAGAGCAACCAAAAGTTACCTAAAGATATGGTAGTCATCCAATGAACTTGCCTTAAAAGTGAGGGTTCGCCGGTAAATCTTCGGTTGGTTTTCCTGAAAGGGCATGTGACATTTTTTCCCGTGAAGACTGCCAATCATTGCATCAACTGGCATATGAAATACTGGATTATAAGGTTAGAAGAAATAAACTTGGTCGGTGGCATTGTTAATAAAGCATTGAAGCAGTCTATTTTATTTCTGTAGAAAGGCTCAAACGCACAACTACTGTTAAAAACTGGTGTAAATTGAAGTATTACTGCTTCTAGTAAAGTAGTACTGCTTCTAGTTTGAGACTTAGAAAATCTAAGCCAACTCACCATTAGCAATTAAATCCAAATCTAATCCAACTCGACAATAGCAATTACATCCAAAGTATATCCAGGATTGACACATTGCAAATGCATGAATGATTGATTTTAGAAAAGAAAAGACTCATAATTTAAGTAAATTTGGTACTATCTAGAAACATGGTATTGATAATTTATAGCATAAGTTCTAGGCAGCGCATATCATTTACATAAAAGATAAACCGACCATGATAGGCTCCTAATGTAACACTTCAACATTATTAATGTTGGTGCAGGTTGAAAAAGAGGCCAGTTTTTCTCCTCGGTCACATTGCCGGAACCATATTCTTCTGACTTTATAAGTTGATTAAGTTCTAGGAATTTAAATCTTCTTGCACTTTACAGGACTACACATGTCATAGTTCTCAAGATGCTGAATTATAAATTCCACATGAACAACAGCGACTTAGATCCTAATAAGCAATTATTTTGTGTGTACAGAACAATTTCAATAGTTCATGTGAAACGCGATGCTAAAATATGAAGAAGATTAAACAATTTGATGCCCGATGTCCTATATTTTTTAGAGCAAAACCAAGCCCCAACAAAACCAGATTGGGTACAACAATTCTAGTAACACATGACCTCACTCGTATTACAAATCCCCAAAATCTGGGTGCGTACTTATCCAGAAAGTACCTAACAAATATGATTACACATGTAGTGGAATCAGGTGTCCCAAAAAACAGTAAGCAAACACTACAAATGATTGCACGTGTACCGGAATTAGGTGTTCCAAAGAATCAGTTGTATGCTCCTATGCTCCACGCCTCCACCTGCACTTTCATCAGAACACATAGATTGAAAGAACGAAATCACTTTCATAAGCATGCTACCCAAGGGTTGAAACAACATAGCAGCATACAACTTCTGCCTTAAGAGAAAAACTGTCGAACACATATCGTGCAAGAACTCATGTGTTCAGAGGCACTTAGTGGAGAGGAGGAGGCCTGATTGGATGCAACTCTCCAGTCCAGGCAGTAAGGAGATTCGGGATTTGCTCATCCCACCTCCAGGCAGTCGCGAGGGAAGCTATCACCAACATCCAATTTGAGCTTTGGTCCATGGCCTTGGCATCGTGCAGCGCAGAGAGAGCAGAGAGAGAGATTAGTGAGGGGAGGGAGTGAGAAGGGAGGAGAGGAGAGGGAACCCCGTTAAACATTTTCAAAATCCCCAAAAACCTAACAGAAAAAAGTTACGGGGCTTTTAAGATCTAGAGGGGAAAAATGGAAAAAAAATTCAAACTTACTAGTGGCGCACCGTTTGCTAGGTGCGCCACTAGTAACAGGAAAAAAAATTGGTTTCGAAAAAAAAATTCAATTTTTTTTCAAAATATGATACGTAATATGACCGGGAAGTTTCAAATATTTTTTTCAAAATTTCATCATACTCATGAACATGAACAAAGTCCTAGACATCAAGAAGGTTTAATAGGATTGATATGATAGATATATCAACAAGTGCTTGTGAAGTGAGCTGGTGCTAGGGTTGGATAGAACTGCGAAGTTAAGCGTGCTCGGGCTGGAGTAGTGTGAGGATGGGTGACCTTCCGGAAAGTTTGACCATAGAGTGCGATTTGACTTGAGATTAAGCATATTGACCCGAGATTAAGCCATAGTGACCTGAGATTAAGAAAAAAACGAGAACAATTTAAAAAAAATTGTAAAAAAAATTCTGAAAAAAAATTTGAAAAAAAATTGTTACTAATGGCGCACTTCTATGTGGTGCGTCATTAGTATACCAGATACTAATGGCGCACCGTGGGCTATACTAATGGCGCACCATGGGCTGTACTAATGGCGCACCACAGGTGCGCCATTAGAAAAAAAATCTAATGGTGTGGTGCTAGTGGCGCACCTGTAGTGCGCTAGCAGCCCTTTTCCTAGTAGTGCAGAGGCGCGACGTAGCATGTACACGTACGTACAATGGCCAGTGTGCAAGGAAGAAAATACAGCCACGTACGTACATACGGGCAGGGTCTCGAACGCCTACTCGCGCATACGTCGGCCAGGGCTCGTGTACATGGCTGGGTCGGAACGGAGAAACAACGTCGTCGTCGGGTTCATGGGGAGCCAACCGGCTGGGTCGGAACGGAATGCATCGTCGTGTTCATCGGGAGGGCTTGGACGGAACAGCTGATGGAAACGAGGCCTGGCGTACCACAGAACGGAGGAAACGGCCTTGTGTTCGACTGGCCACGGTCGAAACGGGATCCTGTTCATCGGGAGGGGTCTGGCGTACCGCAAAACGGAGGAAACAGACCTCCTACGGTCGAAACGGGGGTCCTGTTGATCAGGGAGTGTGGCGTACCGCAAAACGGAGGAAACGGACTTGTGTTGGAGCGCTACGGTCGAAACGGGGGTCCTGCTTATCGGGAGGGGTGTGGCGTACCACAAAACGGGACTCCACGGGATACTGTTCATCTCCACCGTCGACCCCCTCCAGCCTCCACGGGCTACGGTTCATCCACCGTCGACCTCCTCCAGCCTCCACCTACGACTGTACATCCACGGGCTCCTGTTCATCCAGCCTCCACCGCGAGCTACTCCACCGGCTACTGTTCAACCAGCCCTCTCCACGGGCTCCTGTTCAACCACCCCTCCACGGGCTACTGTTCATCCAGCCCTCCACCGTCTACTGTTCATCCAGCCCTCCACGGGGTGGTCCTGTTCATCCAGCCCTCCACGGGGTCCTGTTCATCCAGCCCCAACCGGCTCGATCGATCGGGGTCCTGTTCATCCAGAGGCAACACTACGGGGTCCTGTTCATCCACCCACACCGGAAACTGTTCATCCAACCTCCCCCCCCCCAAGCAACGCTCACTGTTCATCTAGAGGCAGCATCGATCGGCTTCAGTTAGCAGCAGTAGCGAAGGAATCGCTCGATCGGGTTCAGTTAATAGCCATCGATCGATCGCTCGGGTTCAATAACGCGTAGCCTGCAGTGCAATCGCTCGGGTTTAGTTAGAGCCCAACACCTCGCTCGGGTTCAGTTAGAGCCCAACGACACCCACGCACGTGCGTGTACGAGAGAAACGCGCATCGCTGGGCCCCGACCACCCACCGCAACCGGGAACACCCCGATATTTTCCTCGCCCTCACTTCTACCATGGTTTTTTCCGTCATGGACGGCCCAAAGAATGTCATGCAGCTGCGTCTCCGGCTCGCCCAGGACGAAAAGCCCATTTTCTGTCATGATTTTTTATCAGAGAAGTAGGACCCACCACATCTATGATGATACCGGGTTTTGTCACAATTATCTTCATAGAAGTGTCATAAGTATGACAGAAAAAATTGTTCGGCCCAAAATGTCACGGATGTGTCTTTTTTTGTAGTGATTATTGCCTCTAGGGCACATTTCCTTCAGCAACGACGCATTGGGGCGGAGATGCATAGTGGCGGACACGTGCGGGTGGTGGATGTGGAGGAGAAGGCGCTGTTGTGGCAGCGCTAAGGGTGGGTGGATCGAGCGAGGCCAGTCCTCGGCAGCGCCATACGAGGCATTGCTGCCATGTCGGGCAGTGGCGGCAGCAGGCCAGTCTTAGGCCCGATCTGGGCCAGTGGGTTGCAACGACCACTACGAGATTCGGCCAGACAGGCTGCTGTCCAAGGGAGGCGGCGCCGCCGATCTTTTTGGGATTGATGTTCGCCGGATCCAGCGTGGTCGGCAGCGGTATGGTTCCTCCTCTATAGCCGGCTGGTGGTGTGGGGGCTACTAGGTTGGCTTGAATAAAGGTGGTTGGCCGTGTCGTTCTTTAGCTATTGGCGCATAGCTCCACTGGATATCTAGATCGGAATTGATCCGGTCGGGCGCGCCCTTATCTTTGGCAAGAGAGATTTCATGAGGGCGTGGCGTGAAGCTTTGCTATCTTGCCAGTTCGATGGGACATATCTAAATATGGATTTCCATTTATTGACAGTGGTGAAGAAAATCTTAGTGGCTGTGATCGAAGGCTTGTAATGGCAGAGAGGGGTTTTGGTTACGATAAAGACTTGTGACACAGGGTTTTCCTGTGTGTCGGGTGTCGAGTACTTGCAACAGCGGCCTTGGCAGGACGGGACGGCAGCACAAGTGGAAAGCATTTCCGGTGGTGCTTCTCGAGTACCGAGCCGCGATTTTCAGGGTGAAAGCCCAAAGTCTAACCTTCATTGGTTGTACCTGATAATGGCCTTGTTGAAGGCATTGTCTTGGGATCTCGGACTTTCTTCAGGGTGAAAACTCGACATCCTTGATTGGGCGACGACAACGCTTGTGCATTGTTTCCTTCTTGGAAGCATCGCTTATGGGGAATCTCTTTTGCAGTCCCAGCGTTGTCTTTGATGGCTAGAGTGTTGATGTTGCGAGTGTTTCATCGCTGGATGGTGTCTTTGTTGGCAAATTTGACCTATAGACGAAATCAAATCACAGAATAAACTTTCCGTGAAACTATTTCACGCGGCTGACCTTTTTGTGTGACGCCCGACACGAAGGCGCCACACTACACTGTGCAACGCCTCACAGATAGGCGCTACACGGCCAGCGTCGCACCCCTGTGATCAGAAAATTACTAAGTCAGTGTGCAGCGCCTGAGAGCTAGGCGCCACACTATACAGTGTAGCGCCTAGCTCCTAGGCGTTGCACTAGTGCAGCGCCTAGCTCCCAGGCGTTGCACTGGTGCAGCGCCTGAGAGCTTGGCGCCACGGGTCAGCCGTGTGAAATAGTTTCACGGACAATTCATTCTGTGATTTGATTTCGTCTATAGATCAAATTTGTCAACTTTGCCGTCTTTGTTTTACATTTCTCTCTTTTTTCTTTTGTTCTTGTCTGTGTGATCCTGGATGTCTTTCATATCTCGTTGGTATAGAAACCGAGTGTAATTGATATCTTGGTTGATATTAATATATTTTCTTTAAAAAAATACAATGATAAAATTATTTTGTATACGAAAATTGAAAACATTTTATACAGTACTCCCTCTATAAACTAATATAAGACCTTTCAAATCACTAGATCACTAATGATCTAAAAGGCCTTATATTAGTTTACAGAGAGAACTTGTGTGGCGTTGACCTGCCAAGTTGAAGGTCAAATGTTCTCCTGTTTGAGGGAGAGAAAAAATCCTATATAAAATAGCACGAATCTTCTCTGGAGATCATGAATTTCTTCCGGCGGGATCAAGGGATGAAGCCCCAGGCAAGGAAGGCAACCATGCGTCGGGCATGCCCGAGGATGAGAGAACGAAGCTTCCGTGTGTGGAAGATGAGGCAGAAAAGGAAGGTAATCCTGTGCCGGGCATGATTGAGGACTCAAGAAGCAAGATTCCATCTGTGGAAGACGCGGAAGAAAAGGTTTCGGCTATGTCTGGGAAGTAATAAGTAGATCGCAGGCGTGGTGACCGTGATCACTCCCGTGTCGGGCTTGGGAGCTCGTACCTGGTCAGATACCCAGCGAAATTAGGATCTCGCCGGAAAGGAAAGAGATGATCAGCTTCCGGCCAGAACGGGGCGTTGATGCAGGGAGTTGCCAGGGAATGAATAATTCCCCGATCGACGTATTCCTCTCTCTATATAAACTCCAGGACATGCCCTGGAACATGAATCCCGTCGTTGACACCAGAGGAAAAGGAATAGCTTAGCAGCTTCTCACCATGGCTCCTCTCGGAAGTAACACTCGCCGGGCCTTGTGTCTGGTGGCTCTCCTGCTCATGTCTACCACCCTCTCGTCCTGTCATGCAGCGGGTACGCTTCGTAGTTTCTCTCGGCCGTATCCATTCTCCCTTTGATGCACACAATTTTTGATGTGCAAAAGGAATCACCACCTGGTGATCGTCCGTTGCGTGCTCACCCGCTTCATTGTTCATAGGTACAGCAGATGGTTCGCAGAAGTTGTGTGTAGCCCAGAAAGCCTGCAAGCCGAAGTGGTCCATAGAACCCTGGGGCAACTATGTCTGCAAGGTTTACTGCGGAGTCCGAAGTTTTGACGAGGATAAGAGCCACTGCGCACCAGACGGTAGTGGCTTTTGCTGCTGCGAAAAGTAATGTAAGCCTGCAGGTTTTCTACGCCGTGGATCGGTCGGAAGGATCCGTGCTTGAAGATGGAGATTACCTCTTTAATTTTTCATGTGCTAGAACGATATTGGGCAGTGAGGGGGAGACTAGTTCGTGCGGAAACAATCAGTAAACTGTAATGGTTATATCCTAGAATAAAAAGATTGTAATGGTAGATTTATATGATCACCATGAAGCTCCGGAATAAATCATTAAGTTGGAACAATGATGCAAATCAGGAGGAAAAAAAATAAAGAGTGGTGGTAGGATGATTCAAGACCATTGAAAAAGTTAGCAGAATAAAATAACTCAAATGCACATGGTCGTTAAATAGCAAGCGAAAATAAAAATATAAACAACCTCTATAAATTCAAGGAATAAAAGAGACTTCGCTCGGTTGGCTTCTTCCATATTGAAGGGGAGCCTACGCAGTCGCTTTGTATGCAAACTGCATGTGCTGCTGTCGATTGGAATGGGAGTTATTTTCTCTCTCCCAACTCTCCCCGTTCCAGTTCTTTTTTTTTTAAGAATCACCGGGGGCGGGGGGCGGATCTTAAAGCTTTGAAATTTAAATTCTGAAAAGCAAAATCTCAAAAGTTAAAAAAAATATGAAATGTTCAATTTTTTTTTGTAAGTTTATGTTCCCCAAACTTTCATCCATTTTCACCCGTTCCTGCCATCGCTTGCGAGTAAGATGGCCCCTTTTCCATGATAGGAAGAGTACATGCATACAAAATCTTCCATCCCATGTTGACATCATCGCCTTAATTGTCAAATCTGATTTTTTTTTTGGTGATTTATCTCACAAGTCGTTAATTCGATAAGTGGTTTTTTTTTTGTCATGAGTTCATCTTGGCGTGGGCATGAAAAAAATTCATATATTTGATGAGAAAAAAAATGTTGCCACTAGCTTTTAGGTGATGTCATTGTAGTTGTGATAGTTACGAGTATACAAAACTAGAGAGGCGGTATTCAAGTGTTAAAAACAAGTAAGAAGTGGTATCAACACGTACATGTATCATGACGTTAGTCTTACATTTGTGTACATTGATGTTCACTAACCTGGCAACAAAGTTAATATAATGTAGCAAATAAGTACTTAATAACTTTTTTGACTAGCACTCCCTCTGTTTCTAAATATAAGCCCTTTTAGACATTTTAATATGGACTACATATGGATGTATATAGACATATTTTAGAGTATAGATTCACTCATTTTGCTCTGTATGTAGTCCATATTAAAATTTGTAGAAGGTCTTATATTTAGGAACGGAGGGAGTAATAGTTAATAACTTGACAAGTAAATACAACAATCTATATCTATACCAATATAAGAAGATACAAAGAGACGGGTCCAATTAATTTTGACCATTAAACCATGCCAATCCAACGACCTAGGTGCAACGCCATTGTCCGCTCCAATAACAAGGGAGAACCAACCAATTGTTGGGTGGATAGGAGGGTGAATTATGCCAGCCTTCCAAAGAAAGAACCCCAAGTTTAGCGCCTTTCTTTATCTTGTTAAGATAGATTATTCTTTACCGAGAGACGGGTGCTCCCATAGATGACGAGGCGCCTCATCAATCTTGACGCTCGTTAGCATCGGTCTTTAATAGACTACTAGTAGAATGCCCGTGCGTTGCCATGGGCTTTTGAAATATTTTGCTGAAATTATATAAACATAGTGCATGTTAAATTTCACATGTGACGAAAAAATAGCACGGGCACAATTGAATAATGATTAAAATTCACTTCACTTGCAATGTAAATTGAGAACAAAAAGGCTATCTGATTATGTATACATATAGAGCGATTATCCAACTAAAAATATGTTACAAATTATGGTTTAGTTGATGCGTTTAAAAAATTCTCGCACAATATCAGGAATATTGTTTATAGCTACATTCACATGATGTTTGATCAAGTAAAATAAAAACTTGGTCCTCAACTCTTACTCATCCTGCACAAGCAATATATTTAATTAGCACGAATACTTCACGTTCAAGGTCTTAAAATGTGTAACACCGTGCAAACTAGATGAACCAATTCTTTACCGTTCGACCAGAGCATAATATGAAAAATAAAATAGCTAGGCACATCCCTGTAATTTCCTAAATTAATATTATCTTAATATTGTGATAAAAAATAAATATTTGTATTGTGAAAATGTCATGATAATGAAAAATATAAATTTACCCATCTATGCTCGTTGGAATAGCAGGCAGAGATAAAGGTTGCCATCTAGATATATTGGAATTCCAACCGGTTTTCTTTATTTTGAGTGCCGTTGAATTCCCTCGCAAATATTTGTAATTTAATTAAAACTCTGGCGTTAGTGATGTATGGATAGGGTCCAGATATATACACGGCATGCATGTTTGTCGATGACGTACAAGATGTATCGGCCCATGAATGCATATGAATGAATGCATATGGAAGATAATTTTACAATTGCTAGCTATTACAAACAATAAACCATGACAACAATGTACAAAAGACCTTACTTACCATGTTGCACCATGAGATGTAGTCGTCTACTACATGCAGCTATCAAACAGTGTTGCCAATATGTCAATAGTTCCCTTCACGCAAAACTTTTAATCTCGTGTTAAATCTAACATCGTGGACTGGGTAATAAAAATATTTAAAACATGTTGATAGTAATGATACTGAATGAAGAAATATGATTATGATAACTTACACAAAATTGTAGATCCATTAAATGTATTGTATTAGATAACATATATAATATACTAAACAAAAGTAAGACTAACACATATGTTTTTATTTGCAAAGAAAACTGGGTACCCCTAATTACATATGTATATATAAACATACATAAATGATATTTTATATTAATAAACATGAGACAAACCAAATTTTTTTCTAGCTACCCAATTTTTTTGAGCATACCTACCCAGCCTTGTCCTAACTTCAGGCTCTCTCTCACCACATCCACCATCTCACTCTCTCACCCCATGCACCCTTCACTCTCTCAACCCTCTCACTCATTCTCTCCGCCATGGCGCCACTGATTTGGCCATCCCAGGCCGATTTCTGGTGTCAAGGGTGTCGTACTCCCCCTCTAGGCTTCACGGCGACAGCGCTATTCTGCCGTCCACTGACTGCTCCGAGCAGTAGTTGCGGACACCGAAAGAGAGTTCGGCTAGCCTCCACTCCTGCATGCAGGTTCACACAAATATCTATCTTGCAATAGGTTAAACATTGACATGTGTTTTTCAAGCTACTGCAATCTGCTAATTTTTTCCTTACAAACAAGTAATTTCTAAGAATAGGCCTTTGATTTCATCAGACAATGGGTGAGTTGAATAAACAAGCGAACTATGTACGAGCTTTGTCTTCCTCAAACAAAGAAAAAATATACAGAATATGAATAACTGACATTTCAAGAACTGATTTTTGCCCAAGAACTGAATTCATGTCAAAGGAACTATCAGATAATCAAAGTGTACCTATAGGTTTTATACTAAAAAGTACAGTTGATCCAACATTGCCACCACCACCACCACCACCACCACCAGCAACACAACTGATCCAATATTGCTAAATAATCTTCTCAAAAGATATGGATTTAAGTGGTACCTTAGAACTACATGAAAATAAACATTAACTCTGATGAATATAGAAAGAGAGAATAGTGCAGTCTTATTTGTATAGAACAACATACAATGCTTCCACATAAAATAAGATTGATAGAAGAGGTATATTGATTACAAACTGAAATGAAAAATGTTTCTGCCCTTCACCCATGCTTCAGGGAAAGTATGTAGTTTCTTGACATACCAACTTGTGCTTTGCTGGTTTGGGAGCTATCTGCTCTCGCATACTTTATTTCCAGCAGAAAGCATATGTAAAACTTAGCTGAAATGAAAAGAAACAAGGCGAGGAAAAGACAACAATTGGTTGTGCGAAGATACGTAGGAATGTAGCATGAATCGAAACCAAATTTTTTGTCGAACACCACCAAGTCAGCACGCTAGATAGGCCCCTTGTTGATCCCTCCATAATAATGCCAATGTGCAGAGACCATTTTTTTTTTCTTTATCGTCATCTGCAATCACAAAATGATCAAAACCAAAAAAGGATAACAAAACCATATAACGCCAAAAGACAATGTATCCAATAAAGAAACACCAACGATGCAAGGGCATACAATACAGACAGAGAACAATGTTATTGCACCCTCAACGGATAGAGTGATAACCATGTTTGGTACACACAAAGTCCAAACTAATTAAGAAGAAAATGATGAGAATACTGAGTGATAAGAAAATGATTAGCCCAAACTCCAAGTAATCTGCTAGTATGGAGGCGAAAAGAAATCTGACAAAACATCATAAAAAGAGACACACCTGTCCAACAGGCAACTCAACAAGAACAACTGAACATATTGATGACCCACAAGTATAGGGGATCTATCGTAGTCCTTTCGATAAGTAAGAGTGTCGAACCCAATGAGGAGCAGAAGGAAATGATAAGCGGTTTTCAGCAAGGTATTCTCTGCAAGCACTGAAATAATAGGTAACAGATAGTTTTGTGATAAGATAATTTGTAACGAGCAACAAGCAACAAAAGTAAATAAAGTGCAGCAAGGTGGCCCAATACATTTTGTAGCAAAGGACAAGCCTGGACAAACTCTTATATAAAGGAAAGCGCTCCCGAGGACACATGGGAATTATCGTCAAGCTAGTTTTCATCACGCTCATATGATTCGCATTCGGTACTTTGATAATTTGATATGTGGGTGGACCGGTGCTTGGGTGTTGTCCTTACTTGGACAAGCATCCCACTTATGATTAACTCCTATTGCAAGCATCCGCAACTACAAAAGAAGTATTAAGGTAAACGTAACCATAGCACGAAACATATGGATCCAAATCAGCCCCTTACGAAGCAACGCATAAACTAGGGTTTAAGCTTGTGTCACTCTAGCAACCCATCATCTACTTATTACTTCCCAATGCCTTCCTCTAGGCCCAAATAATGGTGAAGTGTCATGTTGTCGACGTTAACATAACACCACTAGAGGAGAGACAACATACATCTCATCAAAATATCGAACGAATACCAAATTCACATGACTACTAATAGGAAGACTTCTCCCATGTCCTCAGGAACAAACGTAACTACTCACAAAGCATATTCATGTTCATAATCAGAGGAGTATTAATATGCATAATGGATCTGAACATATGATCTTCCACCAAATAAACCAACTAGCATCAACTACAAGGAGTAATCAACACTACTAGCAACCTACAGGTACCAATCCCAGACTTAGAGACAAGAATTGGATACAAGAGATGAACTAGGGTTTCAGAGGAGATGGTCCTAGTGAAGATGTTGATGGAGATTGGCCCCCTCCCGATGAGAGGAGCGTTGGTGATGACGATGGCGATGATTTCCCCCTCGCGGAGGGAAGTGTCCCTGGCAGAACAGCTCCGCCAGAGCCCTAGATTGGTTACGCCAAGGTTCCGCCTCGTGGCGGCGGAGTCTCGTCCCGAAAGCTTGCTTATGATTTTTCTTCGGACGAAAGACTTCATATAGCAAAAGATGGGCACCGGAGGGCCAACAGGGGGCCCACGAGGCAGGGGGCGCGCCCAGGGGGGTAGGGCGTGCCCCCCACCCTCGTGGCCAGGGTGTGGGCCCCTCTGGTATTTTTTCCGCTTAGTATTTTTTATTATTTCCAAAAATAACTTCCGTGGAGTTTCAGGACTTTTGGAGTTATGCAGAATAGGTCTCTAATATTTGCTCCTTTTCCAGCCTACAATTCCAGCTGCCGGCATTCTCCCTCCTTATGTAAACCTTGTAAAATAAGAGAGAATAGGCATAAGTATTGTGACATAATGTGTAATAACAGCCCATAGTGCAATAAATATCGATATAAAAGCATGATGCAAAATGGACGTATCAACTCCCCCAAGCTTAGACCTCGCTTGTCCTCAAGCGAAAGCCGATAACGATAAATATGTCCACATGTTTAGAGGTAGAGATGTCGATAAAATAAAACAGACATGACGGCATCATGATCATTCTTATAACAACAACATATATGGATATTGTCATATGATTTCTTATGCTCAAGTAATAATCTATTCACAATGCAAAGTATGAATCAAAAACTTTATTGAGAACCAACAAACTATAATCTTAGTCATTGAAGCAATTGCAATTTATCATAACATCAGAAAGAGTCTATGTCAGAGCTTTTCAGCAAGTCCACATACTCAACTATCATTTAGTCTTTCACAATTGCTAACACTCACGCAATACTTGTGTTTATGGAGTTTCAATCGGACACAGAGAAAGATAGGGGCTTATAGTTTTGCCTCCCAACCTTTTACCTCAAGGGTAATGTCAACAATAATAGCTCATGCTAACTTACATCCAATTAGATATATATATCAGGATCTTTCCAACACACTGTGCTTGCCAAAGGATAAAATGTAAAAAGGAAAGGTGAAAATCACCATGACTCTTGCATCAGGTAGAAGATAAAAGTAAAAGATAGGCCCTTCGCAGAGGGAAGCAGAGGTTGCCATGCACTTTTATGGTTGGATGCACAAAATCTTAATGCGAAAGAACGTCACTTTATATTGCACTTGTGATATGGACCTTTATTATGCAGTCCGTCACTTTTATTTCTTCCACATCACAAGATCGTATAAAGCTTATTTCCTCCACACCAATCAATCATACATATTTAAAGAGCAATTTTTTATTGCTTGCACCGATGACAACTTACTTGAAGGATCTTACTCAATCCATAGGTAGATATGGTGGACTCTCATGGCAAAACTGGGTTTAAGGGTATTTGGAAGCACAAGTAGTATCTCTACTTGGTGCAAAGAATTTGGCTAGCATGAGGGGGAAAGGCAAGCTCAACATGTTGGATGATCCATGACAATATACTTTATTTCAGATATCAGAAAACATAACCCATTACGTTGTCTTCCTTGTCCAACATCAACTCTTTAGCATGTCATATTTTAATGAGTGCTCACAATCATAAAAGATGTGCAAGATAGTATATTTATATGTGAAACCTCTCTTTCTTTATTACTTCCTATTAATTGCAACGATGACCAAATCTATGTTTGTCAACTCTCAACAACTTTTAATCATCATACTCTTTATATGTGAAGTCATTACTCTCCATAAGATCAATATGATCTCTTTTTATTTCTTTTTATTCTTTTCTCTTTTCTTTTATTCCCTCAAGATCATGGCATAATAATCAAGCCCTTGACTCAAGACTAACCTTTATTATATAGCTCACAGACTCAATTACATAAAGGGATCATAAAGCAAAACTCAAGACTAGATCATACTAAAGCTTTATTCTACTAGATCAAGATATTACTAAAAGGATCGAACTAAGAAAAACGATAAAGATAAGAGTGTGATGGTGATACGATACCGGGGCACCTCCCCCAAGCTTGGCAGTTGCCAAGGGGAGTGCCCATACCCGTGTGATTATATCTCTTTCTTCGGAGGTGGTGGTGTGTTATTCTAGGCGATGATGCCCCTCAGGATATGATTCTCCTCCTCGAGCTTATTGACTTGCTGCTTGAGGTCCATTATTTCCTTACGAAGCTTTCCTGTAACGGCTAAAGCTCCTTGCACCCAAGGGTGTTGCATAGCCGCGGGAGAACAAGTGACACTCTTCTTCATATTTTCATAAGAAAGAAATCTAACATTGGAAGGGATAACCGAGTTTGGAATAGTCGAGCTCTGTAGTTCCCCCATCGTGAATCCAGCTCGGAAGCGAGAAGTGACTTCCTGATCCTCCTCCATGGCATCTACCCTCTTCAAATCAGCCTCCAACTCTTCCTCCGTTGCTGGCCCAAAGTGGTCAGCATCGCTGTTTGTCCTTGAGCTCGATGCCGGATGAGACACCCGTCTCTCCCCGACTGACTCTTGAGAAGACATCTTGCTCTAATCTGCAGCAGCAGCAGCAACAACTCAAAACACAAACAGAGGACAATTGCGTGATACGGTGGTCAAAACCTTCGGGAGATTATATAATGAATTTTACCGACCAAAATACGTAACGTGCAAGAAGACGAAGTCCGGAGAGCGCACGAGGTGCCCACGAGGCAGGGGGCGCGCCCTCCACCCTCGTGGAGCCCTCGTGTCCTTCCCGGACTGCTTCTTATTTTTCTATTTTTCTAAATATTCCAAAACAAAGAAAAATTGCCATTAGAACTGTTTTGGAGTCGGTTTACTTACCGTACCACATACCTATTCCTTTTCAGAGTCTAAAATGTTTTGGAAAGTGTCCCTTATGTATTCCTCCGGGGTTACGGTTTCAATAACATTGGTTTCAACATTTATTGGATTACCTGAGATATAATGTTTGATTCTTTGACCGTTCACCACCTTCGGATTTGTGCCTTCAAAGTTGTTGATTTTTATGGCACCGGAACGGTAGACCTCCTCGATAACGTAAGGACCTTCCCATTTAGAGAGAAGTTTCCCTGCAAAAAATCTTAAACGAGAGTTGTATAGCAATACATAATCACCTACATTAAACTCACGCTTTTGTATCCTTTTGTCATGTCATCTTTTAACTTTTTCTTTAAACAATTTGGCATTCTCATAGGCTTGGGTTCTCCATTCATCAAGTGAGCTAATGTCAAATAACCTCTTCTCACCGGCAAGTTTGAAATCGTAATTGAGTTCCTTAACAGCCCAATATGCCTTATGTTCTAGTTCGAGAGGTAAGTGACATGCTTTTCCATATACCATTTTATACGGAGACATACCCATAGGATTTTTATATGCAGTTCTATAGGCCCATAATGCATCATCAAGCTTCTTGGACCAATTCTTTCTAGATCTATTAACAGTCTTTTGCAAAATTAATTTGAGCTCTGTGTTGCTCAATTCTACTTGACCACTAGACTGCGGGTGATAAGGAGATGCAATTCTATGATTAACATCATACTTAGCAAGCATTTTACGGAAAGCACCATGAATAAAATGTGAACCACCATCAGTCATTAAATATCTAGGGACTCCAAACCTCAGAAAAATAACTTCTTTAAGCATCTTAATAGAGGTGTTATGATCAGCACTACTAGTTGGAATAGCTTCTACCCACTTAGTAACGTAATCAACAGCAACTAAAATATGTGTATATCCATTAGAGGCAGGAAACGGTCCCATATAATCAAAGCCCAAACATCAAATGGTTCAATAACAAGTGAATAATTCATAGGCATTTCTTGACGTCTACTAATATTACCAATTCTTTGATATTCATCACAAGATAAGACAAACTTACGAGCATCCTTGAAGAGAGTAGGCCAATAAAAATCGGATTGCAATACCTTATGTGTAGTTCTATCTCCAGCGTGGTGTCCTCCATAAGCTTTGGAGTGAAACTTGCGTAGGATCTGTTCCTGTTCATGCTCAAGTACACAACGTCTAATAACACCATCTACTCCTTCTTTATAAAGGTGTGGGTCATCCCAAAAGTAATGTCTTAAATCATAGAAAAACTTTTTCTTTTGCTGGTATGTGAAACTAGGTGGTATAAATTTAGCAACAATGTAATTAGCATAATCAGCATACCATGGAGCAGTATGAGAAGCATTTATGACATTTAATTGTTCATCAGGAAAGCTATCATCAATAGGTAGTGGGTCATCAAGAACATTTTCTAACCTAGACAAGTTATCTGCAACGGGGTTCTCAGCCCCCTTTCTATCAATAATATGCAAATCAAATTCTTGTAGCAAGAGAACCCATCTAATAAGTCTAGGTTTAGCATCTTTCTTTTCCATAAGATATTTAATAGTAGCATGATCAGTGTGAATAGTTACTTTAGAATCAACAATATAAGGTCTGAACTTATCACAAGAAAATACAACTACTAAGATTTTTTTTCAGTAGTAGCATAATTTCTCTGGGCATTGTCTAGAGTTTTACTAGCATATTGAATAACATTTAATTTATTGTCGACTCTTTGCCCTAGAACAGCACCTACAGCATAATCACTAGCATCACACATTATTTCAAAGGGTAAATTCCAATAAGGTGGCTGAACAATAGGTGCAGAAATCAATGCTTTCTTAAGTATTTCAAATGCTTCTACACAATCATCATCAAAAACGAAAGGTATATCTTTTTGTAATAAATTAGTCAGAGGCCGAGAAATTTTTGAGAAGTCCTTAATGAACCTCCTATAAAAGCCGGCATGACCAAGGAAACTTCTTATACCTTTGATGTCCTTGGGACACGGCATCTTTTCAATAGCATCAACTTTAGCTTTATCAACTTCAATGCCCCTTTCAGAAATTTTATGCCCCAAGACAATACCTTCATTAACCATAAAGTGGCACTTCTCCCAATTCAAGACAAGATTAGTTTCTTCACATCTCTGCAAAACTCAATCAAGGTTGCTCAAGCAATCATCAAAAGAGGATCCGTAGACGGAGAAATTGTCCATGAAAACCTCGCAAATCTTTTCACAAAAATCGAAGAATATAGCCATCATGCATCTTTGAAAGGTAGCAGGTGCATTACATAAACCAAAAGGCATACGTCTATAAGCAAAAGTACCGAAAGGGCAAGTAAAAGTGGTCTTAGCTTGATCATTAGCTGACACAGGTATTTGAGAGAAACCAGAATAACCATCTAGAAAGCAAAAATGTGTATGTTTGGATAGTCTTTCTAGCATTTGATCAATAAAAGGTAAGGGGCAATGATCCTTTTTAGTAGCTTTATTTAATTTGCGGAAATCAATTACCATCCTATAACCTGTAATAATTCTTTGTGGAATCAATTGATCTTTATCATTAGGAACGACAGTAATACCTCCCTTCTTAGGGACACAATGGACTGGACTTACCCACTGACTATCAGCAACGGGATAAATTATACCTGCCTCAAGGAGCTTTAATATTTCCTTTCTTACCACTTCATTCATTTTAGGATTCAGCCGTCGTTGGTGATCAATAAGTGGTTTGGCATCTTTCTCCAAATTTATTTTGTGTTGACATAGAGTGGGACTAATGCCCTTAAGATCATCAAGAGTATATCCAATAGCAGCACGGTGCTTCTTCAGAGTTTTCAATAATTTTTCTTCCTCCTTCTCTGAAAGGTTAGCACTAATAATAACAGGATATATCTTCTTTTCATCAAGATAAGCATATTTAAGAGTATCAGGTAACGGGTTAAGCTCAAACACGGGATCACCCTTGGGTGGAGGAGGATCCCCTAGGATTTCAACAGGCAAGTTGTGTTTCACAATAGGTCCCTGTTTAAAGAACACTTCATCTATTTCCCTTCTTTCATTCATAAATATATCATTTTCGTGGTCTAACAAATATTGTTCTAAAGGATCACTAGGAGGTACGGCAATAGAAGCAAGACCAATAATTTCATCTTTATTAGGTAATTCCTCTTCACGGTGTTGTCTACGGAATTTAGAGAAGTTGAACTCATGAGACATATCACCTAGACCAATAGTAACAACATCCTTTTCGCAGTCTATCCTAGCATTAACAGTGTTTAAGAAGGGTCTACCAAATATAATGGGACAAAAGCTATCTTGTGGGGAACCAAGAACAAGAAAATCAGCAGGATATTTAGTTTTCCCACACAAGACTTCAACATCTCTAACAATCCCAATTGGTGAAATAGTATCTCTATTGGCAAGCTTAATTGTGACATCAATATCTTCTAACTCAGCAGGTGCAATATCATGCATAATTTCTTTGTATAAGTCAATAGGTATTGCACTAGCACTAGCACCCATATCACACAAGCCATGATAACAATGATCTCCTATTTTAACAGAAATAATAGGCATGCCTACCACAGGTCTATGTTTATCTTTAGCACAAGGTTTAGCAATTCTAGCAGTTTCATCACAGAAATAAATAACATGCCCATCAATATTATCCGCCAAGAGATCTTTAACAATAGCAATATTATGTTCAACTTTGACTTGCTCAGGAGGTGTATAAGTTCTAATATTGCTTTTACGAACCACAGTTGAAGCTTTAGCATGATCTTTTATTCTAACAGGGAAAGGTGGTTTTTCAACATACGTAGTAGGAACAATAGGATCATTATAAGTAATAGTCTTTTCTTCAACTTTAATAGGTGCAGCTACTTTTACTTCTATGGGAGGATGATATTTAAACCACTTCTCCTTAGGGAGATCAACATGAGTAGCAAAAGATTCACAGAAAGAAGCTACTATCTCAGAGTCAAGTCCATATTTAGTGCTAAATTTACGGAAAACATCGGCATCCATAAAAGATTTAACACAGTCAAACTTAGGTGTCATACCTGACTCCTTACCTTTGTCGAGATCCCAATCTTCAAAGTTGCCTTTAATTCTTTCCAATAAATCCCATTTGAATTCAATAATCTTCATCATAAAAGAGCCAGCAGAAGAAGTATCGAGCATGGTGCGATTGTTGTCAGAAAGTCGAGCATAAAAATTTTGAATGATCATTTCTCTTGAGAGCTCATGATTGGGGCATGAATATAACATTGATTTAAGCCTCCCCCAAGCTTGAGCGATGCTTTCTCCTTCGCGAGGCCAAAAATTATATATATAATTACGATCACGATGAACAAGATGCATAGGATAAAACTTCTGATGAAATTTCAATTTCAATCGCTTGTAGTTCCATGATCCCATATCATCACATAGCCTATACCATGTCAATGCATCTCCCTTCAAAGATAAAGGGAAGACCTTGTTCTTGATAACATCATCGGGCATACCTGCAAGCTTAAATAATCCACAAACTTCATCCACATATATTAGGTGCTCATCAGGATGTAATGCTCCATCTCCTGCAAAAGGATTAGCTAGCAGTTTTTCTACCATACCCGAAGGAATTTCAAAGTAGACATTTTCCTTTTCAGTAGGTTAAGTAGGTTGAGGAGCAACTCTTTGCTCTACTGGTCGGGGTGAAGATACCCCGAACAAGCCCCTCAGTGGATTACTTTCCATAGTAACAAGTGACAGTAAATTTCAGCACACTATATAAATTTTCCTTACCAAATTCCACCAACCAAAGGTGCTTCACTCCCCCGCAACGGCGCCAGAAAAGAGTCTTGATGACCCACAAGTATAGGGGATCTATCGTAGTCCTTTCGATAAGTAAGAGTGTCGAACCCAACGAGGAGCAGAAGGAAATGATAAGCGGTTTTCAGCAAGGTATTCTCTGCAAGCACTGAAATAATAGGTAACAGATAGTTTTGTGATAAGATAATTTGTAGCGAGCAACAAGTAACAAAAGTAAATAAAGTGCAGCAAGGTGGCCCAATCCTTTTTGTAGCAAAGTACAAGCCTGGAGAAACTCTTATATAAAGGAAAGCGCTCCCGAGGACACATGGGAATTATCGTCAAGCTAGTTTTCATCACGTTCATATGATTCGCGTTCGGTACTTTGATAATTTGATATGTGGGTGGACCGGTGCTTGGGTGTTTTCCTTACTTGGACAAGCATCCCACTTATGATTAACTCCTATTGCAAGCATCCGCAACTACAAAAGAAGTATTAAGGTAAACCTGACCATAGCATGAAACATATGGATCCAAATCAGCCCCCTACGAAGCAACGCATAAACTAGGGTTTAAGCTTCTGTCACTCTAGCAACCCATCATCTACTTATTACTTCCCAATGCCTTCCTCTAGGCCCAAATAATGGTGAAGTGTCATGTTGTCGACGTTCACATAACACCACTAGAGGAGAGACAACATACATCTCATCAAAATATCGAACGAATACCAAATTCACATGACTACTAATAGCAAGACTTCTCCCATGTCCTCAGGAACAAACGTAACTACTCACAAAGCATATTCATGTTCATAATCAGAGGAGTATTAATATGCATAATGGATCTGAACATATGATCTTCCACCAAATAAACCAACTAGCATCAACTACAAGGAGTAATCAACACTACTAGCAACCTACAGGTACCAAAATCCCAGACTTAGAGACAAGAATTGGATACAAGAGATGAACTAGGGTTTGAGAGGAGATGGTGCTGGTGAAGATGTTGATGGAGATTGGCCCCCTCCTGATGAGAGTAGCGTTGGTGATGACGATGGCGATGATTTCCCCCTCGCGGAGGGAAGTGTCCCTGGCAGAACAGCTCCGCCAAAGCCCTAGATTGGTTCCGCCAAGGTTCCGCCTCATGGCGGCGGAGTCTCATCCCGAAATCTTGCTTACGATTTTTCTTCGGACGAAAGACTTCATATAGCAGAAGATGGGCACCGGAGGGCCAACAGGGGGCCCACGAGGCAGGGGGCGCGCCCAAGGGGTAGGGCGCTCCCCCCACCCTTGTGGCTAGGGTGTGGGCCCCCTCTGGTATTTCTTCCACTCAGTATTTTTTATTATTTCCAAAAATAACTTCCGTGGAGTTTCAGGACTTTTGGAGTTGTGCAGAATAGGTCTCTAATATTTGCTCCTTTTCCAGCCCAGAATTCCAGCTGGTGGCATTCTCCCTCCTTATGTAAACATTGTAAAGTAAGAGAGAATAGGCATAAGTATTGTGACATAATGTGTAATAACAGCCCATAATGCAATAAATATCGATATAAAAGCATGATGCAAAATGGACGTACCACATATCTAGTTGACGGTGTCCACTCTGGTCCCCGAAATATCAATTCTGAAGCAGGGCAATGTCCTGACTACGTGAGAAAAAACTGAATTTTGAGAATGAACGTATTGGCACTGAACTTATTCTGCTACTCTAAAAGCTATGACATCTAAATATAAATGATAAAATTCTAAAAATCTACATAACAGAAAGCTGATGACGTGCATAAAATAGATCATATTTTTCTTCTGAATAGCTACAATTTGCTAACAAGACGCTTTGCCGACATGTGTGAACAACAGAGAGCTAACAAAATCAATGCTCAGTCGAACAAAAATAATTAGAATGACACTTTTGGGCACGATTTATAGATTATGACAGACGCAAAGGTCAGGCCTGTGAGGCAAGTAAACAATCAACTTACACATCTGTCAAATAATCCATCTTTAGACGAACAAAATCAAAGAGTCATGTAGGGAGTTGGGTAGTGTGGAGATGCAGTTTATGCCCGTCCTTTGACCTCCATCAGCGTCTAATTCAACACAACCAGATGAGCTTGCGACCATGCCGTCGTGGATGCTCCACCTCAGACTCAACTGTGCCATCGCCACGATGGCTGTACGCCGAGCACCCGAGCACATCGTGACAATGTTGCCCACCTGATGGCAACGCCAATTAGCGCTCGCCAGCGTTCGTGGAAGCGGTGGCGTGGCGCTTGCGCGGGATGTGGCCTGGTAGAGCTTTGCTTCTTACTCGCGTGACATCCATCCTAACCAAGTTCCCCGTTGTGCTTGCAATTCTTTGGCCTCTATATGTTCCTCTGCATCATCGGCGGCGCCGCCGGAGAAACCCTAGCGGGTCAAGATAAGGAGAGTGCAAGGGGTCTGCAGAGGCGGAGGTAAATCGGGAAAGACAAGACGGAAGACACTGGGTTTTTCCTTACTTTGATGGTGGCTCAAGGGGATCGTGTGAGGGGGATGAAACAACGTACGTTCGGTGGGAGGGGGCATCGATGGGGTACCAACGACTTACATAGGAAAGGTAAGAATCGATGCATTAGAAAAGTTATGATTTTGAAGTAATTTCCATGAAAATGGGGTTTTATTATTTGTAATGTGATGTCAGTACCTGCCGTTTGTGACGTGCCTGGTTAGGAAAGTTTGCAAATGTTTAGAAAGTTTTTATTGGGAGGGTGAAAAAATCGACGTGAGATATGATGATAGAAAGTGAGACAAAACTAAATCAGACAAAAATAAAACGGACGAAAATAAACCTGGACGCAATCCTACCAACTGCTCCATTAGGAGTAGAGATTACAAATAATGAAGCATGCACTTAGTGCAATGTCAATGTTTGTGTTTTTCGACGGCGACAATGATAACATTTCTCTAACCATAAAAAAGTAATGGAAAACAAATACTACCCCCGTTCAAAACTACAAGGCAAGGCAAATGTTGCATCTGGTACACGATTAGAAAAGAAAACCACAACTACCGAATCGAATATAAAAATCAATCCATTATGTTCCTACAAGCCGAGAATGAACATGGAAGAAGAATAGTCCTTCTCAAAATGTAACACTGATTAAAGATTGCATGTGTTCGTACTACTATGATCAATGCCTGCGCACTAAGCACTGTAACATAAATGCATAGTATCATCAACTAACAAGCTTCAAGCTGTTTGGTACTGCAGACCTGTCTACTGCAACGATCTGTTTATCAAATAAAATTTAGATAAAAGATTAGTGTAAAAGGCAGAGCTATCACGCTGCACTCGCCATCCTCGACAGGTCGCCAAATTTGACCACAGAATTAAAGGGTGAGAGCAATCTAGCGATAATTGATAGCTGATATGAACTTATATCTTTTGCATTTACCACCTAGACACATAAAATTTCCAAACTAAATGCATAGGACATATCAAAAATTGAAAAGAAAGTAAATTGTCAGCTCTTTAGCTGAAATAATTCACACAATAGCAGAACAAATAACCTGAAATCATGACCCCATTCCAATATGCAATGCGCTTCATCAATAGCGAATAAGCAGATTTTGGATGCCTTCAAGTTACTCCATAACCTGGAGAGAAGATTGAAAATACCAAATCAACAGACCGGCCGCTATATTACTAAATTCTACAAGGGACGAAGGAAGACGTATAGGAGTAGTAATTTGCAGTTCCATATATGTGTGCCCTCCAGTTCGAGCCATATAATGGAAAACTATAGTTTCATAAGTAATGCAAATAAATGTCCATAATGACCCTCATTTGCGTTTATATCACATGTTTTTCACCTTCAAAGAAATGGGTCAACTTTCTTAGGAATCATGTACAGAACATCATACATGCATTTTTCAGCCTCACTGCTGGTGCTGCCAAGATAATCAGATTTCCCACCATGTTGTTTTAAACTCATGACCTGCTTTAAGTAAATGAAACCCACAATAAAAAGCTTTCCTGTCAAAGCAATTTTCACAATGAAAAAAGCACTAAAATGTTATGATGTATCTAGCGATAATACCTGGTCTTTGGATCAATGACAGAACAGAGCTGACAACAACAGTAGTCTTCTTTCCAAGATGGAGAGATTTGATAGCTGCCATGAAAAGAACTATCGTGAGAGTTTCCAATATACAAGAGGAAGTAATAACATTAAAATTTTAAATAGGAGCATATTTCTTTTACGTCTAAGGTGATGCAGATGTTTTACCGTCTTGGCTTGGAAGCCTAGCAATTTGCCGAACACATTGCGGATGAGTCCCAACATGTACACGATGCTGAAGCGGGACGACCTTGGACTCATCAACAATGACAATAAAGCAGCAAAAGGGAATGATGTCTCATTCATGGCTCGTCCCATGGCTTTTAGATAATGATCTTATCCTGCCCATTTTCCTGGAAAATGGATCTGAAAAAAATATAGTTAGAACAGTACAATTCATATTTTAGCTTGAATTCACCTAGTAAGCTTGCACGTGTAACGCACGTCTCAAACGTTCTCCTTGCTAAGTGAGATTCACATGAACACACAAAAAAATGTTCCCAAAAAAGGTAAATGGAGACATTATGTTGTTGTCTCGCTCATGTTTTGTATTCTCGAAGGTCACACATAACTGTGGTCATGTTGTTGCATACAGACAATAATATGTGTTATTTCCTCCATTAGGTGCTCGGATTGGTTGTTAAAGAAGCTTGAAACCTATCATGGTTGGAAAGCTGCCTCCCATTAAAATATCAATGTCACTAAACCAAACGTAAAATCGCAAGACCAAAAGATTTTGCATACATAATGTTGTTGCAACTGCTACTGCCGATAAACTAAAAGCGTCACACAATATGACGCCTGCTCACACATTAGTGTGGACCTTTGCATTGAATTTCTTATTGTTTAAGAAATAAATATCACAACTCATAAAATAATTCAATATACACACAAAACCATAAATGCTCAAAAATGAATAAATGCCATCTACTTTGAAGCAGAATAAATTCCATCTTGAACTACTGATTCTTCTTTTGTTTGGAGCCCACTTTTTGATAGGGATTGAAGACCTTAGTTCCCATCTTTTTCTTCAACATCCTAGATCATAGCTCCCTAGCCTCTTGCACACCAGATTTTGCAATAAAACCCTATTTATCAAAGAAATGTTAACAACAAATAAGCATGTTTGTATTCCAAAAAGCACGGCCACCCTTCTTACAGTAGCTTAGTTCTTATAAGCAATACCGGTACTGGTAAGCATATCTGGTAAGCACTTCGAGCAATGTTCAATAAGAAAAATAAAATAAAAAGGGAAGTCCATCTTGAAAATATTCACCTTACTGACAAATGCCATCCTCTGTTTTAAAAAAAATCATGGCGGCGAAGTTGACTCAATGGAGAATGTTGTTTGAATGAGATCTCTGTTCTTTTGGAGGACTTCCCCAAAACTTGCAGATATCTTAATCATTTTTTTTTCTTCTATTCAGATACAGTGCAGGTTGTTGGACCTAAAGTGCTCATAGCATGTCCAACATTACAGTTAGGTTTGTCTCTGCATACAAAATAGAGCAGGTGCACAAACTGATTGCAATAGGGGTCTAATTCCAGACAATACTTCCAGAAGCTGATAAGAATATAAAGAGATGATGACATCGTAGGTCCCAAAATACCCTTTATCTCAAATATGGTACACCAATTTGAACAAAACCACGACACTTATTTTGGATCAGAGGGAGTAGTATAAATGCAATGACATATAGTGACTTAATACAACCAGGAGTGGTCTATCCTATAACATATAAGTGTTACCCGTGGCAAGTAAAGGAAATTCTGAATTAATAAATTCTGCAGTGTAAAATCATTGGAAGTCATCAATTATAGATGTTACACGAACCAGAGATATGTGCATGTGAAGAGCTTATGGAAGGTAGAAAATTGTTGAATACTCTACCTAGTATTTGGCCAAGACCATTTTTATGATTTAAAAAGGTGCTCTTCAAGGAATGCCCAAATGAGACATTTTTAAGAGAAGGACATGTGTCCTCTTTAACTTTAACAACTAGAGGCAAGAAATGGCTCAGCTCACTCAAGTTTTTTGTACCACTTGGATTTTCCCTGGTTGTTCGAGCTATATTATATTTAATGGGATATAGACCTATCCAGTCCGTCCAATCAAGGAAAAACTCATGACTTCTAAAAGTTGGATGGCCATCTCCCATCCAATTTCATCAGAGCAACCAAAAGTTACCTAAAGATATGGTAGTCATCCAATGAACTTGCCTTAAAAGTGAGGGTTCGCCGGTAAATCTTCGGTTGGTTTTCCTGAAAGGGCATGTGACATTTTTTCCCGTGAAGACTGCCAATCATTGCATCAACTGGCATATGAAATACTGGATTATAAGGTTAGAAGAAATAAACTTGGTCGGTGGCATTGTTAATAAAGCATTGAAGCAGTCTATTTTTATTTCTGTAGAAAGGCTCAAACGCACAACTACTGTTAATAACTGGTGTAAATTGAAGTATTGCTACTTCTAGTAAAGTAGTACTGCTTCTAGTTTGAGACTTAGAAAATCTAAGCCAACTCACCATTAGCAATTAAATCCAAATCTAATCCAACTCGACAATAGCAATTACATCCAAAGTATATCCAGGATTGACACATTGCAAATGCATGAATGATTGATTTTAGAAAAGAAAAGACTCATAATTTAACAAAATTTGGTACTATCTAGAAACATGGTATTGATAATTTATAGCATAAGTCCTAGGCAGCGCATATCATTTACATAAAAGATAAATCGACCATGATAGGCTCCTAATGTAACACTTCAACATTATTAATGTTGGTGCAGGTTGAAAAAGAGGCCAGTTTTTCTCCTCGGTCACATTGCCGGAACCATATTCTTCTGACTTTATAAGTTGATTAAGTTCTAGGAATTTAAATCTTCTTGCACTTTACAGGACTACACATGTCATAGTTCTCAAGATGCTGAATTATAAATTCCACATGAACAACAGCGACTTAGATCCTAATAAGCAATTATTTTGTGTGTACAGAACAATTTCAATAGTTCATGTGAAACGCGATGCTAAAATATGAACAAGATTAAACAATTTGATGCCCGATGTCCTATATTTTTCAGAGCAAAACCAAGCCCCAACAAAACCAGATTGGGTACAACAATTCTAGTAACACATGAACTCACTCGTATTACAAATTCCCGAAATCTGGGTGTGTACTTATCCAGAAAGTACCTAACAAATATGATTACACATGTAGTGGAATCAGGTGTCCCAAAAAACAGTAAGCAAACACTACAAATGATTGCACGTGTACCGGAATTAGGTGTTCCAAAGAATCAGTTGTATGCTCCTATGCTCCACGCCTCCACCTGCGCTTTCATCAGAACACATAGATTGAAAGAACGAAATCACTTTCATAAGCATGCTACCCAAGGGTTGAAACAACATAGCAACATACAACTTCTGCCTTAAGAGAAAAACTGCCGAACACATATCGTGCAAGAACTCATGTGTTCAGAGGCACTTAGTGGAGAGGAGGAGGCCTGATTGGATGCAACTCTCCAGTCCAGGCAGTGAGGAGATTCGGGATTTGCTCATCCCACCTCCAGGCAGTCGCGAGGGAAGCTATCACCAACATCCAATTTGAGCTTTGGTCCATGGCCATGGCATCCTGCAGCGCAGAGAGAGCAGAGAGAGAGATTAGTGAGGGGAGGGAGTGAGAAGGGAGGAGAGGAGAGGGAGAGAGAAGGGAGGAGGAGGGCGTTGGGTGCGGCTGACCGGCAGAGGAGGCCGGCGGCGGCTGAGCGCGAGTGGCGACCGGAGGCGGGGTGGACTCGGGGCGCAGGAGGATAAGGGAGGATCGGCGGTGCAAGCTTGTTGCGAATCTGTTTTGCTTGATCTGGGGCATGATTGGGTGAAATCGTTCCGAAAATAAGGGAGTTGCGGGCGGGGCCGCCGGGATCGGGGACGCGGAGCGGTACCAGACCATGCGTCTGCCAGGCATAACATTTAATCTTAGACGCTGATTTAAATCACAGACCATTGATCGTAATATAGACGGTAAAATATGTTTAAATTGATTTGATTGGAGGATCCTAATTATCCCGTGTACAATTTGTTGTGTGGCTTTAGAGAAGGATCCTGATTTGATTGGAAATATATTTTCATGCCCCGTTGCACGTACAAGGTGATTGGAAATTATAATGCAAGTATTTAATCCGTAATTCGGTAAATATTATGGATATAAAAATCAAATGGGAAACGAATTCGGTTTTTGGTGGGAAGGTGATCTCACGTAAGAAGGTAAGCAAATCATGATGTGATTTTTGAATCCGTAATTACCCAAGAATTAAATGAGCACCTACCAAAGAAAGCGCAAGAATTATTACCTGATATAAACCGATGAAGTGGGGGAGGGGACGAAAAAAACCAGCGAAAGTGGGACGAAAACAAACCATGGTAGGTGGGACGAAAATTGACCGGCGAAGACTACCAACTGCTCCATTAGGAGTAGAGACTACATATAAGGATACGCATGGGATGATGGTGTGTATGTGTGTGCGCATTTATACTATACTAGGCGTTTTCTAACAAAAGTGAGGAAATATATATATATATATATATATATATATATATATATATATATATATATATAGGGTCGCGCTATTCGTCACCCTGGGTGAGGAATAGTTATTCTTCACCCCCTCTCTATTTTGACATCTATGCACCGTATTTTTACGTTTCGAAAATTTTGTCTTATTTCATACATGAAAAGAGAACGTAAGAAAATATGTACTCGCCGTAAAAAATATTTTATGTTACGTAAAATTACTAATGTAAAAATATAGTGTAAAACGTACATAAAATGTGATTTTTCTGGTCTTATAACCTATATTTTGAAAAAAAAAATATACGAAATTTTACATATTGAATCAATATGCATGTAACTATTTATATTATAAACGTAATTTATTTAGGAAGCGATCGTAAGATTACCTCGGGTGAAGAATAACTTATTCTGCACCCTGGGTGATGAATAGTAACACTATATATATATATATATATATATATATATATATATATATATATATATATATATCTTAATTAAACAAAAGGAAATTGCACTTCAATGTGATAGAAAAACTAACAGTCGTTCTTTTCAAGGGCAACGAGCTAGCCACACTATGGGGAAAAAAGGCGAGACCCAATACACTCGACTTATGCTGAAAAAGCTCGGTTTATATATAAGCCGAGTAAAACTTCCGGCTGGGACCGACTTGTAAGGTACTCCCTTCGTCCGGAATATTTGTCATCAAAATGGATAAAAGAGGATGTATCTAGACGTATTTTAGTTCTAGAGACATCCCATTTTACCAATTTTGATGATAAGTATTTTCGGACGGAGGGAGTATAAACCGAGAGCCATGAACCAAACTCTCACCTCTAGTTATCACCTCTTATATATATAAGCCGAGTACTTATAAGTGGCTCTCGGGTCAATAAAGTAACATCACGACAAATCTTACCTATTGCGACACATACACAACACTCACCTCTAGTTATCACCTACGTGGGCTAGCCCAGATTATCGATGTTTTTCAGCAGCTCGCTCCATCTTGGGTGGACGCACTGGTAGAAAATGGACCTTTAGTCCCGGTTCGTAAAGGTCTTTAGTCCCGGCTGTGCAACCGGGACTAAATGTGCGCGACTAAAGACCCCTCCTTTAGTCGCGCCTCTTACGAACCGCGACTAAAGGCTTTAGTTCCGGTTTTCGTGGCTAACCGGGACTAAAGGCCCGTCCACGTGGGCGCTAGGGGTCCGTCGGGCGGAGGACCTTTAGTCGCGGTTCTCGTGGCTAACCGGGACTAAAGGCCTCCTCCGCAGGTTTAGGGTTTTAGCCCCCTAAACCTGGTTTCTTTTTAATTTGTAGTGTTTTATTTCTTTTATATTTTATTTTGTGTTTTGTTTTAATTTTGATGAAGTTTCAGTACACATATTCTACGCTACTATATACATGCATATGAAATTTCAAACAAGAAGAATTCAAGAGGAATATATAATATATATTCAATCTCGGGTGACCATATACAACTTCGAACAAGTTTCCATACACAATTAGGATGGATGACCATATACAACTTCGAACAAGTTTCAATCTCGGGTATGCATATAAATGTCTTCGTCCTCGGTATAGTGTTCTCCTTTAGGATTGATGACTTCCCTCATGAAAAATCCTGCTAATTCATCTTGAATTGGTCGGAAGCGAGCTTCTGGACTAAGCCTCCTCCGCAAGTTATCCGTCGCCTTCCGCACGCTATCCGATGCCTTCCGCTCAGAGGTTTGTCTCCGGATGTTCTCACAAACATAGTATCCACATAGATTGGTCCCCGGTGGCTGCTTATCCACATTAACTAACCTTCTAAAATCTAGCTCATGTTTGAATTCACCGACAATTTCTTCTGAGAACCGTCTCCAAACCCTACAGGGCAAAGAAAATTAAATGAACAAGGGAGTTATTAGTTACTTGATATTAGGAAATGAACGAAAGAGACCGATCGATATAGAGCTCAAATGATTGAAAATAATTACTTTTGCAGCATTTTTCTCATGTCGGCCCAACGCTTTGGATCCGAATCCATAGAGTCCATGATTAGAACTCTGGAGGTGTGAAGTTCAATATTTAGCAGAATCCAGTGGAACCTGCGGACACGTTACATGCACAGTCATGCATAACTCATCGATTAGACATACCATGTATGGAGTAAACAAAAGAGAATGGGCACAAGAGAGAAACACTCACCCAAAATGGTAAGGAAATAGAATATGACTTTTGAGTTGATGCTTTCTAAGAAACTTGTACAAGTCTTTCTCCACGTCTTCAGGGTGATATTGTAACACATGTCCATTAACGATATGTGGGTCAATAAACCCAACATCATGGATGTTTCTTATTTTGCATTCCCAAATCTTCAATCTGCATAATAGCGTACGCAACAATATAGTTAGGACAATATATATATATATATATATATATATATATATATATATAGTGCAGGCAATGAAGAACGAGATGAGGTAGAAATAAATCACTTACAGAACGTAGCAACTCAGCATAGATTTGTCGAGGTCGCGCAGATTGAACAGCTGGAACAATTCACTCATATGAACTTGTACAGAGTACCGTTTGATGTGATGCTCCTCTGTAACATCCGCATAAACATATTCTTTGTCTGCCCATGTTATGAATTGCTTGTACCAACGTAGCAGATTTCGCATTTGTGGTGGTAGACTCTTTTCCCGCGCAGGCTAGACGAGAGGCCCATTCCGCACATATTGTAATGTTATCTCACATACTGGCGCATCCTCAAGGCCTAAGAAGGCACGAAGAGTCAAACTCATCTCGGACGCTTGTTTCATGGCACTCGCTACAGTCAATCCAAGTGCTGCCGCAGCTGCTATGATCTCGGGGTCCTCTTCCGGACCGGCTTTCACTATGAGCGGGGGGATCGATTGTTTATTCTGCATCCCGAGCTGGTCAACTTGTTTCTCGCTTTTTTTACTTTCTTCTTTCTCCTCCTTCAATATTTTTGCTTGCCTACGAAGTTCATGTCCATAGTCGTCAGGCATATTCAGCTCGGCTTGGGACGGTGTCGTCAAAAAATCCTTAGCCCACTTCTTTTGCTTCTCAGTGAATACTTGCTTGGGCTCAGGCTCTTTTATCGCCTTCATATCCGCCTTCCATTTCTCATAATGAGCAGACGCGGCCAATTTGGTTTCAGCTTCACTAAGTTCCCAAGGCCTTGGGAGGAGAGGCTTCAGTGATGGCTCCGGTACCCTTGTGGTCTTAGGTACATAAGGGTCCGGGTTAATAGTCTAGGAGCGGGTTTCCTTGCTGTCCGCCTGCTTCTGCTTCTTTGCCGGAGGTGGATTGGGGGGCGTCGTACCCGCCGGAGGAGGATTGGGGGGCGTCGTACCTGCCGGAGGTTGTGGATCGGGGGACGGCGTTGAATGGCGTGAAGGAGGTGTAGGTGAACCACCACGACCACCACCACCGCCACCACCACCACCATCGGAGGGGGGTGGACTTGTTAGCCTTGGCGCCTCGCCTGGAAACACTATGTACTTCTTTTTCCATAGAATGATCTGGCGCTTGACATCTCCAAGTCTTCTCTCCCCTTCGGGTGTAGCTTTGTCAATCTCCAGGTCCTCAAACCCTTGGACTATGTCTTCCACCGTGACATGAGCATAGCCATATGCAATGGGGTTGTTGTGGTGGAGTGCTCCAGGTGTACAGGGTAAAGCACTGCCGCTAGCTACCTTCGTGGAAACGTTCCCCACGGGATAATGCAGATCACATTCTTTCATCTCCTTTACATCATCCACGGGGTAGTGAGGCTCCGGTGCACGAATCTCGATCATCGGCGCACTAGCACCAGGCGGGGCATCCGTGGAAGCCACGCTGCTTCTCCGCTGCTGGCTTCCGCGATCCGCTTCATGATCTTCATGCGGCCCTGCATCCGATTTTTCTTTTACTAGTTCATGCACGGTCTGCTTCAACTCATGGAGTTCCGATGCAAACTTCGCCATAAGATCTGCATCCCGGTCCGTCTTTCTCTTACGGCTTCTGTAACAGTACGGGTCATTGTCCTGGGAAAACCCTACTTTCCACGGAACTTTGCCTTTGCCTCGTACACGTCCTCCGTGTTCATCATTCCCGAGGGCTGTTGTCAGTGCGTCTTTCTCTCTGTTGAACTTGATCAAGCCCTCTTGAGCTTGGGTCATTGCGTCAATAAGGGCTTGGGTGGGAGCAAACTTTTTCTTCCGGTGAACACACACCCCTGTCTCCGGGTCTAGCGATCCCCCATGCCCGTACCACTAGCTTTTGGCCCTTGGGTCCCATCCCTCTGTACCTAGAGGGATTCCTCGCACCCTCAGGTCCTCCTCCATCTTCTGCCACCTAGGCTCCGAAAGGCGGTATCCTCCTGGCCCCATAATATGATGGAACTTTTTCTTACTCGCATTATCCTTATTTTTTTCGATATTTCCTTGAAATGCTCCGATTGCTTTTGCCTCACAAATTCTGGCCAATCATCTTTCAGTTTCTCATGTTGTCCATTGAAATCCGGAGTCTTTCCCTTGTTGACATAGTCACGGGTTAAATTTTTCTTGAAGTTCAGGAATGCTTCGCCCATCTTCTGAAGAGCGAACTCTTTAACTAGCCTCCTCCTCTCACGTCCACCCGGAACCTCGTTACCGAATTCATCGACTTTGTTGTATTCCGGAGGTAGAATGAAATGTTCCATAAGCTTTCTCCAGCAATCCTTTTTCGTTCTCTTGTCGACAAAACTGAAACCAAGACGTGCCTTCTTTGGCTCCTTCCATTCCTGGACGGTGATCGGGACGTTGTCTCTAACAACGACTCCGCATTGGTTGATAAACTTTGAGGTGTGCTGTAGGGGCTTGCCGGTTTCACTGACAAACTCAATGGCATATGTTTCTCCTGTTTTCATCGCCTTGGATGTGCCACGCTTTGTCATACTCGATCCGGCCGAGGGCTAAAAAAAGAAAGAGAGTCGCGCGCGTTAATACATATGTATTCACATTTCAGTAAGTTTGTATCACGAGAGGCTCAATGTATATATATACCTCGCCGGAGGTGGTTGCTACTTGCAATTCGAGATCGTCGTTTGTTGACGGTTGACCTCCGTCGACAATGTCCGTTCCTTCACCTTCTTGATCATCGACAATGTCTGTTCCACCGTCAAGGTTCAGAAAAGAAGAGACTACATCCTCTTCTTGCTCATATTCTGAGCCCGGCACATAAGGAATCTCGTTGTTGATGATGCCCATTAAATAACGTTCAGCCTCCGGATCCCTAAGCGGCTCGGCTCTATCGTCCGCCATATGTCACTCCTGCATGTAGTAAAAATTCTTTAAGTATAAAGGAATTAAAAAATAAGATTAAGGGGACATAGAGGAGGAGGAATTAAAAAATAAGATTATTGAGCACTGCCAAGTATTTTGTTTTTCCTTTTCTTCTTCCTTTTCTTCTTCCTTTTCTTTTTCCTTTTCTTCTTCCTTTTCTTCTTCCTTTTCTTCTTCCTTTTCTTTTTCCTTTTCTTTTACCTTTTCTTATTTTGTTTTTCCTTTTCTTCTTCCTTTTCTTTTTCCTTTTCTTCTTCCTTTTCTTTTTCCTTTTCTTATTTTGTTTTTCCTTTTCTTCTTCCTTTTCTTTTTCCTTTTCTTCTTCCTTTTCTTTTTCCTTTTCTTCTTCCTTTTCTTCTTCCTTTTCTTTTTCCTTTTCTTCTCGATTTTCTTGATTTCATTCCTTTAGCATTGGTTTCTTTTGTTTTGTTTTCTTTGTTTTTCTTTTTGGTTTTCATTTGGTTTCTTTCTTCTTCCTTTTTTTGAAACACATTTAACATTTTCATTTGGTTTCTTTCTTCTTCTTCCTTTTGTCTTTCTTCTTCTTCCTTTTTCTTTTTGGTTTCTTTCTTCTTCTTCCTTTTTCTTTTTGGTTTTCATTTGGTTTCTTTCTTCTTCCTTTTTTTGAAACACATTTAACATTTAACATTTTCATTTGGTTTCTTTCTTCTTCTTCCTTTTTCTTTCTTCTTCTTCCTTTTTCTTTTTGGTTTCTTTCTTCTTCTTCCTTTTTCTTTTTGGTTTTCATTTGGTTTCTTTCTTCTTCCTTTTTTTGAAACACATTTAACATTTAACATTTAACATTTTCATTTGGTTTCTTTCTTCTTCTTCCTTTTTCTTTCTTCTTCTTCTTTTTCTTTTTGGTTTCTTTCTTCTTCTTCCTTTTTCTTTTTGGTTTTCATTTGGTTTCTTTCTTCTTCCATTCCTGGACGGCAGGCGGCGGCGGGAGGCGGAGGACGGCAGGTAGGGGCAGCGGGCGGCGGGCGGCGGGCAAGGGCAGGGCCAGGGGCGGCGGGCAGGGGCAGCGGGCGGCGGGCAGGGGCAGCGGGCGGCGGGCAGGGGCAGGGCCAGGGGCGGCGGGCGGCGGGCAGGGGCAGGGTAGGGCAGGGGCGGCGGCGGCGGCGCGCTAGGGCAGGGCAGGGGCGGCGGCGGCGCTCACTGGGGGCGGGGGCGGCGGCGCGCAAGGCAGGGGAAGTGGGGGGCGGCGGAGCTCACTGGGGGCAGGGCGTCGGCGTCGATCGGCGTCGGGGCAGCAGCCTGGCGGCGTCGGCGTCGATCGGTGTCGGGGCAGGGCTTCGGCGTCGAGAGGAGAATGGGAGGTGTCGGAAAATGCTAAGTGCTGTATATATAGACAGAGCTTTAGTCCCGGTTGGGGAGGCGGACCGCGACTAAAGGTACCCTTGAGTCCCGGTTGGGGACACCAACCGCGACTAAAAGGCGGTCCGCCTCCCCAACCGGGACTAAAGGTTTTTCGCGCCGCTTTCATTCCCGCGCAGAAAGAGCCTTTAGTCGCAGTTCGTGTCACGAACCGCGACTAAAGGTCCTTTTTCATATAAAATAAAACTAATTCATTTTAAAATCTTAAAAATACAATTATATATCAAAAAAATCAGAAAAATAAAACTAATTCATTTTAAAATCTTGAAAATACAAATAATATATCAAAAAAATCAGAAAAATAAAACTAATTCATTTTAAAATCTTAAAAATACAATTATATATCAAAAAAATCAGAAAAATAAAACTAATTAATTTTAAAATCTTAAAAATACAATTATATATCAAAAAAATCAGAAAAATAAAACTAATTCATTTTAAAATCTTAAAAATACAATTATATATCAAAAAAATCAGAAAAATAAAACTAATTCATTTTAAAATCTTAAAAATACAAATAATATATCAAAAAATCAGAAAAATAAAACTAATTCATTTTAAAATCTTAAAAATACAAATAATATATCAAAAAAATCAGAAAAATAAAACTAATTCATTTTAAAATCTTAAAAATACAATTATATATCAAAACATCAGAAAAATAAAACTAATTCATTTTAAAATCTTAAAAATACAAATAATATATCAAAAAATTCAGTTCATCGATCCCTTGAAGGTTTGACAAAAGGTTTGATACATCATTCAGTTCATCGACCAAATACAAATCATCCGGATTCGCCATCGTACGTTTTAATTCACATGATCCATTCAACAAAGTTTGGTACAATAAATTATTACACATCAATTCTTCCCTTGTGTCCCTGCTTGCTTACGATTGTGCCGTATCCATGGAGCATCCTCATCATTTAACTTAATGCTTAGGTCAGTGTTCACTTTGAAGGGCGGAATTTCACCAAACATATTATAATCTTCTGACATGTCTGTCTTGTCCTCCACTCCCACGATGTTTCTTTTCCCTGAAAGAACAATGTGGCGCTTTGGATCATCGCATGATGTACTGATCGTTTTCTTATCTTTCCGTTTACTCGGTTTGCTACTCATGTCCTTCAAATAAAAAACCTGAGCGACATCTTTGGCAAGGACGAATGGTTCGTCAAGGTAACCAAGATTGTTGAAATCCACCATTGTCATTCCGTATTGCTCGTCCACCTTTACCCCACCTCCTGTTAGCTTGAACCATTTGCACCGGAACAAAGGGACCTTAAAGGAGGGTCCATAGTCAAGTTCCCATATCTCCTCTATGTAACCATAATATGTGACCTTTTGCCCATTCTCGGTTGCTGCATCAAAGCGGACACCATTGTTTTGGTTGGTGCTCTTTTTATCTTGGGCGATGGTGTAAAATGTATTCCCATTTATCTCGTACCCTTGGAAAATCGTTATAGTCGAAGATGGTTTCTTGGCCAACATGTACAGCTGATCTCCAACATCATTGTCATTCATTAAATGTTTTCGCAACCAACTGCCGAAAGTCTCCATGTGGGCCTTTCTAATCCAGGATTCAGGCTTCCCCGGGTTGTCCGAGCGTAAAATATTCTTGTGTTGCTCGAAGAACGGAGCCACCAAGCTGGAATTTTGCAGAACTGTGTGGTGTGCTTTAGTCATAGAATGACCGTCCATACATATCGTTGATTTCCTTCCGATCGTGCCTTTTCCACTTAGTCTCCCCTCGTGCCGTGATTGAGGAATATCAATCGGCTTAAGGTCAGGAACATAGTCAATACAGAACTCAATTACCTCCTCATTTCCATAGCCCTTGACGATGCTTCCTTCTGGCCTAGCACGGTTACGAACATATTTCTTTAATACTCCCATGAACCTCTCAAAGGGGAACATATTTTGTAGAAATACAGGACCGAGAATGGAAATCTCTTCGACTAGGTGGAGCAGGAGGTGCGTCATAATATCGAAGAAGGATGGTGGGAACACCAACTCGAAACTGACAAGGCATTGGACCACATCGTTCTGTAACCATGGTAGATCTTCTGGATTGATTACCTTCTGAGAGATTGCATTGAGGAATGCACATAGCTTCACAATGGCTACTCGAACTTTTTCCGGTAGGAGCCCCCTCAAAGCAATTGGAAGCAATTGCGTCATAATCACATGGCAGTCGTGAGACTTCAGGTTTTGGAACTTTTTCTCCGCCATGTTTATTATTCCCTTTATATTCGACGAGAAGCCAGACGGGACCTTCATACTGCTCAGGCATTCAAAAAAAATGACCTTCTCTTCTTTGGTAAGAGCGTAGCTGGCACGACCTTGAAACCATTCCGGATGCCGGTCATCTGGGTCTTTCAAAAGTTGCTGGTCCTGCCGTGCTTCCTTTATATCATTTGTCTTCCCATACACGCCCAAGAAGCTTAGCAGGTTCACGCAAATATTCTTCGTAACATGCATCACGTCGATTGCAGAGCGGACATCTAGGACTTTCCAATATTCTAGCTCCCAAAATATACATTTCTTCTTCCACATGGGTGCGTGCCCGTCAACTCCCCGCGGAACTGATTGTCCGCCAGGACCCTTTCCAAAGATGACTTTCAAATCCTTGACCATATCAAATATCTCAGCACCAGTACGTTCCGCAGGCTTCGGCCGGTGATCTGCCTTGCCGTTGAAATGCTTGCCTTTCTTTCTTACGTTATGATTTCGGGGAAGAAATCGACGATGACCCAGGTACACGTTCTTCTTACAATTAACCAAACGTACACTTTCAGTCTCATGTAAGCAGTGCGTGCATGCATTGTATCCCTTATTTGTCTGTCCCGAAAGGTTACTGAGAGCAGGCCAATCGTTGATGGTTACAAAAAGCAACGCTCGTAGGTCAAATTCCTCTCCTTTGTGCTCATCCCAGACACGTACACCAGGTCTGGCCCACAACTGTAAAAGTTCATCAACTAATGGCCTTAGGTACACATCGATGTCGTTCCCGGGTTGCTTTGGACCTTGGATGAGCACTGGCATCATAATGAACTTCCGCTTCATGCACAACCAAGGAGGAAGGTTGTAGATGCATAGAGTCACGGGCCAGGTGCTATGGCTGGAGCTCTGCTCGCCAAAAGGATTCATGCCATCAGTACTTAGACCAAATCTTATGTTCCTTGCGTCAGCTGCAAAATCTTTGAACACTCTGTCGATCTTTCTCCATTGCGTTCCATCAGCGGTGTGTCTCAACTCCCCGTCGGACTTACGGTCCTCTTTGTGCCATCGCAACGACTTGGCATGCTTTTTGTTCCTGAACAGACGTTTCAACCGTGGTATTATAGGAGCATACCACATCACCTTGGCGGGAACGCTCTTCCTGGGTTTCTCGCCCTCAACATCGTCACCAGGGTCATCGCCTCTGATCTTATAATGCAATGCAGTGCATACAGAGCATTCATTCAAATTCTCGTATTCACCGCGGTAGAGGATGCAGTCGTTAATGCATGCATGTATCTTCAGAACCTCTAAACCTAGAGGGCAGACAACCTTCTTTGCTTCGTACGTACTGGCGGGCAACTCGTTATTCTTCGGAAACATATTCTTCAACATTTTCAGCAAATTTTCAAATGATGAGTCACCTACACCTTCCTGTGCCTTCCATTTTAGCAAATCCAGTGTGCAGCCCAGCTTTTTCAGACTATTATCGCACCCTGGATACAGCGACTTTTTGTGATCCTCTAACATGCGATCCAAATTCTCCCTATCCTTGTCAGTTTCGCAGCGTCTCCGTGCATCAGCAATGGTCCGACCAAGATCATCAGCGGGCTCATCATGTGCCTCTTCTTCACCTTCACCTAACCCTTCCCCACCTTCAGCATCATCCTCCATGAAAGTATCACCGAAATGATCATGATAGTTGTCATCGATATCATCCCCTTCTTCATCTTCTTCCATTCTAACCCCTCTTTCTCCATGCTTGGTCCAACAATTATAGCTTCGCATGAAACCGTGCCGAAGCAGGTGCATGTGAACGTCTCTTGAGGAGGAGTAACCCTTCTGATTCTTACAGACAGCACACGGACAGATAATAAAACCTTGCTGCTTGTTCGCATTTGCCACTACGAGGAAATCTTTCAAACCGGTAGTGAACTCGCCGGAGAGTCGGGGACCGTACATCCATTGCCGATTCATCTGCATTATTATTATATAAAGTATATAATTAACCATCATGCATTTGTTAAACTAACTAGCTAGAAATAATACAAATTAAACAATGAACTACACACATGCATATTTTATCAATGACACATGAAAGGTTCAAGTTGCTAACCGCGATCGCGGAGGAAAAATAAATGAGAAAGCTCAAGTGTGGCTCGGACACTTCATATCATGTTTGTTTCAGGCTCTCGGGCATTTCATCGAACACCTTGTGTGCATAGGAGGAACCAAAAGAAACCCACCACCCCCTTCTGAATATTGTGAAGTGAGCTGAGTGAAGTGAAGTGAGCTGAGTCCTATATATAGGGATGGGCCTTTAGTCCCGGTTGGCCTGGCCAACCGCGATTAGGATGGGCCTTTAGTCCCGGTTGGCCTGGCCAACCGCGACTAAAGGCCTTCGGGGACCTTTAGTCCCGGTTGGCCAGGCCAACCGGGACTAAAGCCCCTCCCGTCCGCCAGCTGTCGACCGAGCGCGCTGGGCCCAGATAGTTGGTCGCGGGTCTCCTCCCGAACCGCGACTAAAGACCCCTTTTGTCGCGGTTCGATTATTTTGGGGACTAATGGGGGCGTATGGAAGCCTCTTTTTCTACTAGTGACGGGTGTAGGTTGCTCAGGGTTTTTTCTCTGGTTTTCTGTTTCCTATTTGATTTTCTTTTCCTTTTTTATTTTTCATTTCCCTTTTTCTTTTTTCTCTTTATTTTCTTGCTTTTTGATCGGTTTTCTTGTAGGTCACTGTTGGGTTCTTGGGGTAAACATTTTTCATTGGTTTTTAGCTTTTTCATTTTCATTTTTCTGTTTTCTATTCTATCTTTTATATTTTTTTTGTTTTGTCAATTTATTTTCTATTTTACTTCCATTTTCCATTAAAATTCCTTTTTCCATAGATATGAACATTTTTATAATGCGTGAAATTTTTATAATGATTTAAGAGAAAGGATGGAAATTTTTTGAAAGTTACATATTTTAAAATATATGACCCGTTTTTAATATTATTTGAACACTTTTAAGATGAAAAAATTCCTTTTAGAAACATATGTTTCTTTTAAAAAATCATAAACATATTTTGTGAAGTACATGAACACTTTTTAAATATTGTGGATTTATTTTGAATGTAGGAACACTTTTTAAACTACTTGAATATTTTCTAAAAAATGCGTGATTTTTTGAAGTACATGATTTTTTAATGTGTGGACACTTTTTATGACCAGATTATATATAGTGCTTTTGCATGCATGGCTTACATATGCATATCTTTTTTCCGGTGTAGTAGTTTAATCATTGGCCAGTTTAGAGAAAGGTCAATTGTGATAGTGGTGTGCACAAGATGGGGTAAATATGTATAACTTAAGTATTTTGGTGACAGTAAGAGAAAGTAAAATAATTGTATTTCGCATGAAGAATAAAAGGATAGTTGTCTGTGTGATGTGTTGGAGGTGAAAGAAATATATTTATCAACTATATGGCATCTAAATTAATGCAATACTCCGTCTTATTACTTAATACCTCACGATGTATGTTTTGGTACGGTCTTTGGGTGGAGTATTAGTTATAGATGAGTTGGTTATTTAACCGGTCTAAGATTCATGGACGTGTTGCCAATGCAATATATATCATCGCACCATATCATATGATTTTTCATAATTTTATTTCTCATTCATTACACATAGCTACACTTATATCTGTATGATCTTACAACTTTGACACATGCTACTAGTGAACCTATGAACCCAGTCCAATTTTTATCATAAAAACAATCACCATTTTACTTTTACATGCACTTTTATTTTCTGCAATTAATTATTCTAAACATACAAAGGCACTTCCAACCATATAATATGCTCATATCTTGTTGCAACTAGCAAAAGTAGTGAGATTGACAAACTCACTGTAATTGTTAGGAGCAGAGGAAGCTATAATTTTTTTTGTAGGGTTGGTCATTTAACCTGATAATGTTGATTCTAGGGATTAATAACCGTGATTTCTTAACCGGGGGAAACTTACCACCTGCTTCGAACCCTTTCACTTGGGGGTGGGGGCAACTTTCCTACCAAGAGTGAATACCTGGAGCAACACGTAGTGGTCTCTTCACATCCCCTCCATTGATGCATCAAGTTGTTTTTCTCATGCTTGTACCGGTTCATGGTGTCCTGGATCTAGCTTTGGTAGACTTTTTAGAGAATGATCTATAATTTTATTCAAACTTGACAAACATTGCAGATAAAATGGCTTAGGCCACATATCAGTGAAACTACAAAGTAACCCCTGTAACTAAAATATAGAATGAATTTTCTCATAAACATATTCTCTACGATATCAATCTTTGCAATGGGAGATTCTGCCAAGACTTCCGTAAAGAGACCGCTATCATATCAGAGTAGCAATACCTCCACTCACACACCTGCATGAACACGACTACCTTCATAGCTTTCATAAACCCTCTTGAGTCACCCATACAAAAGGATGGGAAGTCATGAGAGTTGAACTTACTTGGGTCGCAAATGGTCCCCTAGAGGTACAGGTCATCGGACCACGGGTTCTTCACTAAAATGCCAAAGAAGAACTTCAAAGTCAACCAATAAAGGCAACATAAAACACTGACACGAACTCATCAAATTCATATGACTGAATATGCGAGAACATAAACCTACAACCTAGAAGGTCAAACATACCAAACCTATAGAGACACAAACTTACTGTCTCCATATGGTGCCGCTAAGATACCTCCATCGCAGGAGCACTAGAATATTGTTACACTCAACAACTATAATAATTATGCAAATTGAACTTATGAATACGCCTAGGAAGATCCAAAGCCCCCTGAACTCAGAGCGTGACGACTGGAGACAAGGGGGAGCGGACAAAGTTTCCTCGTGGTTGCCCTCCTGAAACCTAACTTCTCGTTCACCATCCCCATGATGTGATCCTCGAATGAGTATGCAGTGGCGGAGGCTGAGCGACCGAACTAGAGATCGACTAGCTTGTCTAAATTATGGATTGTTGTAATGGTGTTTTAGCCTTGTTTTTGCTGATTAGCAAGGCAACACTACTCATATTTAATCGATAGTCAAAGTTTTAGGAAGAGGAAGAAAGGTTCTCTATATAGATCTCTCTTTTCATGATAGAAGGGAGCACCTTTTATGCAGGCGACTCATGTGCCACACAGCTCACAACTGACACCTTACAAGACCACACTGGCTTAACTCGGACCCAATCCATGATCTATCAAGCGTTGGGATTCAATGAATTCATTAGGGGGGGGGGGGGGTCTGCCAATTTTTCTATGTTATGTCGGTTTCTTCATTTTTTTTCTATTTATGTCTTTTCTTCCCTTCATTTCCATTATCCTTTTTTACTCCTTTGTTTCATTTTGTTAAAAAAATAACATATGAAGATTTTTTTCCTAAAAACATAAACTTTTTGAACACATGAACTTTTTTAAGCTCGTGTTTTTCTCTAAATACACAACATATCTCTGTGGATATATGAACTTTTTGTACATTTATTAATATTTTGTGTAAAACATGAATTTTTTCAAAAATAAGATGGTCATTTTTTAATATATTTCGTTTTAATGTTAGTAGTACATAGCTTTTTTTAATCTTGGATTCATAGCACGAAAAAAAGATGCACATAACTTAGAATGGACTGAAAAAAGGAAATAACAGCACACTACCCAAAAAAATACCCGTGCACACGCATATGGGGCCGACACAGAAAACCGGTGGCAAATCTAAATGGTTGGTAGGATGGGTCTAGGCCACCCTGTGATTTCCCAATAGTTTTTATATCACATCATATAAGGGCCCATTGGGCTGGTTTTGCCACTTATCATTGCACATTTCGGTGATTCACTGCTATTCGGCATTTCCTAAACAGCGACCGTGGTGCCCGTTACAGGCCAAATAGTATAGGGCGCACACGCCCATGTACAATAGATCTAGTAACGGGCCGGCCCATTGTCTTTTTTCTTCTTTCTTTTCTTAAATTCCAGAACTTTTTAAAATCAATTTTTTTTTCAAAATTGAAGAACCTTTTTTTCAAATTCGATGAAATTTTCTATTAAATTGAGTTTTTTCAAATTTGATGAATTGTTTTCAAAATCAATCAACTTTTCTTCAAAATTGATGAACTTTTTCAAATTTTATGAACATTTTTCCAAATTTGATTACTTTTTTTTTCAAAAATGATGAAGTTTTTTTTTTCTCAAATTCGTGAACTTTTTTAAGTTTGTAAATTTTTTTCAAAATCCATGAACATTTTTAAAGTCACGAAATTTTAGGATTTTTTGTTAAAAAATTTAGTTTTTTAAAAAATCTTAAATTTTTTTCAAATTTCAATGGTTGACTAGTCAACTGGTCCACCATGACCGATCAAAATGCGATCAGCGACCATGGGGAAACATGTCTAGTGATCGAGTGCTTTCCTTTCTGCATGGTCCGGCCCACTAGCAGGGTTGCGTGAGCGCCGGTTCCTCCAAGTGGCGCTTAAGGCTCCACATAGGAGCTCCCCTGCTATTCTCTGCTTGGGAGCATTCTTGTAAACGATGCTAGAGGTTTTTCTTTAGCAATAGCTAGAGGTGGGTTTCTTACTAGATAATGAAGTTGGACCATAGGGTTGTCCATGCCTCACGCATGCGACTCCATAGCTTGCTCCAGAACAGAGATAGCACCACCTATCAAAGGAGCATTGCTATGGATGGTTTTGGTAGCTTGCAACAACTCCAACCAGGCTTGTTGGATGTAGTTTTTTGGTTTTGGAATGTTTGGTTGTGTGTAAATATTATTGAGCCTGCACAGTGCTTAAAGCACCTTTGGGTCTTGCCCCAAGAGAACACTCAAATCGACAGTTTTTTCAAAGTCAGGATCGAGCGATGCAGCTCAAGCTTATGTGGTGGCTTTGGTGGTGGCATGTGTTATGCTCCACTCACCTTCGTAATCACGTTCACATGATCCATTGTAATTTACACAACAGTGCTTTGATTCAAAAAAAGCTCTACGCATAAAAGATGTGCATTGACTATGAGGTTCCATTCAGTCGATTGATTTCTAATTTCATGGACTCTATATCTTGAATTTTGTGCTAATTTTTGGAGGGTTTTTAGACGAATTTTAATAAAATCTTCGCACCCAGTCGGCCATTTGAAATTTTCTTTGACCACCAGCTTCATCTCACCATTTCACATGACTTCTCTATTGCACATTTTCTGTTTTGAGCATTGTAGACGAGTAGATCTACATCTCTTATTATACCACAGAAACATTTTCATGTGTGCATGTTATGAAAACCGGGTGAATTTTGGCAGAATCTTCACACCCGGTCGATCGATCGAAATTTTCTTTGACCACTAGCTTCATTTTGCCATTTCACATGACTTTCTTGTTGTACAATTTTTCGTTTCAACTATCGGAGACGGGTAGATCTACGTCTCCCTACTGAATGTACAAACGTGTCACACATGGCCATTAGTCAACTGAAAAACGATTCATGCACAGTCGGTCTCGTGACCGTTGGATGAGGATTCGAGGGCTACCACACCTTTTTCTACCTTCATTCAACCCTTCTCTTCTTCCTTCAGCACCCCGTTTCCGCGTGAGGTAACTTCCTCGCGTGGATAAAGGTGAGATTAATGATCTGAGCGTACGGAAGCAAAAGAGCAACATGTTGTATTTGAGAAGAAAATGCTCATAGAGAAATAATCGTGTGTGTTTCTTCTCAGCCCGGTAGAGGAGGATGCATGCTACCAAACTACTTGCACAGCGTAGTTTCTCTTTTTAGGCTACTTGCTCAATATAGTTTTTACCTTGTTTTTTCAGAACCAGGCCCAACTCAGCCAAGCTCGCCACAAACTTGAAAATGTTGCAGGCTATCAAACGCATCCTATATAAATTTAAGAGATGTTTTTGTCTTCAAGCATCAACTATCACTCACGCTGGGGTGGGGTGTGTGAATTGCAGCTGGTCCAAACATCAATACAGGATCTACGAAAATCAATACAGGATCTACGAAAATCAACTACTCCCTCCGTTTCTAAATATTTGTTTGTCTAGACATTTCAACAAATGACTACATACGAAGCAAAATGAGTGAATCTACACTCTAAAATATGTCTATATACAAATATTTAGGAACATTGGGAGTATCACTCAAGCTGTGGGCGATTGTCTCATGCCCGTATCTTCGAAAATCAATACAGGATCTTATAATTCTCTCCAAAATTTTCTCATTAATATAGGAATAATTCTGCGATTTTGCTTTCCCTCTATATAAACAACAGCACATCCATGGAACATCTACCAACTACCATCGACACAGGAAGGAAAGGAATATAGCTAACTGTTTCTCATGGCTCCTACCAGTAGCAACGCTCGGGTCTTGTGTCTGGTGGCTCTCCTGGTCATGTCTACCACCTTCTTGTCCTGTGATGCAGCAGGTATATATCCCTCCTATTAGTTTCTCTCGAGCGTATCCTTTATCCCTTAAATTACCCTGCTGGTCGACAGTTGTGTGCTAACCTGCTTAATTGCTCTATAGGTGGGTGGACGAAGTTTTGCGTACCCGAGAAAGCCTGCGAGACCCCAGCAGGACTTCACGGTGACTATGTGTGCAAGGTTGACTGCGGACGCCAAGGTTATGATGAGGATAAAAGCCACTGCACGAGTGGCATTTGCTGCTGTGAAAAGTAATATAAGCCGTCGATAGTTTTGTTATGTGCTGGAACGATTTTGCGTAGTGAGGGAGACTTATTTTCTATGCACACCTAGGTTTAGTTCATACAGAAACAATCAGTAAACTGTAATGGTTGTATTCTTGAGACAAATTCTGCAATGGTTGATCTATATGTCTTCCTTCTTTTGCGAACGATTTATTTGTTTTCCCTAGCCCTCCAATCAAAAGAAAAATTGAACAAACCTTTGATGACTATGAAGCACCGAAATCTCTACTCCTAATGGAGCAGTTGGTAGTCTCGCTTCCAGGTTTTTTTTTCGTCCCACCTCCCATGGGTTTTTTTGGTACCTCCTCCCACGTTCGCTGGTTTTTTTTCGTAGATTTTTTCGACCCCTCCCCCCACTTCATCGGTTTATTTTCGCATCACCCTCTCACATAATGAAAGAAATCTGAACAAATCAGAACTTTTCATACTGGCGCAAGTTATTTAGTAATGTAGAATCAATCACGAACAATCTCTAAAGATCAAATCTAAATTAAATAACCTTACCTTAAATCACTCAATCACATTAATTAGAAAACAAATAATTGATTTTCAGAAAAATCGCTCAATCACATTAACCTTACCTTAACTCACGGATGGTAATCAATCTCCAAACAAAGGAAACAATGCATCGAGGGAGGAGTAAATAAACTCCCTTTCTTATGACATGTATATGATCTTCCCTTCCCTCTCGTTGTCGAGCATTCTTGATTCTCGAGGCCGATGCTTGGGCTGCTTCACTGGGTCGCGACGGTGCCGGAGGACGAGGACGGCGAGGCCGGGTGCCGCGGCATCGCGTTGGCCGCGGCCGGTAAAGGGGGCGAAGAAGGGCGGCTTCCCTGGCCCTGGCCGTGGCCGTGGCCCTGGGAGTTGGTGCGGTGGAAGCGGCACTTGAAGGACCCGGCGTGGGTGGCCGGTGCGCAAACGCACTTGGAAGCGGGCCCGTGGCCCGTGCCGGACGGCGCCGACGCCGACCGGGGCCACCTCCTCCGCGTATTCTTGGAGCTGTGGCTGGCCGATTTACATAAAATTAATTTCCTCAGTTGTGGTGGCAAATATAATACACATAATCCATATTGTTATGCACTAGCATGTGTGTGTGTGAAATAGATGGATTATGGTCCCGTATCCAATAAGATGGATATGTGTGTGTGTGTTAGAGAGAGAGAGGGAGAGGGGGAGAGAGAGTGAGGAAGAGGGAGGGAGAGTGTGTGTGTGAGGATTTGATGGTAAAAAAGATCGCCAATGTCACTTGATATGTATGAGAATATTAATATTGAACTTTTAAAGTTAATATGGCCCCGTTGCAACGCACGGGCGGCGTTCTTCTAGTAAATCTTAACTATCAGTTGGGACATGGGACAATGGTGCAAAGCCAAAAATTCTAACAATGGCAGGATGGTTCATGACTATTCTTGCGAAAAAATAGTGGATATAATAATTAATATGTATAGAGGACGTTTCATTTGAGACAAGCAACAAAGCAGAAAATTTAAACACGTGTTTCGAAATAAATAAAAGACAAAAAATATAGACAACACATGCAAAAGTACTTTCTCACGTGGTGGCATCCCAATGACATTTTTCCACAACAGGGAGAGCACGTTCATGCATGCAAATTCTTCGATCTCATTATTGCTAAATCTGAAGAATAAAAATCAATCATTTCACAAATGGTTAAGGCTCAGTTCTTTTCTGGCTTATGGATGACTTACGGTGGAAAATAAGCCCAAGCTGAAAAGAACTCGTTTTTTTGTATTCAGCTTAATTTCCAGCCACAGCCGGTCCCTTCACGTTTGGGAGAAGCCGAGAGAGAGCAGCTTCCCGAGCGCAGCCCTTTAAAAATTGAAGCGGTACATCGCTATGCCCTCCGAGTTGGCAGTATTTACGAGAGAAATGCCACGCGCGAAAGAGATAACCCCAGGCATCGAAGCCATCTGCATCATCCGCTTCGCGCGTCTGCTAGGTTTCCTCGCCCCCGCCTCTTGTCCAGCTAGCCGCCGCCGCCGCCGCCGTCGTCCTTCCCGACGCCATGCAGGGAGGTTAGCCAACGTCGCGCCCAACATCGCAATCGCTGGCCTCCGCCCGTCCCTCTGCTGCTTCCCGTCCTACTGCACTTCCGACCTGCACACTACTCCCATCTTCACGGCAAGCTCCAGTCCGATCGTCCCCGTCCAAGCCCTTACCAAGGTAAGCACCGTCTGTCCTCTTATCTTTCTGCTCCGGACTTCTTTCCAGATCTACTCCCTCTGTTCCTAAATATAAGTCTTTGTAGAGATTTCACTATGAACTACATACGGATGTATATAGATGCATTTTAAGTATAAATTCATTCATTTTGCTCCGTATGTAGTCCATTTAGTGGAATCTCTACAAAGATTTACATTTCGGAACGGAGGGAGTACATGTGATGCATGATGTTATGAACCATGTCATGCGATGGCATGTAGCTGTGTCCGGTTCAATACATGTGTATGTGTCTGTGTAGGTTTGAACAATTATCACCGGGTAGGATTGCTAGTTACCTATAGATACGCTCCTGTGGCAATCGGCCCAATGATCTACGCGTACGTTAGTACTACTAGTAGCACTATAAAGATCAAAGCGAAGATCGTCCAGCGATGTGCGAGTCTTATCTTGGTGTTGCTAATCCATTGCTCGTAGGTCTAGCCAGCTTGGGGCAGAAACAACAGCTTAGCTTTGTTCATGTTGGTCATCGTCGCCGTCGTCGGAAGTACTCGGCACACGGACTGGGCCAACATATTGCACATTAGAGAGTGAACAAAAATACTTCTAATTGTACACTGATCGCTATGTACGTGTATTTGTATGACCAAAAATACTTTGTCATGTATGAATTTGGTGTTGTGGCACTGAGCTAATTTTTTTATTAAATACATAGTGGGATTTTATTTACTGCTACATGTTATGTGGTATGGGGGTATGGGGTATGTGATATTTGATTAAAATTGTAGCATTCATTTTATGATAGATGGATAAAGGTAAATCTGGGAAAGCAAATTGGGATCCTGTTGCCCATAAAATTTTCCTTGACATTTTGTGTTGAAGAAGTGAATGCAAATAACCGTTCTGATGGACATTTGAGCCCAATTGGGTATGAAAATATGATAAGAAAGTTCAATGAGCGGACAAACAGAAATTATGTTCGCAAGCAATTCAAGAATAGGTGGGATTTACTTAAAAAGAGTACAATTGTTGGAAGACGTTGAACCAAAAGGCATCTGGCATTGGAATAGATCCTGTTACTAGGAGCATTGCGGCTACCGATGAATGGTGGGCGAATGAGATACAGGTATTGAAGCATTCATATTACTTTTACTTGTTACTTTGCCATCCAATTTCTTAATTAATTTATTTGTGTGATATTTCTGCAGAGGAATGAGATTGCCGCCAAGTTTCGATATGCTCCATTAGTTGATGAGCAAAGAATGAGTTTTATATTTGATGACCATAGTGTGACGAATGCATATGCAGGGGTCGCAACTCCCTCGTCTCAAGTTGATGCCTCTCAAATTAACATTGAAGAGGATAATGAGGACGGCTCGGGATGTGAGTTAGATGTTAACCAAGTTACACCCACCAATGTTTCATCTAAAGGTCGAAAGAAGAGATCATGTCCTTATTCACCGAGTCCCAAGATGGTCCAAAAGGCGGCAAAAGATAGTGATGATAAAATGGTATTTAACCGTATGGTTGACCTTTGGGAGAGGAGGGAGATTAGTCGCAATTCGGCGACGTCTCAAACAAATGTGGATCATGTGAGAGATGAGATAAAAGAGATGACGACCATGGTGGTGAACGATGGAGGCCGGCCTGGAAGTGATGTGTATTTCTATGCTCTACAGCTGTTTATGAAGAAGGAACATCGTGATGTATTCAGTGCCCTCAAGGATGAGACTGCTAGTGTGAGGCTTGAATGGATCAAGAGGACATGGGATCTCTTTATGAAAAAAGATTAGAACTTCTGTGATGTTATTTGCTTTGAATAAAATTACTTGCTATGGACTTGTACTGTCGTGAACCTATGTTTTTTTTTGGAACCTCTTGTTTGCACTCAGATTGTAATATAGGGAAACTGGATTATTTGTCATCAATTCGTATGCATCATGGATCTTTTTCTACACGTTTTTAATGCCAAGTATCGTGTTTGGTGGCTCAAATTATTTTGTTTTGTTGTGAACCAAATTATAATGCATCTATATTTTGTTCTTTATGTGACAGATGGATATCTCTGTTGAGGATGAAGATGAAGAATTAGATTTCTGCATTCTTGCAATGGCACATTATCTTCAAAACAAAGAGAGGGTGCCCTATGCACCTAGAAGAGCACCAATGATGACGGGGTTGCAATGGGTGCAAGAGAAAGAGATGAATCCAAAAGCATTCTACTCAATGTTTAGGATGCGGAGGTCAGTGTTTTACCCATTGCATGACATGCTAGTTGAGAAATACGGTTTAAGGTCAACTTGCAACATGCCAAGTAAAGAGGCGTTAGCACTATTTTTATGGACCTTGGGGACATGCCAGACCACCGACAATATTGCAGATCGATTTGAACACAGTCGGTCTACCATTAACAAAAAGTTTAAAGAGGTTTTAAGGTGTGTATATCGTATGGCTGGTGATTACCTATGACCCAAAGATGAAACTTTCACCCAAGTTCACGACTCGCTTAAAAAACCAAGATTTTGGCCTCACTTCAAGGATGCCACTGGGGCCATAGATGGAACACACATACCTTGTATTGTGCCTGAAAAAGAGCAGCCCAAATATCGCAACAGAAAAGGTGTCACCACTCAGAATGTCATGGCAATATGTGATTTTGATATGAGGTTCATTTTTGTTGTTGCTGGATGGCCTGGATCTGTTCATGATACCCGTGTATGGGCTGATGCACGAGCTGAATATCCCAGTTTCCCACACCCTCCGAATGGTGATGACTCGTACATGCATTTTTTACACTAGCCTTTTGCTTTAAATTACAGCTCTTCATTGTATTTTTGTTCCCTGTATAGGAAAATACTATCTTGTTGACTCAGGGTATCCAAACACATATGGCTATCTAGCACCATACAAAGGGCAACGGTACCATGTACCTGATTTCCAACAAGTACCTCCACGAGGTAGAAATGAGACCTTTAATCATCTACATTCCTCACTATGAAATGTCATTGAAAGAACTTTTGGTGTTCTCAAGATGAAATGGCGAATCCTTCTTGGCATTAGGTGTTACAAAGTTGAAACACAAACAATGATAATTACTGCATGTACTTGCCTTCATAACTACATCCGTGAGAGCAAACTACCTGATGAGCATTTTGACATGGTTTAGAATGGATCCTATGTTCACGAGGAGAGCGCTTCTCATCACTTTGCACCCTATGATGAAGGAAATATGGGAAGCGTACGAGATACTATTGCTGCGAGTGTCTTTCCTTGATGACTAGCTTTATTGTGTATGCTTTTGTTGGGAGAACCCTGTAATATTTAGAATATCTTTCTTTCTTCTCAAGTATTACAGACGATTTTTTCCATCTGTGCGACAACGATCTTCCTTATGTGGACTTGTTACAATTTAGTGATGTTTCAAAATAAATTTTATGTTCGTATGTGCGGCTAAACACTACAAAATAACCCAATTATTCAACAAAACCAAATTTAGGGGGTATTACAGACTTTTTATTGGGTATATAGAAAATAAGCTAAACGGACATAGGCTAAAAAGAACTGGATGGCTTATTCTCACTGGGCTTATTTCCACAGCGGCTTGTCAGGGGCTTATTTCCAAAGTGGCTTCTGCATAAGCTAGAGGTGAAAAGAACTGGCCCTAATTCAATCAGTGATCTACTCCTTCGATGGTGAGTTTATTTCGATGACTGCTTCAAAACGAGATCCTATCTTTTAATATTTTGACGAATTTAGCAATTAAGTTATGTCACCGTAGGTTGTCATGTTAGTAGTAAATATCGACCATGATAGCTACGGGTAGTTACCAGATAATAATGTGTATGCTTTTAGACATTGCAATGTAATGCAATGCTAGAGGGTCACTGTTCAAGTGTTAACCACAAGTAGGAAGTGGTATCAACAAATACAGGTATCACGAAGTAAGCCTGCACCGGTGTACATTAATTTTTTTTTTCAACTTTGCAACAGTTAATACAATCTAGCAATCATGTAGTTAATAAGCTGACAAGTAACTACAATAATCTTATAACACTCAAAGTTATAAAAAAATGTCAACATGGGATATTGTTTCGGATATCGCATCTCAACAATACAATAGTTATAATGGGTCATCAATTGGATTACCTACTCGAAAGGTACTTTCATTCGTCAAAAAAAAGTTAAAACATGACTTGTCTTTGCTAATGCCATGCTTGGACTTTTCTAAATGCATGCATGCATTTGCGAGAGAGGGGAGAGAGAAGGCTCCACAAGTCCACATCATATGACTTAGGTACGCCTTCATTATTTGCTCCAAACAGTAAAACTGAGACTAAACCGAGCGCTCTCAGCGATTAGCGTTGTCGGCCATCCGTTTTGGACGTTCCTGATCATCAGATCTGAAAAACAATTTGTCCCGCATTATGTGTAATCTAGTCAAGTTGTCATGTGGATTACTGCTCCAGAGGCCGAAAGCAAGCCCTCTAGTTAACTGGGCCATCGGGCAGCCCATTCTAGCCCGTGCTATTCGCTAAAGGGGGCGAAGAAGCTTCACTGGGAAACCACCCGAGTCAAATCTGGAGGGCCATAATTGAGGGTCGTGACACCCTGAAGATTGGTCTTGTCAGGTGCATTGGTAACGGAGCTTCGACAAAGATTTGGGACGAGAATTGGCTACCGAGAGAAGAGATGATGAAACCTTATGGATGCATCGCCCAAAACCCTCCGGAACTGGTTTCTGAACTTATCGACAGTACATCAGCGTGCTAGGATAGACAGGAGATCGAGTCTGTGTTCATGCCGATGGATGCTAAAGTGATCCTAGGTATTCCTCTTTGCACACGTAATATACCAGATTTTTGGAGCTGGCACTATGAAAAGAACGGGCTCTTCTCAGTCCGATCGGCCTATCGCATGCTCGTTGCAACTAGGTCAAGAAGAGAAGCATGGCTCGAGAACACGTCGGGTTCATCGAGCATGGCGGGAGAGGAAAGATCCTGGAAGAGCTTATGGAAGATACAAGTGCCTGGGAAGGTGAGGATGTTCTTATGGAGACTATCAAAACACTCGATTCCAACTAATGATGTCTGAGCCCAAAGACATATGGCAGACTCTAATCTATGTGGCATGTGTGGAGCCCCAGATTCTTGGAGGCACTCCCTCCTGGAGTGTACCATGTCCCGCTGCACTTGGTCGCTCATAGATGAGGAATTGACGCAGAAGCTGGCAACTACAACAGAACCAAAGGCGAAACATTGGCTTTTCACACTTATGGATCTGTTATCACATGCAGAATTCGTGAGGCTCTCAGTTACACTTTGGGCTATATGGGCAGCAAGACGTAAAGCCACTCACGAAGGAATCTTTCAGAGTCCGCATGCAATCATCACTTTTGTGGACAGATATATAGATGAGCTCGAGGCTATTGGTGGGAAGCAGGAGCCGGCGAGGATGGAACCAAGGGTGCCAGCGCAAAACAGGAGACCAAAAGCTCCTCCAATGGGATACGCCAAGATCAATGTTGATGCTGGATGCCGAAGAGGAAGTCGAGGAACAGCGGCCGCATTATGCAGGGACAGTACAGGTGCTTTCCTCGGGAGTTCGGTGTTGGTTATCCGCGGAGTGGATGATCCAGCAACGCTAGAAGCTCGGGAAGGAATGGCGCTCGCAGCAGACCTTCACTTAGATCAGTTCGTGATCGCGTCGGATGCAAAGCAAGTGGTTAGTGCCATCCATAATGAAAGTCTAGGAGCTTTTGGTGCTATCATCAAGGAGATTAGACTACAACAAGTTTCTTTTCGCTGTAATTTTGTTTTCGAAGGTCGTGCGAATAATGTAGAAGCACATAGACTAGCCAAGCATTCTCTTTCTCTAGGTCCGGGGCGCCATGTATGGTTGGGTCAACCCATAACCCGATTTGTATCCCACACATGGTGAATTTTGATGAATAAAGCTTGGTTCTACTCCTAAAAAAATCTATCCCTGTCCCTGCAGTCGTCGCCCAATCGAGAAAGGTTGGGGACGAGGCTTGCGACAGCGACCGCGCTCCAGCCGCCGTTCCTTCTTACTCTGCTTTGATCCAATAGTCTGCTCGGAAGAGGAACCCACCACTGAACCACCCAACCCCAGCCCAGCCAAACCCTGCTCTCTTTCTTCTTCTCCCCCGATCCCCTCTCGTCTCCCGAGTCCCACATCGATTGTCGCCACCGCCGTCCCCACATACCGGCGACCTCGCTCCCGGACTCGCCCCTCTCCCGACCGCAGCCGCGACCACCCCACCCCCTTCCCTCACCTTCTCACCCAGATCAAGCAGCGGGTCAAGCGAGGAATGCTTGTGTGACGAGGAGGAAGAAACTGCAAACTAGCAAATCTTCACTTTGTTCGTCCTCCAACAGTCAGGTGTTCATCCTCCCAATCTTCCACTCACCTTCAACACGAACAGAGGAGCGAAATAGGGAGGCAGCGTGGAGGTGGATGAGACAGAGGGGCCGAGGAGAGGATTGTGCGGCCGCCTAACCAGGATGTGGAGCGAGGGACAAGGAGGAGACGAGGAATCCATAAAAAAACACGCTTGAGGATCCGGACAGCCTCCATCATAGTCGGCTGCTTGGGCTTCTCCATCACGCTCTTATATTATGGGACAGAGGGAGTAAAGCATATTGCAATCTGCAACCCCTTTTTGTGTCTTTGTGTGTTGGCAGCAACAACAACACATTACAACGAATTTTTACGTTTCTCCCCCTCTTTATATTGTAGGTTTGATTTGGTTGTGATAGAGAATGGGAGGAAGGAGAAGATGCCTCTGGACTGCTAAACCCCTTCGTGTAGCTTGGTAGATTTTTAGGGAATGATCTAATTTTATTCAAACTCGATAAAACATTACAAATACAATTTGTTCATACCATAGGTTGATGCAACTACAAAGTAAGCCTATAACTAATACTACAATGATTTTTTTCAAAACAAAACACCTTCTCCGTGGTATCAAGCTTTGCAATGCAAGGATTGTGAAGCCTTTTGTAAAGTTACTGGTATCATATTGGAGTAGCAACACCACCACTCACACCTGCACAAACACGACTACCTTCATAGCTTTCAGAAAGCCTCTTGAGTCACCCTATGAACTCATGACTGTGGAACTTACTTGGGGTCGTCGATGATCTTCTAGAGGTCCAGGGACATCGAATTACAAGATCTTCACTAAAACGCAAAAGAAGAACAACTCCAAAGTCAACCAATAAAAACAACATAATGCAAGAACACAAAGTCATTAGATCCATTTGAATGGATCTGCGAGGCTGCGAGAAGGCGAGAACATATACCTACAATCACAATCCACATAATCAGATATACCAAACATGTAGAGACATGAATTCTAACCTCATGGTGCCGCTCGATAAGACACCTTCATAGCGGGAGAAGAATACGAACATATTTACACTCGACGACATCACCTCGCCCTGAAATTTCTGATGAAGATCGTAAAATCACGCTCATAAAACTTCTGAAAATATCTAGGAAGATCCCAAGCTCCCCTCGGCTATAGAAAAGGGGGAGCCGAAAAAGTTTGGTGGTGCATGTCCTCCTAAAACCTAACTTCTCATTGCCCATCCTACTGTTGTTATCCTCAAATATGTAGGTAGTGGAGGACGCAGCGCAACCCAACAAGAGAATGGCTAGCCTGGCTAAATTATGGATGGTTGTCATGATGTTTTATCATAGTTTTTGCTGATCAATAGGATAACACTGCTTCTAATTAGTCGACAGGCAAAGCTTTCATGAATGGGAAGAAAGGTTCTCAATATAGTTCTATCTTCTTACAAGGGAGAGGAGCGCCTTTTATGCAAGGGACTGCCATGCTACATGGCTAACAACTCACACCTTTTTTTAGGCGCAACAACTGACAACTTAGCCCCTCGAAAAATTATGACACCTTAGAAAACCGCAATAGCCCAACTGGGATCCAACCAATTATCTATCCAACATTGGCCTTTAATCGGTTTAGCAGGAAGGTGAAAGTTTTTTTTTGCCTTTTCCCACCTTGTCTTTTCCTTTTATTTTTTTCCTTATTGTCCCTTTCTTCCCTTCAGTTTCCTTTTTACACTCATTTATTTTAGTTTGTTTTAAAAAAATGACAAGAAGACTTTTTTCATATATGAAAAATAAATAAAAATGTGAACTATTTTTGTTCTAAATACACCATATTTCTCATATATAAACATTTTGTGTAAACATATTTTTCAAAACTAAATGATCATTTTTAATATAAAGAAGTTATTTTTTCACTATATACCTTTTTTCTTCTTAGATTCGCGTCACAGAAAAAGGAGCACATAAAATAGAAGTGTTTGAACAAAAGAAAATTTGGGAAATAACCATGCACTCCCTGCAAATTTGTTTTTTACCGTGTACATGCATTCCTGGAAACGGTGCTAGAGGCAGTTTCATCTTCCTAGGTGTGTGAAGGAGGATGGAGGGCCGTACGGTTGTCCATAGCAGCACAATTACCCAGGCCGGCCCTGAGGGGAGTGACATCCCAGGCCACCAAAATCTAGGAGCCCAAAAAATTTAGGACTGACCCATGACAAACCAGAGTACCCATCATCTGCATGTTGTTGCTCTTCAAGGAAAGCTCCTATTTTCCGCCCGCGGGCGGAAGATATCTAGGCCTTCACTGAAGGCAGGCGTGATGGGCCAGCCCATTCTTCACCGGAGCTGTTTTTCTTTTATTTCTCTTTGGTTTTTAGTCCATTTTATTAAAAACCGGCTTGTTATTTATTAGGATCTCGGTATTTAAAAACTTACTGAAAATGGAAACAAATAATTTACAAAATTATTCAGTATGTGTGTGTGAATATTTTTAGTGTATATTAGAAAAAATTCATCATCTATTAAAAAACTATTCAATGTGTATTAAAAAATACTCGATGTACAGAAAAAAAGTTGATCATATATTAAAAATAGTTTGATGCATAGAAAAAAAGTTCATCATATATAATAAAATAAGTTCGGTGTACATGAAAAAAGGTTCACCGTGTATTAAAAAACTGTTCAATATGCATTAAAATAATGGGTATGACTATATCTCATCTAGATGTGAGATAATATCTCACATCTAACATGATGTCATCGTACATTGTTTCCTCTATTGTTGACAACTACGTTCGATCCCTTCCTCCCATTTTCAACATCGTTCCCAGGCTTTTTTGTTTGTCTGGGGCTTGTTTGTTTATTTGTTTGTTTTGGTTGTACTAGCAAAAGAGCCCGTGCGTTGCAACGGGAAAGAAAACATAACACACGCTCTTAACTCAACAACCATCGCTCAAGACCACAATAGGTCCATCTCCTTTATTTTTGCGAGGCATCATATTTGTGTTGCCGCTTATCCTCCTTCTCACCGTCGTCGGCGATGGCCTCAGTGTTCACACAAAACAATAAAAAACGTGTGGTTAATATGGTTAATCCTAAGGCGTCTCTCTCTCCCTCTCTCCTCCCTCTCCCTCTCCCCCTCTCTCTCTCTCTCTCTCTCTCTCTCTCTCTCTCTCTCTCTCTCGCTCGCTTTCTCTCACTCTCGTGATGAGAATTTTGTTGTTTTCCCCTGCGACATTTTTCAGAGGTATGCATGTGTAGTTATCGATGTTTTCTTTTTCCTATATGGTTATATTGGGGTGTTTATTTGCAATCTGGATCGCCGCCGGTATGCAAAAAAAAAATGGATCTTGCGCTATAAATTATAAGTTTGCTTCCATAACAATATTTTAAAAATATTTAACAGGTGAAATTAACATCATATTTAGATTCCACACATTTTTCTAATAAAATTTCATATATAATATGTTAAAATCGAAGTTACGGTTTAAAAGATACAGATAATTTAGAAAATCATTTGGTTTGACTCAAATATATTCCAAAATAATATTTAAACATACTTAACAGGTAAAAATAATCTCATATTCATATTCTACATATTTTTCTAATCAAATTTCATATATATAACATGTTCAAATCGGAGTTACGATTTAAAAGATATGGATGATTTTAAAAAGCATTTGTTTGACTTAAATATGATCCGCGGATGAATTAACTAAAACATCAGGGGGGGTTCAAAAAATATAAAATAACGGTTCGGGTATGACTTAAATCCGGACAGTGGGTTGATTTCAAAAAAAGACAGGAACTTTTGTGTAAAATATACGAAAATAACGATTCGTTTTAACTTAAAACAGGACCGTGGGTTGAATTCTCTGAAATAGAGGGATTTTTCTGAAAAATACCATAACGGACGAAAGAAACCCAATTTGCTTTATTATTAGGTAAAGATTAGTCCAGCCTAACACAACGCGTTTCGCGCCGGCGCATTGTAGACTGGTTCTGTTCAACGCACATATGAGTGGACAAGCGTTCTTGTCCTCGTCCTGGGCTGCTTAGTTGCAGGCTTTTGGGCTGAACAACACAATAAAGCACGTATCTCCAATTCTCCAATGCTGCGACCTGCCAAGAGCACTCTCCTATTGCTGCTTTGTCTCAAAAAAAAAATCTCCTATTGCTGCTAGTAGCACTACCACACGACAGCTTTGTCCTAAAAAAACTACACCCTCCATTCTCTTTTATAGTGCGCCGGAAATCCCTTTTGGTGACCGAGCTCCAATGAGGCCTCCAAATTCAAAATTCAAATTTCATCAAAATTCGTATTTTTACGTTTCAAAAAATTCTGAAAAAAAACACAGCTATACATGAAGGCATAACACACATGTGTGTAAATTTTCAGGGCAAAATACGTTGAAATGAGGGTTGTGCAAAAAAGACAAATCTAGGGTTGTTTAACACATGATACTATTCATTCTCTCAGGCCATGAATTTGTCTTTTTTGTACAGGTCGCAATTCAAGGTATTTCATCATGAATTTTCACACACATGTGGGTTACATCCTTACATATACGCATATTTTTTTTCAGAATTTTTTGAAACATAAAAATTTGAATTTGAGTTTTTCAAAAATAAAGGGCTCTATGGAGCTCGGCCTCCAAAAGCACTTATACCAAGACATGAGGTGGCACATTTATTTGGACTGAAATTGCCCCTCCTCTGCTCATACTGTCATGCATGTGCATGCATGCAGCAAAGCGCACTACATCCAACGCAGGGCTATTTTGGACTAAAAGCGCTTATGTGCATTACATTGCGGAATATGAACCAGAATCTTATACGCACTGGAATATGGAACAGAGGGAGTACTACACAACAGCTCACGTCTCTCCTCTTCTTACACACACACGTGAAAACTTGCTAAGGAAAACAAAAGAAAGGCCCAAAGCACATGGACAAAAACCACATGCAAAACACCCATGCAAAATGGCCAGGCCACATGCATATCGAGATTTGCTCAAAAAAACATGCATATGGGGAAAGTCATACGGGCCAGCCTAAAAAAGCTAAAAACACAAATCTTAAAGCCGTCACTATCTCCCTTTAATAAGTTGTCTAAGCTTTTAAAAAATATGTTTGTGACATTTAAAAAAATGTTTATGCAATGAAAAAAAGGTTGGTCCTAGTTGCAAGTTCAGGTGGACTTTCAACTCGGGCAACTGAGACAAAAAAAACATCAAGCCTAGTAGCGGCAGTATTTAAAAAATTTGGACATTTTTAAAACAGTGAATAAATCTAACATTCCACAACATTTTTTGAATTTGTAACAAAACTTGAAATAAGAACATTTGTTGAAATTCTAAAACAAAACTAAAGCGGATATTTTTTTATGAATTGGTGAACACAATTTTTTTTAAACAGGGACATTTTAAAAAACTCTCAAACATTTTTGAAAACGTGAATATTGTTTGAATTGGTGAACAAGCTAGCCTTATATACAAAAAGATATGACCCAAAAGGGTGTTTCTCATTTTACACATTCATGATTTGCAAATATTCAAAAAAAAATGTTAGACTGAAGTTGCAAGTCGAGGGAGGACTTGCAATTGGTACTAAAAAAGGCAACTGGGACATAAAAAGGCGAGGCCTCAATTACGAGTCGAGAGTGGACTTTCAAATTAGACAAAAAAAAGGTTGAGCCTCAATTACGACTCGAGTATAGACTTGCAACTAGCATTAAAAAATGTCGGGGCCTAGTTGCGGGTCGAGGATGGGAATACAACTGGGACCAAAAAAAGGTCGGGCCTAGTTGCAAGTCGATGGAAGACCTGCAACTGGTACAAAAAAGGTCGCAACCCGGTTGCGAGTCGAGAGTGGACTTGCAACTTGGATAAAAAGGTTGACCCCCAATTGCGAGTGGAGGGTGGGCTTGCAACTGGGACCAAAAAAAGCTTAGGCCCCAGTTGCGAGTCGAGGGAGGGATTACAACTGGTACAAAAAGATCTGACTCTAGTTATGAGTCAAGTGTGGACTTCCAACCGAAAAAAAGTCGGACGCAGTTACGAGTCAAGGGTGGACATGCAATTGTGACAAAAAAAGGTCAGACCCTAGTTGCGAGTCAAGAGTGGACTTGCAACTTGGACAAAAAAAAGGTCGGGCCAGAGTTGCAAGACAAGGGTGGACTTGCAAACTACATAAAAAAAGGTTGGACCTAGTTGTGAGTAGAAGGTGGACTTGCAACTGGGACAAAAGAGGTCGGCCCTGGTTGTGAGTCGAGTTTGGACTATCAACTAGGACAAAAAAAGTCGGCCCCAGTTGCAAGTAGATGGTGGACTTGCAACTGGAACAAAAAAGATCTAGGACTAATAAGATTAGACCCCCGTTGCGAGTTGAGGGTGAACTTGCAATTGGTACTAATAAGATCAGACTCTAGTTGCGAGTCGATGGTGAACTTGCAACTGGGAAAAATAAAGGTGGGGGTCCAGTTGCGTGTCGAGGGTGGACTTGCAACTGGGACAAAAAAAGGTCTGGCCCCAATTAAGAGTCAAGAGTGGACTTGCAACTGGGACCAAAAATATGTTAGGGCCTAATTACGAGTCGAGGTATGGATTGCAACTAGGACAAAAGAAGGTCGGGCCCCATTTGCGAGTTGAGGGTGAACTTGCAACTAAGACAACAAAGGTGGGGCCCCGGTTGCGAGTCAAGAGTGGACTTGCGAAAGGGACAAAAAAGTTTGGCCCCTAGTTGCGAGTGGAGGGTGAACTTGTGTGGGGACCCCGACTCATAAGTCGTGATCACCGAATGCACGTGTACAGTGATCCCAGAGATCAATGCTCACTGAACACACAGAAGCTGAATAACAAGAGTCTTACATCCATACATACCGTATTACACAAGTAGGACCATTATGGTCAAGTCTTGAGTATAACATCGCAGCGGAAATCTTCGTCGATAACTTGGACCCATGCCATCTGCCTTAACCCTACAGGCATTCTGACTGGGAAGCATCCTAGCTCGCATGTCGTCACCAAAGAACTCTTCTTCGTATACCTGCTCTTTCAAGCCTGGCCAAGTAAATAGCCAGGGACAAGCCAGTGAGTACGTTTGAATGTACTCGCAAGCAACCCAAGGGTGATAACAGAATAATTATGCAAGGCACTACTGCTAAATTGGCATTTTTGCGGAAAGCTAGTTTTTCTCTTGCAAGTATGATCAACATTTATCAAGGACATGAATGCGTCTGCAACAAGTATCGGGAGGTTATAGACATCAACATCGAGAAAGAGTTATGAACAACTCATTCTCAAGCTCATCGTGACTTCCTCATGAATTACATCAACAATATTACCAAACCGTGTTGTTTGTCAGAAACATATGGACATAGTCTAAGCAGCACCACTCAACTGTCCTTGACCGTGGACACGGTTATTCGAATAGCTTGACACTCTGCAGAGGTTGCACACTTTACCCACAAGATCCGGGAAGCTTTCGTGTTATCCACGACCCGCGATGCCTTAAGTATCCGGGGTAAGCACCCGATCACTACCTTTCCCTAGTCGTGACCAACATAGAGTCCACTCGATTGGTAACAGCCCCCGTGCCAAACATTTTCACAATTTAATTTGGTGGAGCCATGCTCCCATATTCATCACTTCTCACATGCATGGGGGTACCAACGGTGTGTCCGGTGCCCTGTGAAAACAGTCATGGCCGCCTATCCAAGCACGACCCCGTCCCGTTAGTGACCACGTCACTCCCGTCACTAGTAATGCGGGCATCCATGCTAGCACGAACTAGGTAATCAATAATGCCCCGTCCCATAAGGGGTAGTGTGGTTGTACATGTTTGGTTGGGACGGTAGACAATCTTAAATCTAATCTGTCTCTGTAAACAACACTTTCACCAAGCCTCGGTACACTACCTCTCCACCAAGTAGTGACCTAATTCATCATCATCTCCCAGGGGCATTAGTGGCACCCACTAGGGCTGTTTTCAAGTATGTCAAACCACACTTGTTTCTTTCCATGCATAACCCTGGCCCACTTTGCGTAGCCATTTACTATAGCATATTTCTACAACCCATCAACACAACTCTAAACAAGGATAGAGTCATGAACAATGCAAGTATCAATGGGGTATGCAACGGAGGCAAGCCTAGCAAGTTGCCATTCAAGATATACCATGCACTCGATGAAACAATGGAAATGCTTTTATGATGTAAAAGGGTTCATCATGGTCAAAGGGCTGCTTGCCTGGTTCATCAGAGTCTTCAAATCTTCTGGTCCATCTCCGAGTATTTCGTCTACTTCATCAACTAACGTCGGAAACAATCATAGTAAGCAACACAACAAGGTAGGAAATAAAAGTGCTCTAAAAATATTAATTTGACTTTTCTAGGACATCTCTGGTTATATGAAAGTAACCAGAGTGGTTTCATTGGGATTTGATCAATGGATATCTCTGAACATTTCAATATGATGAAATCAATGGATTTATGGATTTGCAAGAAGTGCACAGAAATATATTTTTGAAAAATGAGCAAAGGCACCCATTTAACAGGTCATGATTTTAGAAGCATCTAGGATTTGGTTCCACTGGATTTGGAGTTCAAATGAATTTCCTATGAATTTGCAAAGTTGACAAATAAGAAGAAATGTCACATTATATTGTGTGGCACAGAAAGTATTAATAAAAATGTTCATAACCTAAGTTATGAACTTAGAAGCAGCCAGAAATTTGAATCATGGCACTTGGATCAACAATAGGCTATCTGTGATTTTCTAATGTTTATCACAGAATTAAGAAAATTAGGATTTACTAAATAAGCATGAAGGAAGGTTCTCTAGAAAAATGTGCAAGCTCCTCTATGAGGTAGAGCATGATTTATAGAGTCACTAGAAATTTGAATCATCAAATTTAGAGGTAATATGAATATTTGGGAGATTTTATAACTTTCTAGAAAAAGAAAAGGACAAAGGAAGGGGGGTTATACCTATACTGCGCACTGGGTGCAGCATAGAGCCGCTGCGCACTGGGCCGGCCCAACTGCACGACCACGTGGTGCCGGTGGCCAGAGTGCGCCTCCCTGTGGCGAAAACGGCATGCGGCCTATGCCGCCTCCACTTAAGCGGGCGAGGCGTGGCCCACCCGTCGGTGGCCCCTGCCCACTGGTCGGCCAACAGGCGGGGCCCAGTTGCAGGTTCGTCCGCTACCTCCCGCGCGGGCACGACGGGAGGCAGAGCGGGCGCTCGACGGCGGCCGTCGGCGCTACCGGCCACCGTTTTCGGAGGTACGGCCACCGGCGTGCTCAGCGGAGAGAGACGAACCAGGGATACCCCACCACGGGTGCCTGCGTCACCGGAGGGGAGCAGGGCTTCACCCGCGGCAGACGGTGGCGTCGGGCGAGAGGGGTACTGGGGTTGCGAGGCGCTAGAGGAGGAGGTAAAGGGCGGAGGAGCCTCGCCGGCGTGCGGTGGCTCCATTGGTGTCCAAAGGAGGGGAGGGGAGGCTTCGGTTTGCGGGAATTTGGGCAGAGACCGACGGCGACACTCCGGGCATGGAGGGAGCAGGAGGGCACGAGAGGAGGACCAGGTTGGTCCAGGGGGTGCACGGGAGAGAGAGATAGAGCAAAGGAGCTCCAAAGGGAGGTCAGGGGCGGCCTTATATGGCGAGGCCACGACTCACCGTGGACGCGCCCTACGGGCACCCGCGGAAAATGGCCGCGGTGGCCACGGGAGGAGGCTCGGGGCTGTCTCGTGGGCGTGGTCCAAGTTAGGGGAGAAGGAAAGGGGGAGTGGGGCGTGCTCCAGGAGGGTCCCGAGCTCGTGCACCCATTGGCCGAGCCGGGCGGTGTTGGGCACGGGCAGCAGGGAGTGAGAGAGAGGGGGAGAGGAGGGGCCTGCACGACTGTAGTGTTGCGGACGTCGAGGACCTCGACTGGCGCGAGGGGGAGGCTCGAGGTGGTCGGGGGACGCGGCGTCAATGGTCGGGTGCGCGATGACGTGCTCCAGAGCGCATCTTTGGCCGGAGTCCGCGGCTTTTCGTGCGCACCAGCGCGTCCACTTGTGTCTGGCAGCTACAGGGGGAGTAAACAATGGGAAAGTGGCATTGGATGCCCTGGGAAGCCACTGGAGGAGCGGTGGGGTTGAGAGAGACAGAGAGGGAAAATTGTTGTCCAGGGAAGAAAAATGGGTCTCTGCCCCCCTTAATCATTGCTCCTTGGGCAGCAAAGCATGCAGGAGGTAGAGGAGGACCAGGTGAGGCCGTGGGAAAAAGTTCAGCTCATGGAGATTAGTGAAAGGGGTTGAAAGATGCATTTTGACATTCTGCCAGAAGGTGTTTGATGCTAGTTTGGTCAAGCAAATGGATTCCACTTGACATGATGATTAACAGGGTGAAATGGAACATATAATTAGGGTGTTCCACCAAATTTGAGCTCATTTGGGCAAAGTGGCCAATGTAACTTTGGTAATCCCTAGAAATCAATAGAAATGGCTTTTCCAAGATTAGTCATGCAAATCTATTCTCCTTGATGCACCACTTGGTGTAGTGTCATAATTTGAGGATTTGAACATGTCCACAAAAATTCAGATCAAAAGGACACACTTGGCAATGTAGAGTTGTTCAAATTTGGTTCTGGACAGAAAGGGTTTTGGGGCACTTTGATCAAGATATCCTTCTCTCCAACTTGTGCTATTTGGTCTAGATGCATAATTACACCATTTGAGCATGTACACCATGTTTGAGAGCATTTGGACATGTTTGGCAATGTAGAGTTGCTCAAACTTCAAAATGGACAGAAATGGTTTTGAGGGGGTTTGATGATGTTTTCTTGATCTTCAAGGCATGAGGCTTTGCAAGATCATCAAATATGTCATATGTGACATGCTAGAAGTTTCTTGGAATTAATGAAGAAAATTTCCTTTGTAAATATTTCAAAAGCTTAAAATATGCAGAAAGGGTTTTTGAGGGGTTTGACCAATAATTTGAACATGACCATGTGTTGAAACTCTTATATATGGAAAATATATGTCCACTGAGTTTCCCTGATTTTTCTCAAATATTTTTGAAGCTTTAAAATAATTTTAGCCTATTAAAGACCATTTCTGGCCTGAAGAAAAATCATTTAAATAAAATAGAAAATAACTTTTAAAATTATATTTTTGTGGTTTATGGGAGTCCTATACCTAATAGGTTTAAAATATACCTTTTGAAAGATTTTTCACACCCCAAATCAAGTACTTGCAGTGCAAATCTCAATTCAGGGGTTTTTGGAAAACTAATTTTTGAAAATACTATTTGGCCAAATTATTTTTCTAAGAAATTATTTTTATGTCCTATACACATGGCATGATCATTGGGCAAGGTTTTGGATCAAGGAGAAGGGGTATAAGAGTTGGAGGATTTATTTGATTTTTAGAGCACTTGCAACCAACACACAAAAAAAATCAAATCAAGCAAAGTCCAAAGCACTCAAAAGTTTTTGTCAAACCACATTTTATCATGATTTATTAGCTTAAGTGTTGTGGCATGGAAATCAGGGTGTGACAGACCTACCCCCCTTACAAGAATCTCGTCCCCGAGATTCCCAAAGTAGGCGTGGAAAGGAATACGGAATCTTGGATCCGGGGTAGTCTTCATGTCCTCATACTGCTTCTGCTTCCGAGTGGTGCTCCATTAACCCTTGAGGTACTTGATGATGTGGCTTTGTGTATGATGTTCTGCTTGATCCAGGTTGTTAAGGGGTCTCTTGCGTAAGTCGGGTTGGGCCAATGGTCGATGGCTCGGTGACCGATGTCCTGGTCGAGGTCGGGCTAGTTAGGAAGTTGGAAACACTCCCGAAGTTGTGTTGTATGGGAAAACATTGTGCATAGTGGGTAACTCAGGTGGCAACTCCATCTGGTAATTGTCTTCTCTTCGTCTCATAGCGATCTCGGAGGGGGGCGATAATCTTGGTGTGAGCTTCTCTTGACATGAAAATGCTTGGTTCTCTTGAGAGGAGTGGCTCGTAGATACACATGGTCTTCGATGCGGAAGTTTACTTCTTGGCGACGGTGGTTGGTATAGTTCTTCCTCCTCGACATGGCGGTCTTCAGATGTTCCTTGACCAGCTGAATTACTCTTCTTCCGTCTTCTGGTAGACAAGTATGTCATCAAAGAAATATGACAACTAACTTGTCCAAGTACTCCATGAAGACTTGTTCATGGGGTACATAAAGTAGGCTAGGGTATTGGTTCTGGGTAGTTACTCTTCTAGGAGTCTATGATCCCTTTGCGATCCAGCTCTTTGTGCCCACCTTCCCCATAGACGGGATGAGTATTGGTCAGGATCTTCTTGACCTAGAGCCAAAGCCCATTATCATGATCCAACCATGTTGTGGCTTGGTCGGGTTTAAGGGATTCAAGGATTCTAGGGTGTGAGTGAACGTTTATCATCTTATCCTTGAGCACAGATTCTGATATGCCAATTGTTCTATCTAGTCCTCCAAACAGATCACCTTATACCACTAAAAGCATCCTTTCGTATTGGTCACTCCAATCATCACTCATACTATTCATATCGTCAAGACTCCCGAGAGGGGGTCTAACAAAATCATTATGTCTACGATCCTTAAACTCATGTGTATGGCTCTCCCTACGTTAAAATCCATGGGTAGAGCATACAAGCTTCCAAGCTTGAATTAATCACCACAATCCAAGTGCTCAGCCTATTCTCCCAAGGTTCATGGTAATGCATCTCTATCCTAAGGAAACGCGTCGTATACCACTCCAAGATCTTGTTTCCTTCCTATGAATCAACTCCAACAACCCATTCACTGCCATCAATCACTACGTAATCCATTAATTCTACAAATCCAATGTCTATGGAGTCCCACATGACCCCCTAATGTCCTATAATCCCAAAATACTTGAAAGGGTTGCCCTTACTATAGTCAGTCCTCCAATTCTCCTTATCATGGTCTGATAAACTCGAATCTCAAGCTCATATTTTTCCCTAAATCAACTCCGACAATTAATCTAATATCCTAGTTTATTGTCCACCGAGAAACATGGTATCACGATCGAGATCATCGGTCTAAATCGAATTTACTCCAAACCATGTAGACATACTCAGCATCTATACTCAACTAGGATCAACTACTTAAATCAAAATCTCATCTCCAACGTGAATTCCTACATGTTTACCCCAAGTCATTATTGTAATGTCAACTATCGCCTATCAATAACCCCTGGCTAAGTCAAATCCTTATACTTCCAAAGATTTCAGCTTGCGTTTATAATTGTTCTACAAAACCCAATTTACTCAGGGGTAATGAAAGTCATGCTATCTTATTAACACGATCCCACCAAGTTCTTCTACCAATATGAAAGCCTAATAATCCACCAAATAGTCTCAGATAATTCCTCAAGGTCATTTATACAAACACATCAAGTCATTTGTCCCCTATTCCTATATCCTCAAATTGGTCTTCCCTATGGCAACGCCAGTTTTGGTGTTATCTTAAGATGATAATGTGCTCGTTCACTATGTCCACTAGTTCCATAATGAACCCAGTGATGTGCAAGGTTATGGAGGCTTAACTGGTTCTTTTGCAATTCTGTAGGTTAAGCTCATGGTCAAGTATTCGAGATGGGGCATCTCATGGAGTCTCGAAGGGTCTAGGGATGGGTTCCCAGTCTTGGGGGGAGGGGGGACATAATTCTATGGGGTTACACTTGGTTGAGGAGGCTGTAGCAAAAGTCTTCAGTGCTAGTTGGTTGCCGAAGTAGAAATCTTGGTGTATCTTGTCTTGCCGGTCTTCAGTTGGGGAGAGAGATGAGAGGGAAAAGGAGCATAGAGGAGGGGAATGCCTAAAGGGGGTTCTATAGTGCAAGTGCAAACAAATAAGTGCCGAAAGGGTCAAACACAAACAACAAAATCAGGCAGGTGATATAGTCGCGTACCTGTTGCCTAGGGCAAAAGTGCGACTTATCTCAAAACACAAACAAATAAAAACAAGCAACACACAATCATGGTTCTATTCGAACCATCATATGGACTCGACTGCGCATAGGGGGTACACGACTCATCCTACCCTAAGGGTTCTCGGATTCAGTAGTCGTGCTTTGCTCCGTGCCTCGTGCAGTCTTCTGGGATTTCCTCAGGTGTCGCTGCGTCTCCTATAGTTGTTTGATGAAACGATCCACGTTGAGCCTGAAGAGTCTCCAACAACTTCTCGCTTGTTGAAGTGATGGGGTGAAGGTGGCTCCTCGTAGCTGGCATTGACTTGGTCTTCTCTTGTCTTCTTAATCATGACGATCCCTTTTGCCTTCTAAGGCATCGAGGGTACCAGGTAGGCAATCCTTTATGTAATGACACTAACAAGGCATAGTAGAAGTCCAATCTGCCGGACACACTGTTGAAGGAAATATGCCCTAGAGGCAATAATAAAGTTATTATTTATTTCCTTATATCATGATAAATGTTTATTATTCATGCTAGAATTGTATTAACCAGAAACATGATACATGTGTGAATACATAGACAAACAGAGTGTCACTAGTATGCCTCTACTTGACTAGCTCGTTAATTAAAGATGGTTATGTTTCCTAACCATAGACATGAGTTGTCATTTGATTAATGAGATCACATCATTAGGAGAATGATGTGATTGACTTGACCCATTCCGTTAGCTTAGCATTTGATCGTTTAGTATGTTGCTATTGCTTTCTTCATGACTTATACATGTTCCTATGACTATGAGATTATGAAACTCCCGTTTACCGGAGGAACACTTTGTGTGCCACCAAATGTCACAACGTAACTGGGTGATTATAAAGGTGCTCTACAGGTGTCTCCGAAGGTACTTGTTGAGTTGGCGTATTTCGAGATTAGGATTTGTCACTCTGATTGTCGGAGAGGTATCTCTGGGCACACTCGGCAATACACATCACTATAAGCCTTGCAAGCATTGTAACTAATGAGTTAGTTGTGGAATGATGTATTACGGAATGAGTAAAGAGACTTGCCGGTAACGAGATTAAACTAGGTATTGAGATACCAACGATCGAATCTCAGGTAAGTAACATACCGATGACAAAGGGAACAACGTATGTTGTTATGCGGTTTGACCGATAAAGATCTTCGTAGAATATGTGGGAGCCAATATGAGCATCCAGGTTCCGCTATTGGTTATTGACCGGAGACGTGTCTCGGTCATGTCTACATAGTTCTCGAACCCGTAGGGTCCGCGCGCTTAAAGTTCGGTGACGATCGGTATTATGAGTTTTTGTGTTTTGATGTACCGAAGGTAGTTCGGCCGGATATGATCACGGACATGACGAGGAGTCTCGAAACGTTCGAGACATAAAGATCGATATATTGGACGACTATATTCGGACACCGGAAGTGTTCCGGGTGGTTTCGGAGAAAACCAGAGTGCCGGAGGGTTACCGGAACCCCCCGGGAGAAATAGTGGGCCTTATGGGCCTTAGTGGAGAGAGAGAGAGAGAGAGGGCTGGCCTAGGGCAGGCCGCACGGCCCTCCCCCTCTGGTCCAAATTGGACTAGGAGGGGGGCGGCGCCCCCCTTTCCTTCTCCCTCTCCCCCTTTCCTTTCCCCTTCCTAGTAGGAGTAGGAAAGAGGGGAGTCCTACTCCTACTAGGAGGAGGACTCCTCCTCCTGGCGCGCCATAGAGGGTCGGCCGGCCTCCCCCTTGCTCCTTTATATACGGGGGCAGGGGGCATCTCTAGACAACAATTGATCATTGATCTTTTAGCCGTGTGCGGTGCCCCCTCCACCATAATCCACCTCGGTCATATCGTAGCGGTGCTTAGGCGATGCCCCTCGTCGGTAGCATCATCATCACCGTCATCACGCCGTCGTGCTGAGAAACTCTCCGGGGAAGCTCTGCTGGATCGGAGCTCGCGGGACGTCATCGAGTTGAACGTGTGCTGAACTCGGAGGTGCCGTGCGTTCGGTACTTGGATCGGTCGGATTGTGAAGACGTACGACTACATCAACCGCGTTGTGCTAACGCTTCCGCTTTCGGTCTACGAGGGTATGTGTACACACTCTCCCCTCTCGTTGCTATGCATCACCATGATCCTGTGTGTGCGTAGGAATTTTTTTGAAATTACTGTGTTCCCCAACAACTGTTGCCAGTATCGTCACCGAGAGCGGGGGATGACGAGAACCGTTTTCCTGCTCACTATAGTGAGGCGGACCAAAGGGCTAGGTTCTCATCCACCGGTGGTTGCCGATATAACAATGGTAAGGACAAGGTGTCTCTATTAGTGATGTATATCATGATCTTGCATATCTTATGCCCTGGTCATCGTAGGACAAGATTGCATCATCTTGGGGCAGTGTCACCATCCTCTGGGTCTTCATGTCCTCATTCCTCGAGGGCGTATCTTCGGTTGGCATCGTCTTGCTGTGGTGTCGCCAATCTTGTGTTCAGAAGAGGTGGGCGAGTGTCTGGCAAGGCATCTTCCTTCTGGATTATCCACGAGGATTACAAGGAATCTAGTGGTCAGGGGCATAAGGATTCTAGCGACCATTTAAAAATCTTGAAGGGGAAGAGATCAATAAGGAAAGTATATCTTAGTTTTCGAAGAAATGGAGAAGGGGAAGAGAAGTATAGATAGTTTTTTTGCAAATTAGTAATAGTTTTGAAAATAGTCCTACCCTAACTAACGACCATGCTAACTAAGGCTTCCTACAGTCAGGCTGGCTCTGATACCAGCTCTGTGTGGACCCCGACTCATAAGTCGTTATCACCGAATGCACGTGTACAGTGATCCTAGAGATCAATGCTCACTGAACACACAGAAGCTGACTAACAAGAGTCTTACATCCATACATACCGTATTACACAAGTAGGACCATTATGGTCAAGTCTTGAGTATAACATCGCAGCGGAAATCTTCGTCGATAACTTGGACCCATGCCATCTCCTTAACCCTACACGTATTCTGACTGGGAAGCGTCCTAGCTCGCATGTCGTCACCAAAGAACTCTTATTCGTATACCTGCTCTTTCAAGCCTGGCCAAGTAAATAGCCAGGGACAAGCCAGTGAATACCTTTGAATGTACTCGCAAGCAACCCAAGGGTGATAACAGAATAATTATGCACGGCACTACTGCTAAATTGGCATTTTTTGCGGAAAGCTAGTTTTCCTCATGCAAGTATGATCAACATTTATCAAGGACATGAATGCGTCTGCAACAAGTATCGGGAGGTTACATACATCAACATCGAGAAAGAGTTATGAACAACTCATGCTCAAGCTCATCGTGACTTCCTCATGAATCACATCAACAATATTACCAAACCGTGTTGTTTGTCAGAAACATATGGACATAGTCTAAGCAGCACCACCCAACTGTCCTTGACCGTGGACACGGCTATTCGAATAGTTTGACACTCTGCAGAGGTTGCACACTTTACCCACAAGATCCGGGAAGCTTTCGTGTTATCCACGACCCGCGATGCCTTAAGTATCCGGGGTAAGCACCCGATCACTACCTTTCCCTAGTCATGACCAACATAGAGTCGACTCGATTGGTAACAGCCCCCGTGCCAAACATTTTCACAATTTAATTTGGTGGAGCAACGCTCCCATATTCATCACTTCTCACATGCACGGGGGTACCAATGGTGTGTCCGGTGCCATGTGAAAACATTCATGGCCGCCTATCCAAGCACGACCCCCTCCCGATAGTGACCACGTCACTCCCGTCACTAGTAATGGGGGCATCCATGCTAGCACGAACTAGGTAATCAATAATGCCCCGTCCCATAAGGGGTAGTGTGGTTGTACATGTTTGGTTGGGATGGTAGACAATCTTAAATCTAATCCGTCTCTGTAAACAACACTTTCATCAAGCCTCGGTACACTACTCTCCACCAAGTAGTGACCTAATTCATCATCATCTCCCAGGGGCATTAGTGGCACCCACTGGGGCTGTTTTCAAGTATGTCAAACCACACTTGTTTCTTTCCATGCATAACCCTGACCCACTTTGCGTAGCCATTTACTATAGCATATTTCTACAACCCATCAACACAACTGTAAACAAGGATAGAGTCATGAACAATGCAAGTATCAACGGGGTATGCAACGGAGGCAAGCCTAGCAAGTTGCCATTCAAGATATACCATGCACTCGATGAAACAATGGAAATGCTTTTATGATGTAAAAGGTTTCATCATGGTCAAAGGGCTGCTTGCCTAGTTCATCAGAGTCTTCAAATCTTCTGGTCCATCTCCGAGTATTTCGTCTACTTCGTCAACTAACGTCGGAAACAATCATAGTAAGCAACACAACAAGGCAGGAAATAAAAGTGCTCTAAAAATATTAATTTGACTTTTCTAGGACATCTCTAGTTATATGAAAAATAACCAGAGTGGTTTCATTTGGATTTGATCAATGGATATCTCTGAACATTTCAATATGATGGAATCAATGGATTTATGGATTTCCAAGAAGTGCACAGAAATATATATTTGAAAAATGAGCAAAGGCACCCATTTAACAGGTCATGATTTTAGAAGCATCTAGGATTTGGTTCCACTGGATTTGGAGTTCAAATGAATTTCCTATGAATCTGCAAAGTTGACAAATATGAAGAAATGTCACATTATATTGTGTGGCACAGAAAGTATTAATATAAATGTTCATAACCTAAGTTATGAACTTATAAGGAGCTAGAAATATGAATCATGGCATTTGGATCAACAATAGGCTATCTGTGATTTTCTAATGTTTATCACAGAATGAAGAAAATTGGGATTTACTAAATAAGTGAGAAGGAAGTTCTCTGGAAAAATGTGCAAACTCCTCTATGAGGTAGAGCATGATTTATAGAGTCACTAGAAATTTGAATCATCAAATTTGGAGGTAATATGAATATTTGGGAGGTTTTACAAGTTTCTGGAAAAAGAAAAAAGACAAAGGAAGGGGGGTTTATACTTATAATGCGCACTGGGTGCAGCATAGCGCCGCTGCGCACTGGGCCGGCCCAGCTGCACGGCCACGCGCGTGCTGGGGGCCACGTCGATGGCGCCTTTCCTAGAGTGCGCCTCCTTGTGGCGAAAACGGCATGCGGCCTATGCCGCCTCCACTTAAGCGGGTGAGGCGTGGCCCACCTGTCAGTAGCCCCTGCCCACTGGCCATCCGACAGGCGGGGCCCAGCTGCAGGTTCGTCCGCTACCTCCCGCGCAGGCGTGACGGGAGGCAGAGCGAGCGCTCGACGGCGGCCGTCGGCGCTACCGGCCACCTTTTTGGAGGTCCGGCCACCGGCTTGCTCAGCGGAGAGAGACGAACCAGGGAGACCCCACCACGGATGCCTGCGTCACGGGATGGGAGCAGGGCTTCACCCGCGGCGGACGGTGGCGTCGGGCGAGAGGGGTTCTGGGGTTGCGGGGCGCTAGAGGAGGAGGTAAAGGGCAAAGGAGCCTCGCCGGCGTGCGGTGGCTCCATTGGTGTCCAAAGGAGGGGAGGGGAGGCTTCGGTTTGCAGGAATTTGGGCAGAGACCGACAGCGGCACTCCGGCCATGGAGGGAGCAGGAGGGCACGAGAGGAGGTGCAGGTTGGTCCAGGGGGTGCACGTGAGAGAGAGAGAGAGCAAAGGAGCTCCAGAGGGAGGTCAGGGGCGGCTTTATATGGCGAAGCCACGGCTCACCGTGGACGCGCCCTACGGGCACCCGCGGAAAATGGCTGCGGTGGCCACGGGAGGAGGCTCGGGGCTATCTGCGGCGCTCGTGGGCGTGGTCCAAGTCGGGGAGAAGGAAAGGGGGAGCGGGGCGTGCTCCAGAAGCGTCCCGAGATCGTGCACCCATTGGCCGAGCCGGGCGGCTTTGGGCAGGGGCAGCAGGGGGTGAAAGAGAGGGGGAGAAGAGGGGGCCTGCACGGCTGTCGTGTTGCGGACGTCGAGGACCTCTACTAGCGCGAGGGGAAGGCTCGAGGTGGTCGGGGGACGCGGCGTCAATGGTCGGGTGCGCGATGACGTGCTCCAGAGCGCGTCTTTGGCCGGCGACCGTGGCTTTTCGCGCGCACCAGCCTGTCCACTTGTGTCTGTCAGCTACAGGGGGGAGTAAACAATGGGAAAGTGGCATTGGATGCCCTGGGAAGCCACTAGAGGAGCGGTGGGGTTGAAAGAGAGAGAGGGAAAATTGTTGTCCGGGGAAGAAAAATGGGTCTCTGCCCCCCTTAATCATTGCTCCTTGGGCAGCAAAGCATGCAGGAGGTAGAGGAGGAGCAGGTGAGGCCGTGGGAAAAAGTTCAGCTCATGGAGATTAGTGGAAGGGGTTGAAACATGCATTTTGACATTCTGCCATTAGGTGTTTGATGCTAGTTTGGTCAAGCAAATGGATTCCACTTGACATGAGGATTAACAGGGTGAAATGGAACATATAATTAGGGTGTTACACCAAATTTGAGCTCATTTGGGCAAAGTGGCCATTGTAACTTTGGTAATCGCTAGAAATCAACAGAAAATGGCTTTTCCAAGATTTAGTCATGCAAATATATTCTCCTTGATGCACCACTTGGTGTAGTGTCATCATTTGAGTATTTGAATATGTCCACAAAAATTCAAATCAAAAGGACACACTTGTCAATGTAGAGTTGTTCAAATTTGGTTCTGGACAGAAAGGGTTTTGGGGCACTTTGATCAAGATATCCTTCTCCCCAACTTGTGCTATTTGGTCTAGATGCATAATTACACCATTTGAGCATGTGCACCAAGTTTGAGAGCATTTGGACATGTTTGGCAATGTAGAGTTGCTCAAACTTCAAAATGGACAGAAATGGTTTTGAGGGGGTTTGATGATGTTTTCTTGATCTTAAAGGCATGAGGCTTTGCAAGATCATCAAATATGTCATATGTGACATGCTAGAACTTTCTTGGAATTAATGAAGAAAATTTCCTTTGTAAATATTTCAAAAGCTTAAAATATCCAGAAAGGGTTTTTGAGGGGTTTGACCAATAATTTGAACATGACCATGTGTTGAAACTCTTATATATGGAAAATATATGTCCACTGAGTTTCCCTGATTTTTCTCAAATATTTTTGAAGCTTAAAAATAATTTTAGCCTATTAAAGACCATTTCTGGCCTGAAGAAAAAGCCTTTAAATAAAATAGAAAATAACTTTTAAAATTATATATTTGTGGTTTATGGGAGTCCTATACCTAATTGGTTTAAAATATACGTTTTGAAAGATTTTTCACACCCCAAATCAAGTACTTGCAGTGCAAATCTCAATTCAGGGGTTTTGGGAAAACTAATTTTTGAAAATACTATTTGGCCAAATTATTTTTGTAAGAAATTATTTTTATGTCCTATACACATGGCATGATCATTGGGCAAGGTTTTGGATCAAGGAGAAGTGTATAAGAGTTGGAGGATTTATTTGATTTTTAGAGCACTTGCAACCAACACACAAAAAAATCAAATCAAGCAAAGTCCAATGCACTCAAAAGTTTTTTGTCAAACCACATTTTATCATGATTTATTTAAGTGTTGTGGCATGGAAATTAGGGTGTGACAACTTGCAACTAGGACAAAAAAAGTCAGGCCCCAGTTGCGAGTACAGGGTGGGATTGCAACCGGGACTAAAAAAAGGTAGGGCTCTAGTTGCGAGTCGACTGTGGACTTGTAACCGGAAAAAAGGCCGGACCCCAGTTGCGAGTCAAGGGTGGACTTGCAACTGGGACAAAAAAAGGTCGGCCTCCAGTTGCGAGTCGAGGGTGGACTTTCAACTGGGACTAAAAAGATCAAGCCCCAGTTGCGAGTCAAGGGTGAACTTGCAACTGAGACAAAGAAAAGGTTGGGCCCTGACTCTTGCAATTATTCCTCGGAGCCCACAGAAAACAAACACAAAAGAGGCCTACTCTCCGCACAGACACAAATAAAAAAGACCAGCCCAGTTTAGGCCCACACACAAACAAAAAGGCCAATCCACATGCACACTTAACACAACCAACAGGCCACACGTGCACACAAACATTGGAAAGAATTCACATGCAACGGATTTGCTAAAAAAATATCACGTGCAACACACGATCACAAATTTGCACAAAAGTTATAGCGTTAGATTGTGTGGTGAGAAACTTAGATATGAGATAAATATATATCATGTTTTTTAGAAAAACTTCATGAATTTATAGACAAATGGATGAAAAAGAAACAAAAATGAAGAAGAAAAAGAAACAGAACACAAAGTGGCCCGTCCCAGGGCTAACGCTGCCTAAGAAACAATAAAAATCTGAATGGGCTGACGCGGACAAGAAAAGAAAAAAACAAAGTGGCCCATCCTAGCGTGGATGATAACGCAGCCCAAATAACGGACACACGCCAAGACAATGGGCTGACAAGGAGCGCATGGAACAAGCAACGTAAGATCAAGTTAGCACGGGATTTAAAGACAAATAAGATCCAACGATTCTAGATTTAGATGTGAGATGTAAAATAGCAAGCCCGTAAAATAATATTTGATGTATACAACAAAGTTTACCGTATATCATGAAATAATTAAGTGCATATATGTCGCAGTAGGCGCCGGCGATGGGTGCCTAACCGCTTCGCTCCACGAGAAAAGCGATCGTGGAGGCGATCGCATCTGAGGCCAACTCCACCGGCCGCCGCCGGTCCCTGCCTCTTCCGCTTGGCCACTCCGGCCACGCGAAGAGGTGGGGACCACGGCGCTTCGACGCCGGCCTGTAGTTAGGGTTTGTCTAGTGTCTCCTTAGGGCGCCGTTGGGATGGTGGGAGCGACACCCGGGCAAATAAATTTGCCTCAACTCCACTCCCACACCGGCGGCGACCTTCACGGCGGCGTCTCGGAGTTGATGGCAACGTATGTTGTTCGGTCCTGTAGATCGGCAGTTTGGTCTTCTCGTCGTTCTTCAGATCTGGCGATGAATAAAAGTTTTTCAGTTTCTTTCCCGACGCGGTGTTCAACACTGTGGTCGGTGAGGGATCTGGACGGAAGTGTGTCCAAGCGCGGATGGTGTGGCGGCGGCATCTTCCTCGTGGTGGACTTGTGTTCTGGGGCTTCGTCGTTGCGACGACGTTTTCTCCAACGTCGAAGTGGAGCCCGGGAGGTCGTCCAGGTGTTTGCGCGTGTCACAGCTGGAAGATGGTGTATCCTATGCTGGTTTTGTGGTTGGGGGCTGACAGTTCTGGTTTCTTCCTCCGACGGTGTAGTCGTGCGGAGATGTCAGTTCTGGAGCTTGATGGCGTGTCCGGGACTAAAACACTTTATAAAAATTTTGGTTCACCTCCATAATTAGTTATCGATTATTTGCAACATTATGAGCATTTTATTTTTCATGTTTTGGAATTTCTGTAATTCACTTAAAATTTGAATTTGATTTCAAGTGGAATTTCAAATGAGATATTGATCAAAGGTGACTAAGCACTGTTTTAGCAAAATGATTAGCTTAACCTCAGGGGTTACTGTAGCTCATTAGTACAGGGGTTTTACAAGTTCATCGGATCCCAATAAACACACCGCATAAAAGGATTACATCACATCGATCTTCGAAGAGAACATTGTATTGAAGATCAGAGGGAGAGAGAGAGAGGGAGAGAGAGAGAGAGAGAGAGAGAGAGAGAGAGAGAGAGAGAGAGAGAGCCATCTAGCTACTGCTATGGATCCATAAGTCCGGTGAGGAACTACTCACACATCATCAGAGGTGCAGCAAGGTTGATGTAGAAGCCCTCAGTGACCGATTCCACCTCCAGCAGAGTACCGATGGAGGCCTTTAGATGGGATCACAGAAGAATAGAGGCTTGCGGCAGCGGAATAATTGTTCCGAGTATCGCTCTGGTGGTTTCTGGATTTTAGGGAATTTATGGGCCTGGAATTAGGTCAAACGGAGTTGCGAAGGGGCCACAAGCTCAGACGGCACCCCCTGGGGGCGCGTCGTGTGAGCTTGTGCCTCTCTTGTGTGACATTTGGTCTCCCCCCAAAGGTTCTAGGGTCCCTCCTGCTCTAGAAAAAATCACCGGAAAGTTTCATCGTGTTTGGATTTCATTTGGTACTATTTTCCTGCAAAACCATAAAATAGGCAAAAACAGGAACTGGCACTGGGCACTATGTTAATAGGTTAGTTCTCAAAAATAATATAAAATGCATATAAAGCATACAAGATTGATTATATAAACATGAAACAATAAAAAATATAGATACGTTGGAGATGTATCAATTATGTATGAACTTCTGCATATCTTATAATGATATTAAGTATTATCCTTGTGTTTTATGAAGTTGTCCACTGAATCCTCTCATGTCCAGACTAGTTTCAATCTAAATCGTGACAAGCGCTACCATTTCATCCAGTTCAGGTGGTGACCATGCCAGCGGCATGTTATTCGGGCGGTCACCACGACATAGGCATTAGTTCCTTGGCACGAGTCCATGGGCTCAATTTTTTCTTTCTGCTAATGGGTTATTTTTGTACCTGTCAAGTGGCCCTACACAGCGGAGGTGATAATTAAGTGCAATTGCAAGTATATATTTTGTGTTTTGGCCCCACACCGATAATTTTAATATAAGCAAACGAGATCTCAAAAAATATGAAGGTTTCAAATTATTTTCAGTGACATTGAGACCTGCCATAGAAAATGGACATGCCTAATGACGGATGAATACGTCGCAAAAAACCAGCCCGGAACATCGCCAAAGTTGCCAAGGGCACTGGGGGGGGGGGGGGTCGTGACGGTGGACTGTCACGGAAAATGATCTTTGCCAACCTTTCATGTTTCGTCACCAGGATTTTTGTCACTGAATAGAGCAAATTTTATAGTGAGAGGAGTGGCTTTTAGGTTTCGTGGTGGGGGCGGGGGGGGGGGGGGGGGGGGTGCTTGTGGAAGCAGCAGGGGGCACTCCGCCAATGCTGGCGAGCTCGTAGCGCGGGAGATGAGATGGAATCAGCAGTAGGCGAGAGGAGGAAGAAGCAAAGAACAAAGAAGAAAAGAAACGTGAAAGAGATGAAGGGCGTCTAGCTTGATTGAGGCCCACCTAGCATGCTTGCCAGCCTGTCTACATGTGAAAAGAAGGAAGCGGGCGAGAGGAACCGGCCGAACACTCGGCCGGTCTGTCGGCGCGAATGGTTTTCTCAAAATTTAACAGCTAAGGGGGTGTTTGGTTCAGGGGCTTTTTAGTCCCAAAGACTAGAAAAAGTCCCTAAAAAGTCCCTAGGAACCAAACGGGAGGGACTTTTTCTACAGGGACTAGAAAAAGACTCTACTAGAGAGTCTTTTTTGATTAGTCCCTGGAACTAGAAAAAGTCCTAGGACTTCTGAACCAAACACCCCCTAAAGTACATATATTCAGCATATACTGAGAATGGAATTTTGTTTATCAAAAACCATGATTGATGGGTACGTGGCAAATCTGGAGTCTGGACTCATACAACAGCTTTCTTTTTTCTTTTTGAAAGGCTCATGCAACAGTATTACACACAGAGTAGAACTTCTCCACCGTCCAACGCCTAGCTTCTTCGAGTCATGAAAGGGAGCAAAAAGCTTTACACGGTTATGTCACATGACATGGCGCGCTTAATTATATTCAACTATAGGCAGCGCACCGGCCGACTGCTGTGCTCGTTCGTCAGTGTCACAGAAACGGGTGGTCTTAATTCCTTTTTCCCTTTCTTTGCTTTCCACCCATGTAAGGAGGGTCGCAGGCATGGATGCCGTGACAAGCAACCACATTCTGCCCGTTCGTGTGATCGCCGTCTCCCTTTTCTCCGACGCACCCATGCATGATACCTACGTCTTTCTACCCTCAAACCGCCCAAACGACCAACAGCTAGCGAACCAAAAGGTCTATTTTACATGTCATATTTCTTAGGCCGTATGTGCTTACGTTTTTATTTTCCTCTAGAGCTATCTTGAATCTGATCAATGTATTAATTAATGGATCATGTAATTATGCAAATGAACACACTAGCTATAGTGCTACCCGTGTTAGAGAAAAATCTATAGCTACATAGCATCTGGACCATACATAAGAGGCCCTTTGATTTAAAGGATTTTTAGAGAGCATTAGAATCCTTTAAAAAATCTAGGTTGGTTGTTTAATCCGTAACATTCAATCCTATAAAAAAAATTCTAAGAATCATTTGTACTACATTCCATAAGAATCTAGCATCCGTTTGCCCTTTAGGCCATGGAGGTGTGGACGTCCCCGGGCCCCGCCCAGCGGGAGTGCCGCTGCTCTTGTTCTTGTTTGGTTCAACGTCTTGGTTGGGGCTGTGTGACGGTGGTGATGTCCCTAGTATGAATAATGCCTCTCACATTTAATCCCCGTCCCAATGATGAGTCTAACTTCGTCGGAAGGCATGTGGAGGTGTATCTCCGTCGGATCTCACGAAATTCGGCCGGTGCTGGTCTTCGATGGATCTATTTGGATCCAGTCTTGTCTATGCGTGTTTACAGGTTTGATCCTTCCAGCCTACGCTTTTCTTCACCGGCGACGGTTGTTCTTTTATTTCGTTGGTCCTGTGGGGCCTTTAGCACAACAATTTTCCAACTGTATCTACAATAATATTCTATAGTGTTGGTCCTGTGGCTCCGGTGAGGGAGGAACGATGACGACCTGTAGTCGTCGCTAGGTAGTTCATGAACATGGTTGTATATTTTTGGTGTTCTTTGTACTGCCACGACATATTATGAATAGATCGGAAGTTTCTCCCGCAACAAAAAATCCTTTATGTTTTTCCATGATGCCATCAAATAATCTTAAATCATGTAGATTCGGATGGGCATGACATCGTTTTTCTGTTCCTATAATTTTACAATCCTGCGAATAAAAAATGCAATATATGTGGTTTGGGGTGTAATAAATACATGGGCATGTATGTCATGAATTGACCAAAGACAAGACGCACATATCTGCCCCTTTTAGCTCATTGATCAAATAGCCAACCAAAGAGCCGGGGCAGGCAGCAGTCAACCACCAAAGCTTTGTTTCCATTTCACGGAGTGGCAGTTCAGATCCACACGACAAGGGGGTCAGTGTCCCAACCCAAAAGAAAATTAGGGCACAAGATGCTTTTGGAGACAGAGCCAGATTGGCAGATTGGGTCACATGAGCTACCCCCGCCCGCTCGTGCATGCAGCCTAGCCAACTGCAGGAAAGAGAGAAAACTTATGACAAAGATCTCACTGGCTCACTGCTGGTGTATCTGGGTAAAGTATGTTTGCAACATTTAGCTCATGAACTTAACCAAAAGCTTCTGTCTTTGCCTTCTAGGTTTGTAGCTTTTGTGGCTGTACCTACTTTACTCTGGTATGACTCATGCCTACATATATAGCTACCAACCAGGCACAAGGAAAGGGTCCAGAATTGCCCACATCAAATGCTGAATGGTAAACTGTTCTAGACCAGCCAATGTACAAGGAGAATGCCTGTCCAATTCCCTCATATTTTATTCCCACGTCACTAGATTGTTTATGCTTCCTCTCCCCTCACACACCAGTGGTTCAGTACATATCAATGTTTTAGTATGTTTCATATAATTGTTCCCCAATATCCCTAGGTCTCTTCTTCCTTCCCCTTTCCTACTCCTGCCTGCACGATTCTGATCCAGTCCAGGCGGTGTAGATCGAGAGAGAGAATTGAAAGAGGGAGTGAGAGCTAGCTAGTATATTTAGTGGAAGAAGGAAAGATGATAACTAGGGAGGAGGAGAGGATTATTGGAGATGTGGAGGACAAGCAGGTGCTAGCTAAGATCACCATGGATGACAGGAAGAGATCCATGAGCGGGAGCATGCTGGACCTCAATGAAGGCATCCATATGGAGAGCGATGATGGAGAAGTCGGCGACGACAACGATGAAGAGGAGGAGGATGGAGGTAGCACCACCGATGTTGCCGGGAGCCGGAGCTCCAGCAACAACAGCAGCACCAACCATGCTTTGGAGACCCAACAGGGTACCGGGGGTGGCGAGCATAGGGTGCGGCAGTACAACCGATCGAAGCTGCCTCGGCTCCGGTGGACGCCCGATCTTCACATGGCCTTCATACGCGCCGTCGAGAGGCTTGGTGGACAAGAGAGTAAGTACTAGAACTTTCTCATAACTTGATTTCTTGCGATGATCGGTTGTTTGTTCGTGAGATTCTATAATTTCATGATTTGTTTCACTGAATCTGATTAGTTTGCCACCTTTGATATCTTGTTTGTATATAGGAGCGACCCCTAAGCTAGTGCTTCAGATGATGAATGTTAGGGGGCTCAGTATTGCTCATGTGAAAAGCCATCTGCAGGTAAATCATGTCGTACAAAATTCAGTTAGTTCGCTTACTTCGCATATCACTCTCGGTATATGATCTATTTACTTTCAGATGTACCGAAGCAAGAAGCTAGACCACCATGGTCAACGGATCAGGGGAGCCATTTCCTCAGGTTCTCATCAATCCCAAAAATTTCGATCTAATTCACCTAAAACACTTGTGCTGATGAGAGGGTATTCTTCTTCTACATGTGGGCATGTGGCGAGCGCAGTATTTTCACCTATGGATTTCCACTCAATGAGAGGCGATCGACGCTTTCATGACATGCTCCTCCAAAGAGCTGCCGCCCTCTCCTCGACGGCGGAGCGCGGAGGCTTCTTTGTGTCGCGGAATGGCGGCGGCGGAGGAGGGAACACCAATAGCCGCCTCTATGGGATTCTCCAACACCACCACCTGCCATCTCCGATGCAATCTGGCTTCAAGAACGGAAGTTTCAGGTAAATTATATCACTAGACGTTAAACCTAGCCATTCTTCCGAGACGATCGATAGATCGAAACCCTAATTCACGATGAACATCTGCAGGAATCAAGAGTGGGCGTTCGACCACCGTAACATGATGGCCAGGAATGATGTGAAGGCCTCCTCGGCCACGCCGCACTTCTTCGCGTCCTCGTCCGTGAGGAGGTGGCCCTTAATCTCCGCGGTTGCCGGAGCCGGCGAGCAAATGCGAGATGAGAGCTTTGGTTATTTTACCGGCCACGGCTCTGGGCCGCTCTCGAGGGCCATGGCACCGGCGACGTCGGTCGTGCCAGGAGGAGGTAGCCATCGTCTCCCGTTTAGATGGCACGGCGGCGATGGCGGCAAGGGCGCTAAGGCCACATCATCAGATCCCGTGATGATCGTCGAAGCCCTAGATTCCCAGAAGCAGAAGCATCTTGAACAGCAGAGGGCTCTGATCACAGCAGCCGACAAGGCGCGGCTTCCGGCAGAGACGCCGGAGCTGGAGCTTAGTTTGTCGCCAGCCACGGCAATCGACGCCACAGATGGGACACCGAGCAAGAAGAGGAAGAAGAGCGCTGCTGCATCGAGGGAGCAAGAGCTGGAACATGCCAACAAGCTGTCGATCTCGCTCTCGCTCATGCCACCTGCAGCTTCCATGCCCATGCAGGGGCAGGAAAAGATAAGAGGGGGCAGCGTGGAGGCCGCTCTGGGGCAGAGTACTTTGGATCTGACCATGTCGATCAAGGCATTGGAGTGAGATCTTTCAACTACTTTGTGTCGAGGGTTGTCCAAAAATTGCACACTGATCCATGCGATCAGTTAAGATGTTAATTTAACCTTTGTCTCTCCCAGTACATATGGAGATATATGTCATGTTTGTTGGTAAATTTGTCTATGGAGTATGGACAGCCTCTCGATCGGTACCTGGCCACATGATCCCTGCCTTGTTCTCTTGTGTGACAATATTTTTGGGAGGCTAATCCTATCCAGAGACAAGTATCCATTATTGCAGTGCCAGGGCCAGTCCTTTTGAGGCTTACGAGTGTCTGTCAAAATAAGTTGCCCATACCCAGTTTATTCTGGCAGCCGGAGCTAAAACTTTAGTCTAGAAGCTTATTAGTTAAGCCTTAAGCCCCAAAAGAACTCGCCCTTAAGCTACACGCAACCATTTTTATTGTGAAATCTTAATCTTGAGGGTTTGCACGACGAAAAAAAATACACATGTCAGCACTAATTGCAGCAGTAATCTTATGGTAGACTGTCATCCAAATTAGTCGGACAAAGTCATTGTTCACATCTTCAAGTGGCTGCACACACAGCGGCGGAGCCAGAAAAATCGAATGAGGGGGGGGGGGGGGGGGGGCTGGGGGGCAAGTGTTGCTAAGCCTTGTTGGGGAGGGCCAGTCCATGAAAATACATATCATTGTTTACATGCATATTAGGCTTAAATCGGTGATGTTAGGGGGCAGTCCCTACTGGTACCCCTGTCTCCGCCACTATGCACACAGAGGCCAGACTCCCACGCATCTATATACTACAATGAGCATCACATATAGTTTCAGTGGGAAGTCTTGTAGACAACCAACACAAGCTTGAAACTCTAATATTGTTGAAACCAGAGTTATTAAGAAAAATCGTATACTAACCCAATATAAAGAACCCAGACGGCCCGAATATGAGCCTTAAGTTGTGCGCTGCACTCCATCATTGCGACTTTTGGAAGTGTTTCAGGATTGTTAACCAACTTTGCTAATAAATTGGCCGCCTTCCCAAATTGCTACGACGGTCAGACTGTGGCTATTGCTCTTGCTGGTTTCAAAGGGGATTATTGACTCTTTCCCAAGAAAATATTTTGGCTCCCACTTGTTGGGCTAAGTCCCTCCACATGGAGGTGTGTTGGCAGCCCAACATCAGCCCATACAAGTCCAACAATGTGGACCGTTGATCTTCATTGCATCCAACGGTTGTGAGTGTTCCCTGATGAAGGGAGCAAGGAGAAAACCCTAGCCACTCCACCCCTACTGGTAGTGGCAGCCATTCGTGAGAATATGAGAGTAGACACAAGAGAGGAACACAACCTGTGAGAGATGTTGGGGAACGTAGTAATTTCAAAAAAAATCCTACGCACACGCAAGATCATGGTGATGCATGGCAACGAGAGGGGAGAGTGTCGTCCACATACCCTTGTAGACCGTTAAGCGGAAGCGTTATGACAATGGGGTTGATGTAGTCGTACGTCTTCACTATCGACCGATCCTCAGTACCGAACGTACGGCACCTCCGCGTTCAGCACACGTTCAGCTCGGTGACGTCCCGCGAACTCACGATCCAGTAGAGCTCGAGGGAGAGTTTCGTCAGCACGACGGCGTGGTGACGATGTTGATGAAGCTACCGACGCAGGGCTTCGCCTAAGCACCGCTCCGATATGACCAAGGTGGATTATGGTGGAGGGGGGCACCGCACACGGCTAAAAGATCAATGATCAATTGTTGTGTCTATGGGGTGCCCCCCTGCCCCCGTATATAAAGGGGGGAGGAGGAGAGGGCCGGCCAAGGGAGAGGCGCGCCCAAGGGGGGCAATCCTACTCCAAGTAGGTTTGTCCCCCACCTTTCCTATTCCAAGAAGGAGAAGGGGGAAGGAGGAGGTGGAGAGAAGGAAGGAGAGGGGGGCCGCCGCCCCTTCCCCTTGTCCAATTCGGATTGGGGCAAGGGGGGCCGCGCGCCACCTCCTGGCTTCCCTCTCTCTTCTCCATTAAGGCCCATAAGGCCCAATAGCCTCCGGGGGGGGGGGGGGGGGTTCCGGTAACCCCCGGTACTCTGGTATATGTCCGAAACCTCCCGGAACCCTTCCGGTGTCCGAACATAGTCGTCCAATATATCGATCTTTACGTCTCGACCATTTCGAGACTCATCGTCATGTCCGTGATCACATCCGGGACTCCGAACTACCTTCGGTACATCAAAACACAAAAACTAATAATACCGATCGTCATAGAACTTTAAGCGTGCGGACCCTACGGGTTCGAGAACTATGTATACATGACCGAGACACGTCTCCGGTCAATAACCAACAGCGAAACCTGGATGCTCATATTGGTTCCTACATATTCTACGAAGATCTTTATCTGTCAAATCGCATAACAACATACGTTGTTCCCTTTGTCATCGGTATGTTACTTGCCCGAGATTCGATCGTCGGTATCTCAATACCTAGCTTAATCTCGTTACCGGCAAGTCTATTTACTCGTTCCGTAATGCATCATCCCGCAACTAACTCATTAGTCACATTTCTTGCAAGGCTTATAGTGATGTGCATTACCGAGAGGGCCCAGAGATACCTCTCCGACAATTGGAGTGATAAATTCTAATCTCGATCTATGCCAACTCAACAAGTACCATCGGAGACACCTGTAGAGCACCTTTATAATCACCCAGTTACGTTGTGACGTTTGGTAGCACACAAAGTGTTCCTCCGGTAATCGGGAGTTGCATAATCTCATAGTTATAGGAACATGTATAAGTCATGAAGAAAGCAATAGCAGTAAACTAAATGATCAAGTGCTAAGCTAACGGAATGGGTCAAGTCAATCACATCATTCTCCTAATGATGTGATCCCGTTAATCAAATGACAACTCATGTCTATGGCTAGGAAACTCAACCATCTTTGATAAACGAGCTAGTCAAATAGAGGCATACTAGTGACACTATGTTTGTCTATGTATTCACACATGTACTAAGTTTCCGGTTAATACAATTCTAGCATGAATAATAAACATTTATCATGATATAAGAAAATATAAATAACAACTTTATTATTGCCTCTAGGGCATATTTCCTTCAGTCTCCCACTTGCACTAGAGTCAATAATCTAGTTCACATCGCCATGTGATTTAACACCAATAGTTCACATCACCATGTGATTAATATCCATAGTTCGCATCGCCATGTGGCCAACACTTAAAGGGTTTACTAGAGTCAGTAATCTAGTTCACATCGCTATGTGATTAACACCCAAAGAGTACTAAGGTGTGATCATCTTTTGCTTGTGAGAGAAGTTTAGTCAACGGGTCTGCCAAATTCAGATCCGTATGTATTTTGCAAATTTCTATGTCTACAATGCTCTGCACGGAGATACTTTAGCTAATTGCTCCCACTTTCAATATGTATCCAGATTGAGACTTAGAGTCATCTGGATCAGTGTCAAACTTGCATCGACGTAACTCTTTACGACGAACTCTTTATCACCTCCATAGCCGAGAAATATTTCCTTATTCCACTAAGGATAATTTTGACCGCTGTCCAGTGATCTACTCCTAGATCACTATTGTACCCTCTTGCCAAACTCTTGGTGAGGTACACAATAGGTCTGGTACACAGCATAGCATACTTTATAGAACCTATGACTGAGGCATAGGGAATGACTTTTCATTCTCTTTCTATTTTCTGCTGTGGTCGGGTTTTGAGTCTTTACTCAACTTCACACCTTTGCAACACAGGCAAGCACTCCTTCTTTGACTGTTCCATCTTAAACTAATTCAAAATATTGTCAAGGTACATACTCATTGAAAATCTTGTCAAGCGTCTTGATCTATCTCTATAGATCTTGATGCTCAATATGTAAGCAGCTTCACCGAGGTCTTTCTTTGAAAAAAACTCCTTTCAGATACTCCTTTATGCTTTCCAGAAAATTCTACATTATTTCCGATCAACAATATGGCATTCACATATATTTATCAGAAATGTTGTAGTGCTCCCACTCACTTTCTTGTAAATACAGGCCTCACCGCAAGTCTGTATAAAACTATATGCTTTGATCAACTCATCAAAGCGTATATTCCAACTCCGAGATGCTTGCACCAGTCCATATATGGATCGCTAGAGCTTGCACATTTTGTTAGCACCTTTAGGATTGACAAAACCTTCTGGTTGCATCATATACAACTCTTCTTTAATAAATCCATTAAGGATTGCAGTTTTGTTATCCATTTGCCAGATTTCATAAAATGCGGTAATTGCTAACATGATTTGGACAGACTTTAAGCATCGATACAAGTGAGAAAATCTCATCGTAGTCAACACCTTGAACTTGTCAAAAACCTTTTTCGACAAATCGAGCTTCGTAGATAGTAACACTACTCTCAGCGTCCGTCTTCCTCTTGAAGATCCATTTATTTTCTATGGCTTGCCGATCATCGGGCAAGTCAACCAAAGTCCACACTTTGTTCTCATACATGGATCCCATCTCAGATTTCATGTCCTCAAGCCATTTTTGCGGAATCTGGGCTGATCATCGCTTCCTCATAGTTCATAGGTTCGTCATGGTCAAGTAACATGACCTCCAGAATAGGATTACCGTACCATTCTGGTGCGGATCTCACTCTGGTTGACCTACGAGGTTCGGTAGTAACTTGATCTGAAGTTACATGATCATCATCATTAGCTTCCTCACTAATTGGTGTAGGAGTCACAGGAACAGTTTTATGTGATGAACTACTTTCCAATAAGGGAGCAGGTACAGTTACCTCATCGAGTCTACTTTCCTCCCACTCACTTCTTTCGAGAGAAACTCCTTCTCTAGAAAGGATCCATTCTTAGCAACGAATGTCTTGCCTTCGGATCTGTGATAGAAGGTGTACCCAACTGTCTCCTTTGGGTATCCTATGAAGACACATTTCTCCGATTTGGGTTTGAGCTTACCAGGATGAAACTTTTTCACATAAGCATCGCAACCCCAAACTTTAAGAAACGACAACTTTGGTTTCTTGCCAAACCACAGTTCATATGGTGTCCTCTCAACGAATTCAGATGGTGCCCTATTTAACGTGAATACAGCTGTCTCTAATGCATAACCCCAAAACGATAGTGGTAAATCGGTAAGAGACATCATAGATTGCACCATATCTAACAAAGCACGGTTACGATGTTCGGACACACCATTACGCTGTGGTGTTCCAGGTGGCGTGAGTTGTGAAACTATTCCACATTGTTTCAAATGAAGACCAAACTCGTAACTCAAATATTCTCCTCCACGATCAGATCGTAGAAACTTTATTTTCTTGTTACCATGATTTTCCACTTCACTCTGAAATTATATGAACTTTTCAAATGTTTCAGACTTATGTTTCATGAAGTAGATATACCCATATCTGCTCAAATCATCTGTGAAGGTCAGAAAATAACGATACCTACCGCGAGCCTTAACATTCATCAGACTGCATACATCAGTATGTATTATTTCCAACAAGTCTGTTGCTCGCTCCATTGTTCCGGAGAACGGAGTCTTAGTCATCTTGCCCATGAGGCATGGTTCGCAAGCATCAACTGATTCATAATCAAGTGATTCCAAAATCCCATCAGCATGGAGTTTTTCTTCATGCCCTTTACACCAATATGACCTAAACGACAGTGCCACAAATAAGTTGCACTATCATTATTAACTTTGCATCTTTTGGTTTCAATTTTATGAATATGTGTATCACTACGATCGAGATCCAACAAACCATTTTCATTGGGTGTATGACCATAGAAGGTTTTATTCATGTAAACAGAACAACAATTATTCTCTAACTTAAATGAATAACCGTATTGCAATAAACATGATCAAATCATATTCATGCTCAACACAAGCACCAAATAACACTTATTTAGGTTCAACACTAATCCCGAAAGTGTAGGGAGTGTGCGATGATGATCATATCAATCTTGGAACTACTTCCAACATACATCGTCACCTCGCCTTTAACTAGTTTCTGTTCATTCTGCAACTCCTGTTTCGAGTTACTAATCTTAGCAACTAAACTAGTATCAAATACTGAGGGGTTGCTATAAACACTAGTAAAGTACACATCAATAACATGTATATCAAAATATACCTTTGTTCACTTTTCCATCCTTCTTATCCGCCAAATACTTGGGGCAGTTCCACTTCCAGTGACCATTTTCCTTTGCAGTAGAAGCACTCAGTTTCAGGCTTAGGTCCAGACTTGGGCTTCTTCACTTGAGCAGCAACTTGCTTGCCATTTTTCTTAAAGTTCCCCTTCTTCCCTTTGCCCTTTTCTTGAAACTAGTGGTCTTGTCAACCATCAACACTTGATGCTTTTCTTGATTTCTACCTTCGTCGATTTCAGCATCACAAAGAGCTTGGGAATCGTTTCCGTTATCCCTTGCATATTATAGTTCATCACGAAGTTCTAGTAACTTGGTGATAGTGACTAGAGAACTTTGTCAATTACTATCTTATTTGGAAGATTAACTCCCACTTGATGGAAGCAATTGTAGTACCCAGACAATCTGAGCACATGCTCACTGGTTGAGCTATTCTCCTCCATTTTGTAGGCAAAGTACTGTCAGAGGTCTCATACCTCTTGACACGGGCATGAGTATGAAATACCAATTTCAACTCTTGGAACATCTTATATGCTCCATGGCGTTCAAAACATTATTGAAGTCCCGGTTCTAAGCCGTAAAGCATGGTGCACTAAACTATCAAGTAGTCATCATACCGAGCTTGCCAAACATTCATAACGTCGGCATCTGCTCCTGCAATAGTTCTGTCACCTAGCGGTGCATCAAGGACATAATACTTCTGTGCAGCAATGAGGATAATCCTCAGATCGCGGACCAAGTCCGCATCTTTGCTACTAACATCTTTCAACTTAGTTTTCTCTAGGAACATATCAAAATAAACGGGGGAGCTACATCGCGAGCTATTGTTCTACAACATAGATATGCTAATACTATCAGGACTAAGTTCATGATAAATTTAAGTTCAATTAATCATATTACTTAAGAACTCCCACTTAGATAGACATCCCTCGAGTCATCTAAATGATCACGTGATCCATATCAACTAAACCATGTCCGATCATCACGTGAGATGGAGTAGTTTTCAATGGTGAACATCACTATATTGATCATATCTACTATATGATTCATGCTCGACCTTTCGGTCTGAGTGTTCCGAAGCCATATCTGCATATGCTAGGCTCGTCAAGTTTAACCCGAGTATTCTGCGTGTGCAAAACTGGCTTGCACCCGTTGTATGTGAACGTAGAGCTTATCACACCCGATCATCACGTGGTGTCTCGGCACGACGAACTTTCACAATGGTGCATACTCAGGGAGAACACTTATACCTTGAAATTTAGTGAGAGATCATCTTATAATGCTACTGCCAATCAAAGCAGAATAAGATGCATAAAGGATAAACATCACATGGAATCAATATAAGTGATATGATATAGCCATCATCATCTTGTGCCTTTGATCTCCATCTCCAAAGCACTGTCATGATCACCATCGTCACCGGGGCGACACCTTGATCTCCATCGTAGCATCGTTGTCGTCTCGCCAACTATTGCTTCTATGACTATCGCTACCGCTTAGTGATAAAGTAAAGCAATTACAGGGCGATTGCATTGCATACAATAAAGCGACAACCATATGGCTCCTCCTAGTTGCCGATAACTCCGTTACAAAACATGAACATCTCATACAATAAAATATAGCATCATGTCTTGACCATATCACATCACAACATGCCCTGCAAAAACAAGTTAGACGTCCTCTACTTTGTTGTTGCAAGTTTTACGTGGCTGCTATGGGCTGAGCAAGAACCGTTCTTACCTACGCATCAAAACCACAACGATAGTTCGTCAAGTTAGTGCTGTTTTAACCTTCTCAAGGACCGGGCGTAGCCACACTCGGTTCAACTAAAGTTGGAGAAACTGACACCCGCCAGCGACCTGTGTGCAAAGCACGTCAGTAGAACCAGTCTCGCGGTAAGCGTACGAGTAATGTCGGTCCGGGCCGCTTCATCCAACAATACCGCCGAACCAAAGTATGACATTCTGGTAAGCAGTATGACTTGTATCGCCCACAACTCACTTGTGTTCTACTCATGCATATCATTGCTACCTCTTGAGCACTGCGTTGGTTTTCCCTTGAAGAGGAAAGGGTGATGCAGCAAAGTAGCGTAAGTATTTCCCTCAGTTTTTGAGAACCAAGGTATCAATCCAGTAGGAGGCTACGCGCGAGTCCCTCGCACCTACACAAACAAATAAATCCTCGCAACCAACGCGATAAGGGGTTGTCAATCCCTACACGGTCACTTACGAGAGTGAGATCTGATAGATATGATAGGATAATATTTTTGGTATTTTTATGATAAAGATGCAAAGTAAAATAAAAGCAAAATAAAAACGGCGCAAGAAATAGCTTGTTTTCGGGAGATTAATATGATGGAAAATAGACCCGGGGGCCATAGTTCACTAGTGGCTTCACTCAAGAGCATAAGTATTTTACGGTGGGTGAGCAAATTACTATGAGCAATTGACAGAATTGAGCATCGTTATGAAAATATCTAGGTATGATCATGTATATAGGCATCACGTCCGAGACAAGTAGACCGACTCCTGCCTGCATCTACTACTATTACTCCACACATCGACCGCTATCCAGAATGCATCTAGAGTATTAAGTTCATAAGAACAGAGTAACGCTTTAAGCAAGATGACATGATGTAGAGGGATAAATTCATGCAATATGATAAAACCCCATCTTGTTATCCTCGATGGCAACAATACTATACGTGCCTTGATGCCCCTACTGTCACTGGGAAAGGACACCGCAAGATTGAACCCAAAGCTAAGCACTTCTCCCATTGCAAGAAAGATCAATCTAGTAGGCCAAACCAAACTGATAATTCGGAGAGACTTGCAAAGATAACCAATCATACACAAAAGAATTCAGAAGATTCAAATATTGTTCATAGATAAACTTGATCATAAACCCACAATTCATCGGTCTCAACAAACACACCGCAAAAGAAGATTACATCGAATAGATCTCCACAAGAGAGGGGGAGAACATTGTATTGAGATCCAAAAAGAGAGAAGAAGCCATCTAGCTAATAACTATGGACCTGAAGGTCTGAGGTAAACTACTCACACTTCATCGGAGAGGCTATGGTGTTGATGTAGAAGCCCTCCGTGATCGATGCCCCCTCCGGCGGAGCTCCGGAACAGGCCCCAAGATGGGATCTCGTGGGTACATAAGGTTGCGGCGGTGGAATTAGGTTTTTGGCTCCGTATCTGATCGTTTGGGGGTACGTAGGTATATATAGGAGGAAGGAGTACGTCGGTGGAGCAACGTGGGGCCCACGAGGGTGGAGGGCACGCCTGGGGGGTAGGCGCCCCCTACCTCGTGGCTTCCTGGTAGCTTTCTTGACGTAGGGTCCAAGTCCTCTGGATCATGTTCCTTCCGAAAAATCACGTTCCCGAAGGTTTCATTTCGTTTGGACTCCGTTTGATATTCTTTTTCTGCGAAACTCTGAAATAGGCAAAAAACAGCAATTCTGGGCCGGGCCTCCGGTTAATAGGTTAGTCCCAAAAATAATATAAAAGTGAATAATAAAGCCCAATAATGTCCAAAACAGAAGATAATATAGCATGGGGCAATCAAAAATTATAGATACGTTGGAGACGTATCAAGCATCCCCAAGCTTAATTCCTGCTCGTCCTCGAGTAGGTAAATGATAAAAACATAATTTTTGATGTGGAATGCTACTTGGCATAATTTCAATGTAATTCTTCTTAATTGTGGTATGACTATTCAGATCTGAAAGATTCAAGATAAAAGTTTAATATTGACATAAAAATAATAATACTTCAAGCATACTAACTAAGCAATTATGTCCTCTCAAAATAACATGGCCAAAGAAAGTTCATCCCTACAAAATCATATAGTTTAGTCATGCTCCATTTTTGTCACACAAGAATGCTCTCATCATGCACAACCCCGATGACAAGCCAAGCAATTGTTTCATACTTTAGTAATCTCAAACTTTTTCAACCTTCACGCAATACATGAGCGTGAGCCATGGATATAGCACTATGGGTGGAATAGAGTATGATGATGGGGGTTATGTGGAGAAGACAAAAAAGGACAAAGTCTCACATCAACGAGGCTAATCAATGAGCTATGGAGATGCCCATCGATTGATGTTAATGCAAGGAGTTGGGATTGCCATGCAACGGATGCACTAGAGCTATAAATATATGAAAGCTCATCAAAAGAAACTAAGTGGGTGTGCATCCAACTTGCTTGCTCACGAAGACCTAGGGCACTTGAGGAGGCCCATTGTTGGAATATACAAGCCAAGTTCTATAATAAAAAATTCCCACTAGTATATGAAAGTGACAAAACAAGAGAGTCTCTATCATGAAGATTATGGTGCTACTTTGAAGCACAAGTGTGGTAAAAGGATAGTAACATTGTCCCTTCTCTCTTCTTCTCTCATTTTTTTGGGCCTTCTCTTTTTTTATGGTCTTTCTCTCTTTTTTTTATTCCTCACTTGGGACAATGCTCTAGAAAATGATGATCATCACACTTCTATTTATTTACAACTCAATGATTACAACTCGATACTAGAACAAAGTATGACTCTATATGAATGCCTCCGGCGGTGTACCGGGATATGCAATGAACCAAGAGTGACATGTATGAAAGAATTATGAACGGTGGCTTTGCCAAAAATACTATGTCAACTACATGATCATGCAAAGCAATATGACAATGATGAACGTGTCATGATAAACGGAATGGTGGAAAGTTGCCTGGCAATATATCTCGGAATGGCTATGGAAATGCCATAATAGGTAGGTATGGTGGCTGTTTTGAGGAAGATATAAGGAGGTTTATGTGTGAAAGAGTGTATCATATCACGGGGTTTGGATGCACTGGCGAAGTTTGCACCAACTCTCAATGTGAGAAAGGGCAATGCACGGTACCGAAGAGGCTAGCAATGGTGGAAAGCTGAGAGTGTGTATAATCCACGGACTCAACATTAGTCATAAAGAACTCACATACTTATTGCAAAAATCTACAAGTCATCAAAAACCAAGCACTACGCGCATGCTCCTAGGGGGGATAAATTGGTAGGAAAAGACCATCGCTCGTCCCCGACCGCCACTCATAAGGAGGACAATCAAAGAACACCTCATGTTTCAAATTTGTTACATAATGTTTACCATACGTGCATGCTACGGGACTTGCAAACTTCAACACAAGTATTTCTCAAATTCACAAATACTCAACTAGCAAAACTTTAATATCACTACCTCCATGTCTCAAAACAATCATCGAGCATCAAACTTCTCTTAGTATTCAACACACTCATAAGAAAGTTTTTTACTAATCTTGAATACCTAGCACATTAGGATTATTTAAACAAATTACCATTCTATTTAAGACTCTCAAAATAATCTAAGTGAAGCATGAGAGATCAATAGTTTCTATAAAACAAATCCACCACCGTGCTCTAAAAGATATAAGTGAAGTACTAGAGCAAAACTATATAACTCAAAAGATATAAGTGAAGCACATAGAGTATTCTAATAATTTCCGAATCATGTGTGTCTCTCTCAAAAGGTGTGTACAGCAAGGATGATTGTGGTAAACTAAAAGCAAAGACTCAAATCATACAAGACGCTCCAAGCAAAACACATATCATGTGGTGAATAAAAATATAGCTCCAAGTAAAGTTACCGATGGAAGTAGACGAAAGAGGGGATGCCTTCCGGGGCATCCCCAAGCTTTGGCTTTTTGGTGTCCTTAGATTATCTTGGGGGTGCCATGGGCATCCCCAAGCTTAGTCTCTTTCCACTCCTTGTTCCATAATCCATCAAATCTTTCACCCAAAACTTGAAAACTTCACAACACAAAACTTAGCAGAACATCTCGTGAGCTCCGTTAGCGAAAGAAAACAAAAGACCACTTCAAGGTATTGTAATGAACTCATTCTTTATTTATATTGGTGTTAAACCTAATGTATTACAACTTCTATATGGTTTATAAACTCTTTTACTAGCCCTAGATTCATCAAAATAAGCAAACAACACACGAAAAACAGAATCTGTCAAAAACAGAAGAATATGTAGTAATCTGTAACTAACGCAAACTTCTGGAACTCCAAAAACTCAGCCAAAATAGGAAGACCTAGACAATTTGTTTATTGATCAGTAGCAATTGGAATCAATATTTTATCACGTTCTGGTGATTTTTAACAATTATTTTCGTGAACAGAAAGTTTCTGGAATTTTCTGCAAGATCAAATAACTATCATCCAAGAAGATCCTACAGGTTTAACTTGGCACAAACACTAATTAAAACATAAAAACACATCTAACCAGAGGCTAGATCAAATATTTATTCCTAAACAGAAGCAAAAGGCAAAAAAAACTAAAAATAAAATTGGGTTGCCTCCCAACAAGCGCTATCGTTTAACGCCCCTAGCTAGGCATAAAAGCAAGGATAGATCTAGGTATTGCCATCTTTGGTAGGCAATCCATAAGTAGGAAAGGACACCGCAAGATTGAACCCAAAGCTAAGCACTTCTCCATTGCAAGAAAGATCAATCTAGTAGGCCAAACCAAACTGATAATTCGAAGAGACTTGCAAAGATAACCAATCATACATAAAAGAATTCATAAGATTCAAATATTGTTCATAGATAAACCTGATCATAAACCCACAATTCATCGGTCTCAACAAACACACCGCAAAAGAAGATTACATCGAATAGATCTCCACAAGAGAGGGGGAGAACATTGTATTGAGATCCAAAAAGAGAGAAGAAGCCATCTAGCTAATAACTATGGACCCGAAGGTCTGAGGTAAACTACTCACACTTCATCGGAGAGGCTATGGTGTTGATGTAGAAGCCCTCCATGATCGATGCCCCCTCCGGCGGAGCTCCAGAACAGGCCCCAAGATGGGATCTCGTGGGTACAGAAGGTTGCGGCGGTGGAATTAGGTTTTTGGCTCCGTATCTGATCGTTTGGGGGTACGTAGGTATATATAGGAGGAAGGAGTACGTCGGTGTAGCAACGTGGGGCCCACGAGGGTGGAGGGCGCGCCTGGGGGGTAGGCGCCCCCCTACCTCGTGGCTTCCTGGTAGCTTTCTTGACGTAGGGTCCAAGTCCTCTGAATCATGTTCGTTCCGAAAATCACGTTCCTGAAGGTTTCATTCCGTTTGGACTCCGTTTGATATTCTTTTTCTGCGAAACTCTGAAATAGGCAAAAAACAGCAATTCTGGGCTGGGCCTCCGGTTAATAGGTTAGTCCCAAAAATAATATAAAAGTGAATAATAAATCCCAATAATGTCCAAAACAGAAGATAATATAGCATGGAGCAATCAAAAATTATAGATACGTTGGAGACGTATCAAACATCTACGCATAAACCTGGCTCGGATGCCACTGTTGGGGAACGTAGTAATTTCAAAAAAATTCCTACGCACACGCAAGATCATGGTGATGCATAGCAACTAGAGGGGAGAGGGTCGTCCACATACCCTTGTAGACCGTTAAGCGGAAGCGTTATGACAACGCGGTTGATGTAGTCATACGTCTTCACGATCGACCGATCCTCTGTACCGAACATACGGTACCTCCGCGTTCAGCACACGTTCATCTCGGTGCCGTCCCGCGAACTCATGATCCAGTAGAGCTCGAGGGAGAGTTTCGTCAGCACGAAGGCGTGGTGACGATGTTGATGAAGCTACCGACGCAGGGCTTCGCCTAAGCACCGCTCAGATATGACCGAGGTGGATTATGGTGGAGGGGGGCACCGCACACGGCTAAAAGATCAATGATCAATTGTTGTGTCTATGGGATGCCCCCGCCCCCGTATATAAAGGGGGAGGAGGAGAGGGCCAGCCAAGGGAGAGGCGCGCCCAAGTGGGGGCAATCCTACTCCAAGTAGGTTTGTCCCCCACCTTTCCTATTCCAAGAAGGAGAAGGGGGAAGGAGGAGGTGGAGAGAAGGAAGGAGAGGGGGGCCGCCGCCCCTTCCCCTTATCCAATTCGGATTGGGTCAAGGGGGCCGCACGCCACCTCCTGGCTGCCCTCTCTCTTCTCCACTAAGGCCCATAAGGCCCAATAGCTTCCCCGGGGGGTTCCGGTAACCCCCGGTACTCCGGTATATGTCTGAAACCTCCCGGAACCCTTCCGGTGTCCGAACATAGTCGTCCAATATATCGATCTTTACGTCTGAACCATTTCGAGACTCCTCGTCATGTTCGTGATCACATCCGGGACTCTGAACTACCTTCGGTACATCAAAACACAAAAACTCATAATACCGATCGTCACAGAACTTTAAGCATGCGGACCCTACGGGTTCGAGAATTATGTAGACATGACCGAGACACGTCTCCGGTCAATAACCAAGAGCGAAACCTGGATGCTCATATTGGTTCCTACATATTCTACGAAGATCTTTATCGGTCAAACCGCTTAACAACATACGTTGTTCCCTTTGTCATCGGTATGTTACTTACCCGAGATTCGATCGTCGGTATCTCAATACCTAGCTTAATCTCGTTACCGGCAAGTCTCTTTACTCGTCCCGTAATGCATCATCCCACAACTAACTCATTAGTCACATTTCTTGCAAGGCTTATAGTGATGTGCATTACCGAGAGGGCCCACAGATACCTCTCCGACAATTGGAGTGACAAATTCTAATCTCGATCTATGCCAACTCAACAAGTACCATCAGAGACACCTGTAGAGCACCTTTATAATCACCAAGTTACGTTGTGACGTTTGGTAGCACACAAAGTGGTCCTCCGGTAATCAGGAGTTGCATAATCTCATAGTTATAGGAACATGTATAAGTCATGAAGAAAGCAATAGCAGTAAACTAAACGATCAAGTGCTATGCTAACGGAATTGGTCAAGTCAATCACATCATTCTCCTAATGATGTGATCCCATTAATCAAATGACAACTCATGTCTATGGCTAGGAAACTCAACCATCTTTGATAAACGAGCTAGTCAAGTAGAGGCATACTAGTGACACTATGTTTGTCTATGTATTCACACATGTACTAAGTTTCCGGTTAATACAATTCTAGCATGAATAATAAACATTTATCATGATATAAGGAAATATAAATAACAACTTTATTATTGCCTCTAGGGCATATTTCCTTCAAGAGAGAGGAAGAAGAAGAGGTGGAGGTTCTGTCCAGATTTGCTGCATCTGACTAGATAGTGTTCAAACTAGTGATTGGAGGCTCAAACATGCTTGGATTTACCAAAAACTTGGTGAGCTCATTACTTACTTTGACTACTTCAATCTGAGAGTGGTTTTGAGGATTGGGTCAGTGGAGCATCAGATTTGAGAGTGGTTTTGTCAGCTTTGACTGCTACAGTTTTAGAACTGAGTAGTTTTGGAGGACGAACAGTTTTGGTACACAAATGGTGTCCAATTTGACTGAAATTTTGAGGGGATCTCGATAACTTGTGTGTCTACTTGTCTGCCAAATTTGGTGTTGTTTGGTTCAGTCGTTTAAGAGAAGTTTGCAAAACACTGAAGGGGACAGAAGATGTGTAAACTCTGCTTTGCTGAAATCTTGCCTCTTGTGATTGTTGTTGCTATTGCCGGTTGGCAACATGGAGTGTGTGTTCTAAATCTCTCTAGAGGTTCTAGAGAAGACTTTGTACTCACCATTCTCATAGTGAAGTTTTGTGGACCGTTGGGACCACAGCCGTAGTTTTCTAATCCTCAAGTTGAGGAGATTTTTCCACGTTAAATCTTGTGTCACATGTGCATGTTGTTTGTGTTTCGCTGTTTACGTGTTGGTTGAAGTTGTCCTCAAAGTTCGCTACAAGTGGAGGTTGTGTAGTGTGCATATTTGTCATGTCGGTGAATTTGTGCAATGCATTGTTGCTATCCAGACCCCAACAAAGTGGCATCAGAGTCTTAGTTTGCTTGTGGAAACTGCTGAGTTTCTTGTGGTGAAAGATGGAGCTGAATACCAGCAGGATGATATCTTTGAGTGGTATAAATTATCAAGCATGGAAGGGTAAGATGGAGGACTTGTTATATGTCAAGGGATACTGGAAGCCAGTGTTCTCCACTGAGATGCCAGAGGGCATTGAGGAAGGTCAGTGGAAGGTAATTCATCGCCAAGCTTGTGCGTTTATTCGGCAATGGGCCGATGACAATATTTTGAACCATATCATTGATGAGACACATGCACACAGCTTACAACAAAAATTGGAAGAGTTGTTTGCCCGGAAAGAAGGTAGAAAGAAGATATTCTTGAACAAACAATTCATGTGTTTGAGGTACAAAGAGGGCATTCTAATTGCAGATCATGTGAATACATTCCAAGGCATTATAAATTCAGCTTTCTTCAACGGGAATTACATTTGAAGATGAAGTGGGAGCCTTGCTGGTACTAGGCTCATTACTGGACAACTAGGAGACCTTCAAGGTCACAGTTTGCAATTCAACACCTAATGGAGTTGTCAGTTGGAGTCTTGTGAAAACCATGGTGTTAAATGAAGAGTCCAAAAAGGTGGCTGAAGCTAGTTCTTCCTCACATTCAGAGGTGTTGATCACTCAGTCCAGGAGGGAGAAGCAATAGCAGAGGTCCAGGTAAAGGGGCAGAAAGAGGTAGGAGCAAATCAAGAGGCAAGTATGCTCATTATGAGTGCCATCGCTGCCATCAGAAGGGCCACATTAAGTGGTAATGTGACAAGTGGAAAAAGGAGAAAAATAAAAATAAAAAGAAGAAGCAAGATCAGAAGTAAGATGACAGTGATAGTGACACAGAGGGCAACCGAGTTACTGCAATAGAAGAGTCTTGTTATGCATGAAGCAAATGAGGACAGATTTGGTTCCACTATTCAGGAGAGGATCACTATTGTTTCTGATGAAACCGTCAACCTTGTGGATGGTCATGAGATGATTTCGATACCGCACAGCAGTGCTGCCATTCATGCTACATCCCGTAGAGAGCTCTTCATTAACTATATTTCAGGTGATTTTGGTGTTGTGAAGATGGGGAACAATGATAGGGCGGCCATCATTGGAAAAGGAGATGTGCATTTGGAGACCACAAATGGTACAAGGTTAGCCCTTGAATTTGTCAGGCATGTTGAGGCACTTTGTCTCAATATTATCTCAGTTGGTTTGCTTGATGGAGATGATTACTTGAGCTGTTTTGGAATAGGACAGTACAAGCTCACTAAAGGCAACATGGTTGTTGCAAGAGGTAAAATGGTCTCGGTTTTCTATCATGTTCATGCTAAGCTATTTAGTGATTCTGTCAATGCACTAGAGAAGGGTGATCATTGTGCTCTATCGCACAAGAGAGTTGGGCACATGAGTGAGAAGGGGTGACAGTGCTAGTGAAGAAAATTTTGTTGAAGGGTGTGAAAGGAGTTCACATCAAGAGATGTTAAGATTGTCTAGCGGGGAAGTAACACAAAGTTGCCTTCAAGACTCTACCTCCTCACAAGAAGCCTAAGATGTTGGACTTGATACATTCTGATGTTTGCAAACTGTCGGTAAGATCTCTTGGTGGTCCTAAGTACTTTGTGACTTTTATTGATGACTTCTCCAGGAAAGTTTGGGCCTTCACTTTGAGGACCAAAGATCACTAGCGCTTTGTTTGGATGTTGATATTCAGGGCCATGGCATTGAATTGGCCCCAATATCAAATCTTCTTGACTTTGATATTGACATTGAACATGAATTCTGTTGTTTGGATGTGCACAGAATTGCCACTTGGAATTTGGCTGAGAGGCTCAATTCAGAAACTTGTTTGGATGGTCATTCTCTACATTGGAATTGTCTATTTGTCATATGATGAAAATTGAACTTTGATGTAATGTTTGAAACTACATTGTATTCAATATGTACATATACAGCAGGACTACAATGTACATATTTTTTGAATGATTATATATGAAGAATACAATGGCAACAATTATAAATTAGATGCAATTTTCCAAAAACAACAATTTTACAACAACAACATAACTTATACAGCAGCACTTATTCTATAGCAGCAACACATATACAGCAGCACTTATACATCAGCAGCACTTGCACAGCGGCACCTATACAGCAGCAGCACATGTACAGCAGCACTTATACAGCAGCACTTGTCCAACAACAGCAGCACTTTTCATCAACAACTCTTATAAACAACAGCACTTATAAATCAGCACTTAGCCAACAACAACATATAACATAGAAAATTCAAGTGCGATCAAATGAAGCACACAATACATGTGTTTTCCATCATTACATGACATAGGAAATTCAAGTACAGCAAGTTCATAGCTATTACATGAGACAAAGAAACGAGATAAGCACTTGAAACTAATCAAACATTGTTCTTCTCGTTGAGCATCAACAGCCACTCCTTCCTAAACTCCATGGGCAACTCCATAAGCGCTTGGAATAAACGTTCACTAAGGATGAGTTTGCCATATGCTCGTAACATGTCTGAACGAGCCAAATCTGGGATCTTTTCAAGGGCAGCAAGGATTTCAAGAGGAGTAACCTTGGGCAGTTCTAGTGGCTCAAGTGATTTCATAGCATCTTGAAAAGAACCCTTCATTTCTCCAAGCATGCACAAGATAGCATCACCTGTTCGCTGCCTTTTTGGTGGCAATTCCGGAGAGGCTTCGACGACTACTTCATCTAGTTCTATTGGTTGCGCTGCACTTTCAGCACCTGTCATTGCACCATCACCGGTTGCATGATCTTTGGAGTATATTGTTAATATTGCCTCCCAATTCTTCACTTCTTTGTTCTTGTAACAAGCTGCCTTCGGATTAGCCTGTACACACATACAAAGTAAATCACTTGCATGCATATATGATAGAATAAATTAATTAAACATATTTTTTTACCTGGACATATTTGTTCCACACATCATCACTATCCATGAGTAGCTTGTTATTGACCCAATCCCAACCAAACCCGCTCTAAGAAAGAATCTTGCTAATTGTAGCACAATGCTTGTCAAAAGTTTTCATCCTTGAACATATTTTCTCTTTTGTGACATGTAGTCCGCACTTATCATGTATTGCCTTTATAGCAGCATTGTACACATGTGGCTTCCATCCATTTTGGCCCTGATCACCTCTGTTGTGATGTTCAACAAAGACATCCAACAATACCTTATCCATCTCATCTGTCCATGTCAAGTAATCTCTACTAAACTTCTTCTTTGTTTCTTCAACCATGGTGCTGAAAGTAAAAATTTGAATAACAATTGACAAACAAAAGGAAACATATATTAATTGCTTTCTCATGGTGATGATGTACAAAATATCCAAACGTCACCATCCGATAGCTATGCACAAAACAGAACATCCAGCTAATCCATCAGCTAGCTAGCCCAAAAGCAAAATACATCATCTTGCTAATCCAACATCTAGGTACCACAAAAGCAAAAGACATCATCTTGCTAAATCACATGTCATACTACTGCTGTAAATTTGCATGCGCCACAACATATTCAGCAAACATGTCATTAGATAATTGGTTCCTGAAGTTGGTCCATGCATTAGTGACTTGAACACTTCTTATTGAGTTAGCATCATCAGCCTCAATTGGCTGGGATATTTCATTATCCACTTCATGCAGCAATAAGTCGTCCATAATATGTTGCCTATCCCTTGCAAAGTTGTGTAACATACAACAAGCATTAATGATTCGAATCTGCAACAATGTTCTCTTTACGTAAGAATTTTTCACTATGTTATGCATCTTATTGAAAAACCAATGGACACATGTTACCTGGTCCTTTATGTCAAAGAAACTTTGAGTGCGAAGAATACCCCACTTCTTCTTCCACAACCCAAAAGTTCTCTCTACTACATTTCTAGCACGAGAGTGTCGCAAGTTATATAGCTCTTTGGCATTTTGGGGTTGTTGCTGACTTGATGCCCACTCTTTCAAGTGATACCGAGTGGATCTGAATGGAGCTAGAAATCCAGGTCCATTCGTGTAACCAACATCAGCCAGGTAATATCTTCCTATTGTTAAACAAGTGAGTTAGGTTGGTTGTAGCATACGAAATTAAAGAGAACAAAAAGCCAAGAGAAAAAGCCTTACCATGAGGTACAACAAATGCATCTTGGCGATCAGTTCTCGTGGAGTCACGTAGGACTCTAGAGTCCGAAGCGGAACCCTCCCAGCCAGGTAAGACATACAGAAGTTTCATGTTCCAGTCCACCACACCGAGCATGTTAGTACTGACGTCTTGCTCTCTATTCCTGTACCTCCCTTGGGCAGCCACAGGAACGGAAACATCTACATGACAGCCATCTAATGCTCCTAGTGCATCACCAAACCACTTCCATTTGTAGTCATCGGGAGGTTGAACATTAGCATCTGGAAGCTTAATGAACTCCCCATGCATAGATAGAATGGCTCTTAACACTGCGGAAAAGTGAGTGCTTATAGTTCCCAAAGACCGCTTGTATGTGCCTCGAAGCAACCTCATTTTCAGACCGTGACCCACTACTAGCAAGAACATGGCAACCTTTTCTTCCACAGCCACATACACACTATCACGCAGACCACACCTCTCACGCAACATGGTGCATAAATCATGAAAATTTCTTTTCGTTAAATGTAGCTGATCATAGCATGCCACTTCTGAGCCATCATACATATCCTTCAACAAGTACTTCCTAAGTGTGTGTTTGTGCTCATCATCACTAAAACTACCTAATCCATGAGGTGCTCTTTGTGAAATAAGGTACGCCATTCCGAGAAGAACAGATTCAAAGTAAAGTTCTGTCAATATTATCCTTTTCCTCTTTCTCCTTTTGTTCTCTTCAGTTATGTATGAAATCATGTCTACTTGATCTGGCATTATGGAACTACACAATAATTATATAATTAGACAACAATCATTTCTACAGATTATGAATCAACAAATTGCATATTCAAGCAAGCATCAAAAGGACAAAATGGAAACTTTTACAACTATCAAACTATCACATGTTAAACACAGCAACGATGTGTACTTCAATTACCTTGGATCTGCCTGCTGCTGCTGCTCGGGATCCATCCTCGAATCCACTGATCTCAGACCAATCAATTGACCTGCTATTTGAAAGGAAAAATACATCAACAAACAAACACATACGGTTGGGGATTAGAAGGGGATTGGGTTTCTATCTAGGGTTAGGGTTGAGGATGGAGGAAGAACGAGCCAAGGGGATGAAGAAAGAACTGCCCATGGGGGTGGGGAAGCCTGCCGCGACAACCACCATGAGAGGGAGCGCCGTGCGCCGTGCTGCTCGAGAAGATGGCGGCCAGGGGCGGCGAGCACAAAGGAGGTGGGTGCGGTCTGGAAGGGAAGGAGAGGGACGTGCCCACATGCGGGGGAGGAAGGGATCCGCCGGAGAGAGAGGAGACGAATGAGACGGCGGACGAGATCTGACATGCGCCACCGGGAGCTCCGCGTCGGGGCAGTGCGCGCCCCTTCTCCCGCTCGAGCCCGCCTCATTTGTTTCTGGAGAGGTCGAAGCGGTATGTTGCGGGCTGGTTCCCGAATATCAGCGAAAATTGAGCTCTCCCCCTCCGAATTCGGGAACGGATACGCGGGCTTTCAGAGCGGGGCAACGAATATTTCAGCCCAATTCGGCGGGCTGATTCCTTGTACATCTAAACAGCAGAATTCGGGCTATCCAATGCCAATATCAATATCTGGGAATGAATATCAACATCCAAACGAAGTGTAGGTGTATTCAAGCAATTCCAAGCCTCGGTTGAGAAAGAAACTGAGAAGAATATCAAGTGCATTCGCACTGATAATGGAGGAGAGTACATTCGGCCATTTGATGCATATTGTAAGCAACAAGGTATCAGGCATCAATTTACTCCCTCGAAGACACCACAACTGAATGATCTTGCTGAGAGGATGAACATGACAATTATGGACAGAGTTACATGTTTGATGTCAAGTGCAAAGCTACGAAAACACTTTTGGGGATGAGGCTTAGATGACTGCAGTTTATCTTATTAATCTCTCACCAAGTTATCCATTGTAAGGAGATGTTCCTAACATGGTTTGGTATGACAAGGACGTCTGATACGACCACCTGAGAGTTTTTTGGTGCAAGGCATTTGTTCATGTTCCTCAAGATGAAAGGTCAAAGCTTGATTGAAAGACACGACAGTGCATCTTTCTTGGCTATGGTGGTGATGAGTTTGGCTACAAGCTATTTGACCCTGTAGCAAGGAAAGTGTTAAGGCATATCTCTCTAGATGTAGTTTTGGTGATTGATGACAACATGTTTGCGGACTAATCGTGTGCTTTGAGCATTTCAGAGATTCATCCTTTGGCACAAGACGATTTCTTTCCCCTCAGAGAGTTATTCAAGACGGTGTAGCTCTTTCGTTTCTATTTTGGTGAACTAGTTCCGTAGGAGTCACCGTACTATCAAGAGGGGGTCCGCATTGGTAAGGCTTGGGTGGAATCAACACGTACACATCCTTTTCACACCCTCTGAGCCTTTCCGCTTCAATGGAGAGCTCAATCCCTTCCTATGTGCATCGTTTGGTCCCAGCAGTAGTACCACGGTGCCCAGCGGCAGTACCGCTCAAGAGCCACAGGCGGCAGTACCGCTCTACAGCAGTAGTACCGCCTGTGGGTCCTCAGCCGTAGTACCGCTGTGGTACCGGGCTCCCACCGCCTCGACTCGAGGGGGTCGCCTCTCGTGTCAGATTGTGCGGCACTAAGCAGCGGCAGTAGTTGCGATAGTACCGCTCATGAGCGGTAGTACCGCCCTACCACCACGGCAGTACCGCACTGGGTCCGATCTCTGCACATGTTCTTGCCTTCCCAGACTGCACGGCAGTACCGCGTGGGGGAGCGGTAGTACCACTGGGCCCAGCGGTAGTTCCGTTGCCTCCTGCGGTAGTACCGCCCTCTGCGGGGCTGCTCGGGGGTAACGGTTGGATTGTTCCCCCCACTATATAAGGGGGTCTTCTTCCCAAAGTTGACTTACCTCTTCCCAAAAAGCTCCATTGTTGCTCCAAGCTCCATTTTTGCCCGATCTCTCTCCCTAGCCAATAAAACTTGTTGATTTGCTCGGGATTGGTTGAGAAGGCCCCGATCTACACTTCCACCAAGAGAAATTTGATTCCCCCCACTAATCCCTTGCGGATCTTGTTACTCTTGGGTGTTTGAGCACCCTAGACGGTTGAGGTCACCGCGTTGCCATAGTCCATTGTGGTGAAGCTTCATGGTGTCGTTGGGAGCCTCCAATTAAGTTGTGGAGATTGCCCCAACCTTGTTTGCAAAGGTTCGGTCGCCGCCTCCAAGGGCACCAATAGTGGATTCATGGCATCTTGCATTGTGTGAGGGCGTGAGGAGAATACGGTGGCCCTAGTGGCTTCTTGGGGAGCATTGTGCCTCCACACCATTCCAATGAAGATGTATTTCCCCTCAAAGGGGAGGAACTTTGGTAACACATCCTCGTCTTCACCGGCTCCACTCTTGGTTATCTCGTGCCTTTACTTGTGCAAGCTTATTTGTGTTATATCTCTTGCTTGCTTGTGTGCTTGTTGTTGTTGCATCATATAGGTTGCTCACCTAGTTGCATATCTAGACAACCTACTTTGATGCAAAGTTTAAATTGGTAAAGAAAAGCTAAAAATTGTTAGTTGCCTATTCACCCCCCCTCTAGTCAACTATATCGATCCTTTCAATTGGTATCAGAGCCTCGTCTCTTTATTAAGGACTTTGCCGTCCGAAGAGTATGGTTGACACCGTACACGGTGGGGAGGAGCACTCCGGTGCGAATCCGGTCTCGTCTACGGCCGATGGGGGAACCGCGGTCTCTCGTGAGGAATTCAATGTGGCCTTGGACACATTGAAGACCTCCATGACGACCGAGGTCGAAAGCATGTTTAATAAATTCATAGAAGGGCTTAAACTTTCCACCGCACCGTTGAAAGTGGGTGATCCCGCTAACAAGTTGACGGATGCTACCTCCGACAAGGGGGAAGCTACTAGCGAGAAAGCTCCTTCTTCTAGTGGTAAAAATGGCACCGGCATCTTTGCCCATGTGGAACCTCCACCTGTCTATGGTGGACCGCTTCCTTCCACTCATTTGAATCATGCCGGCCCGGCCCCTAAGATTGAGAAGAATGTGGAATTTGATTCTTGGTTCTATCGCTTTAAGCGTCATTTAAATCATGTGAACACTAACCTTTGGAGAATCATTGAAGAAGGTTTCTATCCGGATGACCGAAGCAAATTCACTCCTAGAGAAGCCATGGATAATCAATTCAATGAGAATGCTCTCTTCATCATCCAAGAAGCAATCCCACCCGAAGATCTTCCTCATCTCCGGCCCTACTCCATGGCCAAAGATGCTTGGCACCAAGTTGTTTCCCTCTACTGGGGAAGCGCAAGCATTCAACGCTCCAACTATGAAGTGGTGCAAGATGAAGCCGATGAGTTTGCAATGAAAGAAGATGAAGAACCTCGTGAGCTTTATCGGAGGGTAACCAAACTCGCGGTCTCACTCCAAGATCATGGAAGTAAGGAGGCGGATGACAATTGGATCAAGCGCAAATTCCTCAAGGCAATGATGCCCTACCACAAAGCCATGTCCTCCGTCATTCGTGAAAGGCCGGACTTCCACACCTTGTCCTCAAGTGAAGTGTTGGATGAGTTCGTTGCTATGAGCATCTTGGACAAGACCACCGACAATGCGGTTCTACACTCTCAAAGAGTAAAGAAGCCCAACCTTGCACTAAAGGCCAAGGTTAGTATGGAGGAAGAGGATGAAGAGGAAGAAGAGGAGAGCAACCTCGAAGATACGAAGTATGCCTATCATGAAAACATGGCTCTTGCTTCAAGGCAATTTTGGAGCAAGAAGAACTCAAGGCCCAACTTCAACAAGAACAATTCAAGTGGCGCAAAGGGCAAGCAACGAGTGAGGACTTGCTTTAATTGTGGCAATGTGAGCCACTTTGTTGCGGAGTGCCCTTATGAGAAGAGGGAAGACAATGGTGGCAAGCTCATCCGAAAGGACAAGTGATAACCCACAAGTATAGGGGATCGCAACAGTTTTTGAGGGTAGAGTATTCAACCCAAATTTATTGATTCGACACAAGGGGAGCCAAGGAATATTCTCAAGTATTAGAGTTGAGTTGTCAATTCAACCACACCTGGATAACTTAATATCTGCAGCAAAGTATTTAGTAGCAAAGTAATATGGAAGTAACAGTAACGATAGCAAAAGTAATATTTTTGGGTTTTGTAGGGATTGTAACAGTAGCAACGGAAAAGTAAATAAGCGAAAAACAATATAGGAAAAGCTCGTAGGCATTGGATCGGTGATGGAGAATTATGCCAGATGCGGTTCATCATGTAACAGTCATAACATAGGGTGACACAGAACTAGCTCCAATTCATCAATGTAATGTAGGCATGTATTCCGAATATAGTCATACATGCTTATGGAAAAGAACTTGCATGACATCTTTTGGCCTACCCTCCCGTGGCAGCGGGGTCCTAGTGGAAACTAAGGGATATTAAGGCCTCCTTTTAATGGAGTACCAGACCAAAGCATTAACACATAGTGAATACATGAACTCCTCAAACTACGGTCATCACCGGGAGTGGTCCCGATTATTGTCACTTCAGGGTTGCCGGATCATAACACATAGTAGGTGACTATAGACTTGCAAGATAGGATCAAGAACTCACATATATTCATGAAAACATAATAGGTTCAGATCTGAAATCATGGCACTCGGGCCCTAGTGACAAGCATTAGGCATAGCAAAGTCATAGCAACATCAATCTCAGAACATAGTGGATACTAGGGATCAAACCCTAACAAAACTAACTCGATTACATGATAGATCTCATCCAACCCATCACCGTCCAGCAAGCCTACGATGGAATTACTCACGCACGGCAGTGAGCATCATGAAATTGGTGATGGAGTATGGTTGATGATGACGACGGCGACGAATCCCCCTCTCGGGAGCCCTGAACGGACTCCAGATCAGCCCTCCCGAGAGGTTTTAGGGCTTGGCGGTGGCTCCGTATCATAAAACGTGATGAATCCTTCTCTCCGATTTTTTTCTCCCCGAAAGTGAATATATGGAGTTGGAGTTGAGGTCGGTGGAGCGTCAGGGGGCCCACGAGGCGGGGGGTGCGCCCTGGGGGGCAGGCGCGCCCCCCACCCTTGTGGACAGGGTGTGGGCCCCCTGACATGGATTTTTCTTCCAGTATTTTTAATATTTTCCAAAGATGTTCCATGGAGTTTCAGGTCATTCCGAGAACTTTTGTTTCTGCACATAAATAACACCATGGAAAGTCTGCTGAAAATAGCGTCAGTCCGGGTTAGTTCCATTCAAATCATGCAAGTTAGAGTCCAAAACAAGGGCAAAAGTGTTTGGAAAAGTAGATACAACGGAGACGTATCAACTCCCCCAAGCTTAAACCTTTGCTTGTCCTCAAGCAATTCAGTTGAGAAACTGAAAGTGATAAAGAAGAACTTTTACAAACTCTGTTTGCTCTTGTTGTTGTAAATATGTAAAGCCAACATTCAAGTTTTCAGCAAAGATTATGACTAACCACATTCACAATAACTCTTAGGTCTCATGTTTACTCATATCAATGGCATAATCAACTAGCGAGCCATAATAATAAATCTCGGATGACAACACTTTCTCAAAACAATCATGATATGATATAACAAGATGGTATCTCGCTAGCCCTTTCTGAGACCGCAAAACATAAATGCAGAGCACCTTTAAAGATCAAGGACTGACTAAACATTGTAATTCATGGTAAAAGAGATCCAATCATAGTCATACCCAATATAAATTAATAGTAATGGATGCAAATAACAGCTGCGCTCTCTAGCTAGTGCTCTTTAATAAGAGGGTGATGACTCAATCATAAAAGTAAATAGATAGGCCCTTCGCAGAGGGAAGCAGAGATTTGTAGAGGTGCCAGAGATTGGTTTTGAAATAGAGATAAATAATATTTTGAGCGGCATACTTTCATTGTCAACATAACAACCAAGAGATGGCGATATCTTCCATGCTACACACATTATAGGCGGTTCCCAAACAGAATGGTAAAGTTTATACTCCCCCTCCACCAACAAGCATCAATCCATGGCTTGCTCGAAACAACGAGTGCCTCCAACTAGCAACAGTCCCAGGAGGAGTTTTGTTTGCAATTATTTTGATTTAGTTTGCATAAAGCATGGGACAGGGCATCCCGGTGACCAGCCATTTTCTCGTGAGTGAGGAGCGGAGTCCACTACTCTTGAGAATAACCCGCCTAGCATGGAAGATACGGACAGCCCTAGTTGATACATGAGCTATTCGAGCATACAAAACAGAATTTCATTTGAAGGTTTAGAGTTTGGCACAAATTTACTTGGAACGGCAGGTAGATACCGCATATAGGAAGGTATAGTGGACTCATATGGATTAACTTTGGGGTTTAAGGGATTGGATGCACAAGCAGTATTCCCGCTTAGTACAAGTGAAGGCTAGCAAAAGACTGGGAAGCGACCAACTAGAGAGCGACAATAGTCATGAACATGCATTAAAATTAATAGACATTGAGTACAAGCATGAGTAGGATATAATCCACCATGAACATAAATATCGTGAAGGCTATGTTGATTTGTTTCAACTACATGTGTGAACATGTGCCAAGTCGAGTCACTTAATTCATTCAAAGGAGGATACCACCCCACTATACCACATCACAACCATTTTAATAGCATGTTGGCACGCAAGGTAAACCATTATAACTCATAGCTAATCAAGCATGGCACGAGCAACTATGATCTCTAATTGTCATTGCAAACATGTTTATTCATAATAAGCTGAATCAAGAACGATGAACTAATCATATTTACAAAAACAAGAGAGGTCGAGTTCATACCAGCTTTTCTCATCTCAGTCAGTCCATCATATATTGTCATAATTGCCTTTCACTTGCACGACCGAACGATGTGAATAATAATAAGAGTGCATGTGCATTGGACTAAGCTGGAATCTGCGAGCATTCAATAAACAGGAGAAGACAAGGCAATATGGGCTCTTGGTTAAATCAACAATAATGCATATAAGAGCCACTTCAACAATTTAATTATGGTCTTCTCCTATCGACCCCCAAAGAAAAGAAAAGAAATAAAACTATTTACACGGGAAAGCTCCCAACAAGCAAAAAGAAGAACATGAAATCTTTTTGGGTTTTCTTTTTAATTATTACTACTACAGCAAGAAAAGTAAACTAACTAAAAACTACACTAATTTTTTTTGTTTTTCTTAAGGGTTTTCAAACACACAAGAAGAAAGCAAGAAAAATAAAATAAACTAGCATGGATATTATAGTGAAAGAGTATGAGCACCGGCATCTAGCAATGAGTGTGTGTGAACATGAATGTAATGTCGGTGGGAAATACGTACTCCCCCAAGCTTAGGCTTTTGGCCTAAGTTGGTTTATGGCCACGGATGGCCTGGCGGATATCCATAGTTGTAGCCGGGGTCGTACTGAGATGCAGCGGCTATTGCCTCCTGAGCTGCAGCGTGACGGCGAGCTGCCTCCGCCCTCCTCTTGTACTCATCTGCCTCCTCTCTGGTAATAAAATGTCTTCCTTTTGCCTGATAATCAAAGAAGGCAGGAGCAGGGAGAGTAATACGGACAGCACGACGTCTGTCAAAGATTAGTCGATACTGGAGAGGTGATTCATTCCTCTCGACAAACTGGTGGTGAACCATAGCATTAAAGTCTAAATAAGTAGGAGGCAATTCAATATCATCATTACGTATGGTTACACCAAGAAAATCAGCTAAGCGGGTTGCATAAATTCCACCAAAGAAATCTCCATTAAATCTATTATGATGCCACCTACGTGCAACAATGGCTCCCAAATTATAAGATTTGTCTCCTAACACAACACTCCTAAGAATACTGAGGTCAGGGACACACATATGACATGCTTCATCTTTACCATTTATACACCTACCTATGAAGAGAGCAAAATAATGTATAGCAGGAAAATGAATGCTCCCTATGGTAGCTTGTGCTATATCTCTAGATTCCCCCATAGTTATACTAGCAAGAAAATTTCTAAATTCAGATTTGCGAGGTTCACGAGCACTACCCCATTGTGGAAGTTTGCAAATAGTGGTAAAATCCTCTAAGTCCATCGTATAAGATTTTTCATAAAGATCAAACAGGACAGTTGGAGAATTACGTGAAGATGAAAATTCAAACCTCCTCACAAAGGAACTAGTGAGATAGTGGTATTGGCGGCACTTTTCTTCCTCGAAGCTCACAAGATCAGCGTTACGCAAATATGCGTTAAATTCTTCCTTGATTCCCGCTCGATCCATAAAGTTTTCTGAAGGCCATTCACAAGGCCGCACTGGAGCGTCCCTTGGTGGCTCATCGTCAGCATCACGCATTGCAAGCCTGGGTCCTTGCTTCCTTGAAGAACCACCTTGGTACATTTTCCTAAGCATATTTCTTCCTCTGAAAAATTTCTGAAATTTTTAGTAACTTCAAACAAAAGTGAACCAAACTCAACAAATTGATAGCAACTACTCCTCAAGTGCCTAAAGCCTATATCATGCATTAGAACTACTTAGAACCATATAAATTTTTCATGCAAGCTCAAGAACATGGTCACCTAGGCAGCACAAATTTGCAATGAATAAAGCACTAGAACAAAAACTAATTGGACCAATGGAGGAGTCACATACCAAGGAACAATCCCCCAAAGCAGTTTTGTGAGAGGTGCTTTGAGCAAGGAGATCGAAAATCGCAGCAAAATGAGCTAGAACTCGTGCTTGAGCTGGATGGTGATTTTTTTGGGAGGAAAAAGAAGTGTGTGGGTGCAGGAATAAGTGGAGGGGGTCCACCATGGGCCCACGAGACAGGGGGCGCGCCCTGTAGGGGTGGGCGCGCCCTGGACCCCCGTGGCCAGGTGCTTGCTCCCCCTGCTGTGTTCTCAGTGCCAGATATTCTCAAATATTCTAGAAAAAATCATACTCCATTTTCAGGGCATTTGGAGAACTTTTATTTTTGGGGTATTTTTATATTGCACGGATAAATCAGAAAACAGACAGAAAAATACTATTTTTACTTTATTTCAACTAAATAACAGAAAGTAGAAAGAGGGTACAGAAGGTTGTGCCTTCTAGTTTCATCCATCCCATGCTCATCAAAAGGAATCCACTAACAATGTTGATCAGGTCTTGTTAGCAAACTCATTCCGAATAACATGGAACCGGAGAAATTTCGAATAACACTATGTTACCTCAACGGGGATATGCACATCCCCAATAATAAGAATATCATATTTCTTCTTGACAGTAGGAAGAGGAAATTCAAAACCTCCAAAAATAATCGATGGAATTTTTCCAATAGAATTTATACTGTGGGCTTGAGGTTGTTTCCTCGGAAAGTGTACCGTATGCTCATTACCATTAACATGAAAAGTGACATTGCCTTTGTTGCAATCAATAACAGCCCCTGCAGTATTCAAAAAGGGTCTTCCAAGAATAATAGACATACTATCGTCCTCGGGAATATCAAGATTAACAAAGTCCGTTAAAATAGTAACGTTTGCAACCACAACAGGCACATCCTCACAAATACCGACAGGTATAGCAGTTGATTTATCAGCCATTTGCAAAGATATTTCAGTAGGTGTCAACTTATTCAAATCAAGTCTACGATATAAAGAGAGAGGCATAACACTAACACCGGCTCCAAGATCACACAAAGCAGTTATAACATAGTTTCTTTTAATGGAGCATGGTATAGTGGGTACTCCTGGATCTCCTAGTTTCTTCGGTATTCCACCCTTAAAAGTATAATTAGCAAGCATGGTGGAAATTTCAGCTTCTGGTATCTTTCTTTTATTAGTAACAATATCTTTCATATACTTAGCATAAGGATTCATTTTGAGCATATCAGTCAAACGCATATGCAAGAAGATATGTCTAATCATTTCAGCAAAGCGTTCAAAATCCTCATCATCCTTTTTCTTGGATGGTTTGGGAGGAAAAGGCATGGGTTTCTGAACCCATGGTTCTCTTTCTTTACCGTGTTTCCTAGCAACAAAGTCTCTCTTATCATAACGTTGATTCTTTGATTGTGGGTTATCAAGATCAACAGCAGGTTCAATTTCTACATCATTATCATTGCTAGGTTGATCAATATCATGAACATCATCATTAACATTTTCATTAGGTTCATGTTCATTACCAGATTGTGTTTCAGCATCAGAAATAGAGATATCATTTGGATTCTTAGGTGGTTCAGCAATAGGTTCACTAGGAGCATGCAAAGTCCTATCATTTTTCTTTTTCTTCTTTTTAGAAGGACTAGGTGCATCAATATTATTTCTCTGAGACTCTTGTTCAATTCTCCTAGGGTGGCCTTCAGGATACGAAGGTTCCTGAGTCATTTTACCAGTTCTAGTAGCCACTCTAACATCATAGTCATTATTCTTACTATTCAATTCATTGAGTAAATCATTCTGAGCTTTAAGTACTTGTTCTACTTGAGTGGTAACCATAGAAGCATGTTTACTAATAAGTTTAAGTTCACCTTTAACTCTAGACATATAATCACCCAAGTGTTCAAGCATATCGGAATTGTATTTTAATTGTCTACCAAAATAAGCATTGAAGTTTTCTTGTTTGACAATAAAATTATCAAACTCTTCTAAGCATTGTCTAGCAGACTTATAGTGAGGAATATCACCTTCATCAAATCTATAGAGAGAATTTACTTTTACTACCTGTGTCGGGTTATCAAGACCATGAGTTTCTTTGATAGGTGATGGATTAAGATCATATATTTCTTCAACAGGCGGTAAATTAAGACCATGTATTTCTTCAATAGGAGGTAAATTCTTAACATCTTCAGCTTTTATACCTTTTTCTTTCATAGATTTCTTTGCCTCTTGCATATCTTCAGGACTGAGAAATAGAACACCTCTCTTCTTCGGAGTTGGTTTAGGAATAGGCTCAGGAATTGGCTCAGGAAGTGTCCAATTATTTTCATTTGTCAACATATTATTCAATAGAATTTCAGCTTCATCCGGTGTTCTTTCCCTGAAAACAGAACTAGCACAACTATCCAGGTAATCTCTGGAAGCATCGGTTAGTCCATCATAAAAGGTATCAAGTATTTCATTTTTCTTAAGAGGATGATCAGGCAAAGCATTAAGTAACTGGAGAAGCCTCCCCCAAGCTTGTGGGAGACTCTCTTTTTCAATTTGCACAAAATTATATATTTCCCTTAAAGCAGCTTGTTTCTTATGAGCAGGGAAATATTTAGCAGAGAAGTAACAAATCATATCCTGGGGACTACGCACACAACCAGGATCAAGAGAATTAAACCATATCTTAGCATCACCCTTTAATGAGAACGGAAATTTTTTAAGGATATAGAAGTAGCGAGTTCTGTCATCATTGGTGAACAGGGTGGCTATATCATTTAATTTAGTAAGATGTGCCACAACAGTTTCAGATTCATAGCCATGAAAAGGATCAGATTCAACCAAAGTAATTACATCAGGATCAACAGAGAATTCATAATCCTTATCAGTAACACAGATAGGTGAAGTAGCAAAAGCAGGGTCAGGTTTCATTCTAGCATTAAGAGATTGCTGCTTCCATTTAGCTAATAACCTCTTGAGCTCGTATCTATCTTTGCAAGCTAAAATAGCTATAGCAGCTTCTTTTTCCAAAACATAACCCTCAGGAACAACAGGCGATTCATATTTATTAGGGGGAGAGTCTTCATCATCACTTTCATCGATATTATCAGTTTCAATAATTTCACTCTCTCTAGCCCTAGCAAGTTGTTCATCAAGAAATTCACCAAGTGGCACAGTAGTATCAAGCATAGTAGTAGTTTCATCATAAGTATCATGCATAGCAGAAGTGGCATCATCAATAACATGCGACATATCAGAATGAATAGCAGAAGCAGGTTTAGGTGTCGCAAGCTTACTCAAAACAGAAGGTGAATCAAGTGGAGAGCTAGATGGCAGTTCCTTACCTCCCCTCGTAATTGAGGGATAAATTGTTGTTTTCGCGTCTTTCAAGTTCTTCATAGTGACCAGCAGATATAAATCCCAAGTGACTCAAAGAATAGAGCTGTGCTCCTCGGCAACGGCGCCAGAAAATAGTCTTGATAACCCACAAGTATAGGGGATCGCAACAGTTTTCGAGGGTAGAGTATTCAACCCAAATTTATTGATTCGACACAAGAGGAGCCAAAGAATATTCTCAAGTATTAGCAGTTGAGTTGTCAATTCAACCACACCTGGATAACTTAATATCTGCAGCAAAGTATTTAGTAGCAAAGTAATATGGAAGTAACGGTAACGATAGCAAAAGTAATATTTTTGGGTTTTGTAGTGATTGTAACAGTAGCAACGGAAAAGTAAATAAGCGAAGAACAATATAGGAAAAGCTCGTAGGCATTGGATCGGTGATGGAGAATTATGCCGGATGCGGTTCATCATGTAACAGTCATAACATAGGGTGACACAGAAATAGCTCCAATTCATCAATGTAATGTAGGCATGTATTCCGAATATAGTCATACGTGCTTATGGAAAAGAACTTGCATGACATCTTTTGTCCTACCCTCCCGTGGCAGCGGGGTCCTTGTGGAAACTAAGGGATATTAAGGCCTCCTTTTAATAGAGTACCGGACCAAAGCATTAACACATAGTGAATACATGAACTCCTCAAACTACGGTCATCACCCGGAGTGGTCCCGATTATTGTCACTTCGGGGTTGCCGGATCATAACACATAGTAGGTGACTATAGACTTGCAAGATAGGATCAAGAACTCACATATATTCATGAAAACATAATAGGTTCAGATCTGAAATCATGGCACTCGGGCCCTAGTGACAAGCATTAGGCATAGCAAAGTCATAGCAACATCAATCTCAAAACATAATGGACACTAGGGATCAAACCCTAACAAAACTAACTCGATTACATGATAGATCTCATCCAACCCATCACCGTCCAGCAAGCCTACGATGGAATTACTCACGCACGGCGGTGAGCATCATGAAATTGGTGATGGAGGATGGTTGATGATGACGACGGCGACGAATCCCCCTCTCTGGAGCCCCGAACGGACTCCAGATCAGCCCTCCCGAGAGGTTTTAGGGCTTGGCGGCGGCTCCGTATCGTAAAACGCGATGAATCCTTCTCTCTGATTTTTTTTCTCCCCGAAAGTGAATATACGGAGTTGGAGTTGAGGTCGGTGGAGCGTCAGGGGGCCCACGAGGCAGGGGGCGCACCCTGGGGGGCAGGCGCGCCCCCCACCCTCGTGGACAGGGTGTGGGCCCCCTGGCGTGGATTTTTCTTCCAGTATTTTTAATATTTTCCAAAAAGATGTTTCGTGGAGTTTCAGGTCATTCCGAGAACTTTTGTTTCTGCACATAAATAACACCATGGAAAGTCTGCTGAAAGCAGCGTCAGTCCGGGTTAGTTCCATTCAAATCATGCAAGTTAGAGTCCAAAACAAGGGCAAAATTGTTTGGAAAAGTAGATACGACGGAGACGTATTAACAAGGCCCAGTCTTTCCCAAACAAGAGCAACTTCACCAAGAAGACTACTCCCAAGGCATTGGTGGTACAAGAAGAGTACAATGAGGATGATGATGATGATGAAGATGGTGAGTCGGTTGCCATGGCCTCCGTTGCCATTGCGACGACTCCACGGGTGTCTCTCTTCGACTCACCCAATGAGAGCATCACCGCCAAGTGCCTCATGGCTAATGCCACCAACAAGGTAACCCCCAACATCAAAACTACCATCATTAATCATCCTTCCTTGACGGATTGCATTGATGAACATGAGGGGTCTAATGTGGAGAAGAATGAGTTTGAGTCGTTTATGAGTAATCTTAAGGGTAAATCCAAGAAGCACTTCGTTGCTCTCTTTGAACAACTTGGTGAAGCCAATGTCATGATCGAGGCTCATGAAGAGACCATCTCTAGGATGGAGGGACATAGTCGTGACTATGCCGATGAGATATCGGATCTCTCCAATGCTCTAGAGGAAGAGCATGGTCATCGTTTGGCTCTTGAGGAGTCATACAATTATGATCATGCTAAGTTGAAGAAAGATCTTGATCATGCTCTTGTTGTTTCTCGTGTGCTAAATTCCGAGAAGGCCAAACTTGGGGTTGATCTTGCTAGACTCAAGGAGGAGTTTGATATACTTGACAAGGCTCACAAGGCCTTGAAAGGTATTCATGCTAGCCTCAAGGAGTCTCATGATCAACTCCAAGTGAAGCTAACTAAGGAGAAAGCCACTTTTCCTCATATGGTTTTAATTGATAATGCAAATGCTACTAACCCGTGTTGCGAGCATGGCATCTTGTTGAGGAAAATGCTAAGTTGAAGGAGCAACTTGAGAAAGGCCTTGTGTCATGCATACAAGGTGAGAAGAACCTCAACGACCTCTTGAGCAATCAAAAGGAAGTTGTGGCCAAGGAGGGGATTGGGTTCGCACCCAAGCCCAAGAACAAGAAGAAAAATGACAAGACCAAACGACCTCCTCCTCTCAAGCAAACTTTTGTGAAGAAGGGAGTGAAGGAAATATGCCCTAGAGGCAATAATAAAGTTATTATTTATTTCCTTATTTCATGATAAATGTTTATTATTCATGCTAGAATTGTATTAACCAGAAACATAATACTTGTGTGAATACATAGACAAACAGAGTGTCACTAGTATGCCTCTACTTGACTAGCTCGTTGATCAAAGATGGTTATGTTTCCTAGCCATAGACATGAGTTGTCATTTGATTAATGGGATCACATCATTAGGAGAATGATGTGATTGACTTGACCCATTCCGTTAGCTTAGCACTTGATCGTTTAGTATTCTGCTATTGCTTTCTTCATGACTTATATGTTCCTATGACTATGAGATTATGCAACTCCCGTTTACCGGAGGAACACTTTGTGTGCTACCAAACGTCACAACGTAACTGGGTGATTATAAAGGTGCTCTACAGGTGTCTCCGAAGGTACTTGTTGGGTTGGCGTATTTCGAGATTAGGATTTGTCACTCCGATTGTCGGAGAGGTATCTCTGGGCCCTCTCAGTAATGCACATCACTTAAGCCTTGCAAGCATTGCAACTAATGAGTTTGTTGCGAGATGATGTATTACAGAACGAGTAAAGAGACTTGCCGGTAACGAGATTGAACTAGGTATTGAGATACGACGATCGAATCTCGGGCAAGTAACATACCGATGACAAAGGGAACAGTGTATGTTGTTATGTGGTCTGACCGATAAAGATCTTCGTAGAATATGTGGGAGCCAATATGAGCATCCAGGTTCCGCTATTGGTTATTGACCGGAGACGTGTCTCGGTCATGTCTACATAGTTCTCGAACCCGTAGGGTCCGCACGCTTAACGTTTCGATGACAGTTATATTATGAGTTTATATGTTTTGATGTACCGAAGGTTGTTCGGAGTCTTGGATGTGATCACGGACATGACGAGGAGTCTCGAAATGGTCGAGACATAAAGATTGATATATTGGAAGCCTATGTTTGGATATCGGAAGTGTTCCGGGTGAAATCGGGATTTTACCGGAGTACCGGGAGGTTACCGGAACCCCCCGGGCAACATAATGGGCCTTAGTGGGCCTAGGTGGAAGAGAGGAGAGGCGGCTAGGGCTGGGCCGCGCGCCTCTCCCCTAGTCCGAATAGGACAAGGAGAAGGGGGCGGCGCCCCCCTTCCTTCTTCTCCCTCTCCTCTTTCCCCCCTCCCAAGTCCTAATCCAACTAGGAAAAGGGGGGAGTCCTACTCCCGGTGGGAGTAGGACTCCTCCTGGCGCGCCCCAAGGCTGGCCGCACCTCCCCCCTTTGATCCTTTATATACGGGGGCAGGGGCACCCCATAGACACAACAATTGATCATTGATCTCTTAGCCGTGTGCGGTGCCCCCCTCCACCATATTACACCTCGATAATATCGTAGCGGTGCTTAGGCGAAGCCCTGCGTCGGTAGAACATCATCATCGTCACCACGCCGTCGTGCTGACGAAACTCTCCCTCAACACTCAGCTGGATCGGAGTTCGAGGGACGTCATCGAGCTAAACGTGTGCTGAACTCGGAGGTGCCGTGCGTTCGGTACTTGATCGGTCGGATCGTGAAGACGTACGACTACATCAACCGCGTTGTGTTAACGCTTCCGCTTTCGGTCTACGAGGGTACGTGGACAACACTCTCCCCTCTCGTTGCTATGCATCACCATGATCTTGCGTGTGCATAGGAAATGTTTTGAAATTACTATGTTCCCCAACAGTGGTATCCGAGCCTGGTTTTATGCGTAGATGTCATATGCACGAGTAGAACACAAGTGAGTTGTGGGCGATATAAGTCATACTGCTTACCAGCATGTCATACTTTGGTTCGGCGGTATTGTTGGATGAAGCGGCCCGGACAGACATTACGCGTACGCTTACGCGAGACTGGTTCTTCCGACGTGCTTTGCACAGAGGTGGCTGGCGGGTGTCAGTTTCTCCAACTTTAGTTGAACCGAGTGTGGCTACGCCCGGTCCTTGCGAAGGTTAAAACAGCACCAACTTGACAAACTATCGTTGTGGTTTTGATGCGTAGGTAAGAACGGTTCTTGCTAAGCCCAGTAGCAGCCACTTAAAACTTGCAACAACAAAGTAGAGGACGTCTAACTTGTTTTTGCAGGGCATGTTGTGGTGTGATATGGTCAAGACATGATGCTAAATTTTATTGTATGAGATGATCATGTTTTGTAACCGAATTATCGGCAACTGGCAGGAGCCATATGGTTGACGCTTTATTGTATGCAATGCAATCGCCATGTAATTGCTTTATTTTATCACTAAACGGTAGCGATAGTCGTAGAAGCAATAGTTGGCGAGACGACAACGATGCTACGATGGAGATCAAGGTGTCGCGCCGGTGACGATGGGGATCATGACGGTGCTTCGGAGATGGAGATCACAAGCACAAGATGATGATGGCCATATCATATCACTTATATTGATTGCATGTGATGTTTATCTTTTATGCATCTTATCTTGCTTTGATTGACGGTAGCATTATAAGATGATCTCTCACTAAATTTCAAGATAAAAGTGTTCTCCCTGAGTATGCACCGTTGCCAAAGTTCGTCGTGCCCAGACACCACGTAATGATCGGGTGTGATAAGCTCTACGTCCATCTACAACGGGTGCAAGCCAGTTTTGCACACGCAGAATACTCAGGTTAAACTTGGCGAGCCTAGCATATGCAGATATGGCCTCGGAACACTGAGACCGAAAGGTCGAGCGTGAATCATATAATAGATATGATCAACATAGTGATGTTCACCATTGAAAACTACTCCATTTCACGTGATGATCGGTTATGGTTTAGTTGATTTGGATCACGTGATCACTTAGATGATTAGAGGGATGTCTATCTAAGTGGGAGTTCTTAAGTAATATGATTAATTGAACTTAAATTTATCATGAACTTAGTACCTGATAGTATCTTGCTTGTCTGTGTTGATTGTAGATAGATGGCCCGTGCTGTTGTTCCGTTGAATTTTAATGCGTTCCTTGAGAAAGCAAAGTTGAAAGATGATGGTAGCAATTACACGGACTGGGTCCATAACTTGAGGATTATCCTCATTGCTGCACAGAAGAATTACGTCCTGGAAGCACCGCTGGGTGCCAGGCCTGCTGCAGGAGCAACACCAGATGTTATGAACGTCTGGCAGAGCAAAGCTGATGACTACTCGATAGTTCAGTGTGCCATGCTTTACGGCTTAGAACCGGGTCTTCAACGACGTTTTGAACGTCATGGAGCATATGAGATGTTCCAAGAGTTGAAGTTAATATTTCAAGCAAATGCCCAGATTGAGAGATATGAAGTCTCCAATAAGTTCTACAGCTGCAAGATGGAAGAGAATAGTTCTGTCAGTGAGCATATACTCAAAATGTCTGGGTATAACAATCACTTGATTCAACTGGGAGTTAATCTTCCGGATGATAGCATCATTGACAGAATTCTTCAATCACTGCCACCAAGCTACAAGAGCTTCGTGATGAACTATAACATGCAAGGGATGGATAAGACGATTCCCGAGCTCTTCGCAATGCTAAAGGTGCAGAGGTAGAAATCAAAAAGGAGCATCAAGTGTTGATGGTCAATAAGACCACTAGTTTCAAGAAAAAGGGCAAAAGGAAGAAGTAGGGGAACTTCAAGAAGAACAGCAAGCAAGTTGCTGTTTAGGAGAAGAAACCCAAGTCTGGACCTAAGCCTGAGACTGAGTGCTTCTACTGCAAGCAGACTGGTCACTGGAAGCGGAACTGCCCCAAGTATTTGGCGGATAAGAAGGATGGCAAGGTGAACAAAGGTATATGTGATATACATGTTATTGATTTGTACCTTACTAGAGCTCACAGTAGCACCTGGGTATTTGATACTGGTTCTGTTGCTAATATTTGCAACTTGAAACAGGGACTACGGATTAAGCGAACACTGGCCAAGGACGAGGTGACGCTGCGCGTGGGAAACGGTTCCAAAGTCGATGTGATCGCCGTCGGCACGCTACCTCTACATCTACCTTCGGGATTAGTATTAGACCTAAATAATTGTTATTTGGTGCCAGCGTTGAGCATGAACATTATATCTGGATCTTGTTTGATGCGAGACGGTTATTCATTTAAATCAGAGAATAATGGTTGTTCTATTTATATGAGTAATATCTTTTATGGTCATGCACCCTTGAAGAGTGGTCTATTTTTAATGAATCTCGATAGTAGTGATACACATGTTCATAATGTCGAAGCCAAAAGATGCAGAGTTGATAATGATAGTGCAACTTATTTGTGGCACTGCCGTTTAGGTCATATCGGTGTAAAGCGCATGAAGAAACTCCATACTGATGGACTTTTGGAATCACTTGATTATGAATCACTTGGTACTTGTGAACCGTGCCTCATGGGCAAGATGACTAAAATGCCGTTCTCCAGAACTATAGAGAGAGCAACAGATTTATTGGAAATCATACATACAGATGTATGTGGTCCGATGAATATTGAGGCTCGTGGCGGATATCGTTATTTTCTCACCTTCACAGATGATTTGAGCAGATATGGGTATATCTACTTAATGAAACATAAGTCTGAAACATTTGAATGGTTCAAAGAATTTCAGAGTGAAGTTGAAAATCATCGTAACAAGAAAATAAAGTTTCTACGATCAGATCGTGGAGGAGAATATTTGAGTTACGAGTTTGGTCTACATTTGAAACAATGCGGAATAGTTTCGCAACTCACGCCACCCGAAACACCACAACGTAATGGTGTGTCCGAACGTCGTAATCGTACTTTACTAGATATGGTGCAATATATGATGTGTCTTACTGATTTACCGCTATCGTTTTGGGGTTATCTTTAGAGACGGCTGCATTCACGTTAAATAGGGCACCATCGAAATCCGTTGAGACGACGCCTTATGAACTGTGGTTTGGCAAGAAACCAAAGTTGTCGTTTCTTAAAGTTTGGGGCTGTGATGCTTATGTGAAGAAGCTTCAACCTGATAAGCTCGAACCTAAATCGGAGAAATGTGTCTTCATAGGATACCCAAAGGAGACTGTTGGGTACACCTTCTATCACAGATCCGAAGGCAAGACATTCGTTGCTAAGAATGGATCCTTTCTAGAGGAGTTTCTCTCGAAAGAAGTGAGTGGGAGGAAAGTAGAACTTGATGAGGTAACTGTACCTGCTCCCTTATTGGAAAATAGTTCATCACAGAAACCGGTTCCTGTGACGCCTACACCAATTAGTGAGGAAGTTAATGATGATGATCATGGAACTTCAGATCAAGTTGTTACTGAACCTCGTAGGTCAACCAGAGTAAGATCCTCACCAGAGTGGTACGGTAATCCTGTTCTGGAGGTTATGTTACTAGACCATGACGAACCTACGAACTATGAAGAAGCGATGGTGAGCCCAGATTCCGCGAAATGGCTTGAGGCCATGAAATCTGAGATGGGATCCATGTATGAGAACAAAGTGTGGACTTTGGTTGACTTGCCCGATGATCGGCAAGCAATTGAGAATAAATGGATCTTCAAGAAGAAGACTGGCGCTGACGGAAATGTTACTGTCTATAAAGCTAGAATTGTCGCAAAAGGTTTTCGACAGGTTCAAGGTGTTGACTACGATGAGAGTTTCTCACTCGTATCTATGCTTAAGTCTGTCCGAATCATGTTAGCAATTGCCGCATTTAATGAAATCTGGCAAATGGATAAACAAAACTGCATTCCTTAATGGATTTATTAAAGAAGAGTTGTATATGATGCAACCAAAAGGTTTTTTCGATCCTAAAGGTGTTAACAAAATGTGCAAGCTCATGCGATCCATCTATGGACTGGTGCAAGCATCTCGGAGGTGGAATATACGCTTTGATGAGTTGATCAAAGCATATAGTTTTATACAGACTTGCGGTGAAGCCTGTATTTACAAGAAAGTGAGTGGGAGCACTACAACATTTCTGATAAGTGTATGTGAATGACATATTTTTTATCAGAAATAATGTAGAATTATTCTGCATAGCATAAAGGAGTGTTTGAAAGGAGTTTTTTAAAGAAAGACCTCGGTGAAGCTGCTTACATATTGAGCATCAAGATCTATAGAGATAGATCAAAACGCTTGATAAGTTTTTTCAACGAGTACATACCTTGACAAGATTTTGAAAGTAGTTCAAAATGGAACAGTCAAAGAAAGAGTTCTTGCCTGTGTTACAAGGTGTGAAATTGAGTAAGACTCAAAGCCTGACCACGGCAGAAGATAGAAAGAGAATGAAAGTCATTCCCTATGCATCAGCCATAGGTTCTATAAAGTATGCCATGCTATGTACCAGATCTATTGTATACCCTACACTAATTTTGGCAAGGGAGTACAATAGTGATCTAGGAGTAGATCACTGGACAGCAGTCAAAATTATCCTTAGTGGAATAAGGATATGTTTCTAGGTTATGGAGGTGACAAAAGGTTCATCGTAAAAGGGTTACGTCGATACAAGTTTTGGCACTGATCCAGATGACTCTAAGTCTTCATCTGAATACATATTGAAAGTGGGAGCAATTAGCTAAAGTAGCTCCGTGCAGAGCATTGTAGACATAAAAATTTGCAAAATACATACGGATCTGAATATGGCAGACCCGTTGACTAAACTTCTCTCACAAGCAAAACATGATCACACCTTAGTACTCTTTGGGTGTTAATCACATAGCGCTGTGAACTAGATTATTGACTCTAGTAAACCTTTTGGGTGTTGGTCACATGACGATGTGAACTATGGGTGTTAATCACATGGTAATGTGAACTATTGATGTTAAATCACATGGCGATGTGATCTAGATTATTGACTCTAGTGCAAGTGGGAGACTGAAGCAAATATGCCCTAGAGGCAATAATAAAGTTATTATTTATTTCCTTATTTCATGATAAATGTTTATTATTCATGCTAGAATTGTATTAACCAGAAACATAATACTTGTGTGAATACATAGACAAACAGTGTCACTAGTATGCCTCTACTTGACTAGCTCGTTGATCAAAGATGGTTATGTTTCCTAGCCATAGACATGAGTTGTCATTTGATTAACGGGATCACATCATTAGGAGAATGATGTGATTGACTTGACCCATTCCATTAGCTTAGCACTTGATCGTTTAGTATTCTGCTATTGCTTTCTTCATGACTTATACATGTTCCTATGACTATGAGATTATGCAACTCCCGTTTACCGGAGGAACACTTTGTGTGCTATCAAACGTCACAACGTAACTGGGTGATTATAAAGGTGCTCTACAGGTGTCTCTGAAGGTACTTGTTGGGTTGGCGTATTTCGAGATTAGGATTTGTCACTCCGATTGTCGGAGAGGTATCTCTGGGCCCTCTCGGTAATGCACATCACTTAAGCCTTGCAAGCATTGCAACTAATGAGTTTGTTGCGAGATGATGTATTACAGAATGAGTAAAGAGACTTGCCGGTAACTAGATTGAACTAGGTATTGAGATACCGGCGATCGATTCTCGGGCAAGTAACATACCGATGACAAAGGGAACAACGTATGTTGTTATGCGGTCTGACCGATAAAGATCTTCGTAGAATATGTGGGAGCCAATATGAGCATCCAGGTTCCGCTATTGGTTATTGACCGGAGACGTGTCTCGGTCATGTCTACATAGTTCTCGAACCCGTAGGGTCCGCACGCTTAACGTTTCGATGACAGTTATATTATGAGTTTATATGTTTTGATGTACCGAAGGTTGTTCGGAGTCCCGGATGTGATCACGGACATGACGAGGAGTCTCGAAATGGTCGAGACATAAATATTGATATATTGGAAGCCTATGTTTGGATATCGGAAGTGTTCCGGGTGAAATCGGGATTTTACCGGAGTACCGGGAGGTTACCGGAACCCCCCGACAACATAATGGGCCTTAGTGGGCCTAGGTGGAAGAGAGGAGAGGCGGCTAGGTCTGGGCCGCGCACCCCTCCCCCCTAGTCCGAATAGGACAAGGAGAAGGGGGCGGCGCCCCCCTTCCTTCTTCCCCCTCTCCTCTTTCCCCCCTCCCAAGTCCTAATCCAACTAGGAAAAGGGGGGAGTCCTACTCCCGGTGGGAGTAGGACTCCTCCTGGCGCGCCCCAAGGCTGGCCGCACCTCCCCCCTTTGATCCTTTATATACGGGGGCAAGAGGCACCCCATAGACACAACAATTGATCATTGATCTCTTAGCTGTGTGCGGTGCCCCCCTCCACCATATTACACCTCGATAATATCGTAGCAGTGCTTAGGCGAAGCCCTGCGTCGGTAGAACATCATCATCGTCACCACGCCGTCGTGCTGACGAAACTCTCCCTCAACACTCGGCTGGATCGGAGTTCGAGGGACGTCATCGAGCTAAACGTGTGCTGAACTCGGAGGTGCCGTGCGTTCGGTACTTGATCGGTCGGATCGTGAAGACGTACGACTACATCAACCGCGTTGTGTTAACGCTTCCGCTTTCGGTCTACGAGGGTACGTGGACAACACTCTCCCCTCTCGTTGCTATGCATCTCCATGATCTTGCGTGTGTGTAGGAAATTTTTTGAAATTACTACGTTCCCCAACAGGGACAGGGTGCTTCCAAGGAGAAGAAGAACAATGCGAAGGGTGGCGGTGTCAAGAAGGGCAATGCCACCCCTCCCAACAAAGCTGGCGACTTTAACCCTTCTTATGTGTTATGTCGTGCTAGTGATGGGTATGTTTATGCCAAATTTGTTGGTTCTCCTTATGAGTACATAGAATGGTCTATTTGGGTTCCTAAGACCCTTGTCACTAACATCAAAGGACCCTGAAAGAACATGCGGTGCCCCCATGTTTGGTTTTGGTAATTGATGACAATCTCTATGGACTAATGGTTGCCTTGAGTTATATTTGAAGTATTTGTCCATAGGCATTTCTTGAAGTCCATGTGTTGGTTTCAAGGAGTTTATGTGGTGACCAAGGTGTTATTAAGGAATTATCCAAAGATTGGTCATGTGAGAGTAGAGCTTATTGCAAGCATGTCTTGAAGAAGAAGATTGTGTGATCATTCATGTTTATCTTCAAGACATCATCCAAATGAAGAGAGTTGGAAAGAGTCAAGGTTGATCAAGACTAAGTCAAGAGTGAATCAAGTTGATCAACACACAAAGCGCACAAGATGTACCGAGGGATCAAGCGATCCCATGGTATGGTAAGCATTGTCAATTACGCTTTGTGTACTAACCCATGGTCTTCGTGAGAGTTCTTTGTGGGGTTAGGTTGCGGTGTGCAAGTTCAAGTGAAGTATCATGAAGAGATCAAATGCTTGAAGCTTGCCGTCCATTGTGGCGACAATGGACTTGTGAAGATGTTGCGGTGTGCAAGTTCAAGGGAAGCATCATGAAGAGATCAAATGCTTGAAGCTTGCCGTCCATTGTGGTGACAATGGACTTGTGAAGATGTGCGGAAGAGTGGCTCACCCATAGTGGAGCATGGGGGAGCAATCAACTAGTCTTCATCGAGCCAACGCAACCAAGAAAGATGGTCCAACTTGAGGGAGTCAAGATCGTCATCATCTAGCTCAAGTGGACCATGTGCAAGGCAAAGGTTTGCTCTTGATAGGTTTTCTATTTTACCGGTCTCATGATGGTAGGTGGGAGACCGGGTTATAGGATCGATTGCCGTACTATCAAGGGGGGCTCTCGATGAGTAGCTTGATCGTATCGTTCATAGAGAGCTCAAACCATTGCATCCTTGCATCATCTTTATTGGTTCTTGTTTGGTTCTTCTCTTTGTGAGTTTTGGAGCTTATGGTCATCTTGATGACAAGCTCGAGTTCATCGAAAACGGAGTTCACTCGCATCTTCTATGATGTTTTCGATGTTGGAGGTTATGCCGGTTCTTCTCGGTTGGAGCTTTCACTCCTCTATATGAAGAAGTTATGGCAGTTCTGGTTTTCTCCCTGCGGTAGTACCGCGGCCAGAGCGGCAGTACCGCTTATCGCCCCAAGCGGTAGTACCGCTGTCCTCAGCGGTAGTACCGCCTATGGCCATAAGCAGTAGTACGGCTACGGTTCCGCGCTGGTACCGCCTCGATTTTGGGTCTTGCATTTTTCGTGTCGGGTTTAGCAGTAGTTGCACGGCAGTAAGGCTCGGCAGTTCCGCCTATAAGCGGTAGTACCGCCCCGATGGGCGGTAGTACCGCCTGTAAGCGGTAGTACTGCTCCGGTCGGGCGGTAGTACCACTACTGCATTTTTGATCCCATGTTCTGCTCCTCCAGCGGTAGTACCGCTGGGGTGCGTGGTAGTACCGCTTATAAGCGGTACTACCGCCCCAAGGTTCATGTTTGGTTGCTCCTTTTCCCTGCTTCTTCCGCCAGAGCGGTAGTACCGCTCGTGGAGCGGTAGTACCGCTCGTGTGCGGGCTGAGCACATAACGGTTGGATTTTTCCCCTTCTATAAAAGGGGGTCTTCTTCCCCAATGAACCTTATCTCTTGAGCTCGTGTTCTTCCCCCATTGTTGACCTTCTTCGAGCTTGCTAACTCTCAATCCCTCCATGGATTCTTGCTAGTTTTTGAGGGAAAAGAGAGAGGAGATCTAGATCCACATTTCCACCAATCACTTTCTCCTCTTTGTGAGGGGAACCCCTTGGATCTAGATCTTGGAGTTCTTGGTGTTCTCCTTCTTGTTCTTCCTCTCTTTTTCCTCCCTAGCATTAGTTGCTTCGGTGGGATTTGAGAGAGAAGGACTTGGGCACTCCGTGTGCCCTTGCCATTGCATTTGGTGCATCAGTTTGAGTTCTCCACGGTGATACGTGGAAGTTACAAGTTGAGAAGCTTATTACTCTTGGGTGCTTGGTGCCCTTGAGCTTGTTCCTCTTGGGTGCTTGGGCGCCCTAGCCGGTTGGTGGTGTTCGGAGCTCAATCATTGTGGTGTAAAGCTCCGGGCAAGCGTCGGGGTCTCCAATTAGGTTGTGGAGATCGCCCCGAGCAATTTGACAGGTACCGGTGACCGCCCCCAAGGGTTGCCAAAGTGTACGGGTTCGGTGACCGCCCCCAAGGGTTGCCATTTGTACGGGTTCGGTGACCGCCCTCAAGGGTCCCTTAGTGGAATCACGGCATCTTGCATTGCGCGAGGGCGTGAGGAGATTACGGTGGCCCTAGTGGCTTCTTGGGGAGCATTGTGGCTCCACACCGCTCCAAACGGAGATTAGCATCCGCAAGGGTGTGAACTTCGGGATACATCGTCATCTCCGCGTGCCTCGGTTATCTCTTACCCGAGTCCTTTACTTATGCACTTTACTTTGTGATAGCCATATTGTTTCTTGTCATATATCTTGCTATCACTTAGTTGTTTATCTTGCTTAGCATAAGTTGTTGGTGCACATAGGCGAGCCTAGTTGTTGTAGGTTTTGTGCTTGTCAAATTAACCGCTAGGTTTATTCCGCATTTGTTCAAGCCTAAACCGTAATTATTTTAAAGCGCCTATTCACCCCCCCCCCTCTAGGCGACATCGACGATCTTTCAGACCCATTACAAAATGGGTACCTAAAACCAAGCATTGATCTCTTGTAGGTGTTTGCTTCCGGTGGGGGATCATGGTTGCTCGAGAGTGGAGCTACAAATCATATGACCGGAAGCAAGGACTTGGTGGTGGACGTGCACAAGATTCCATCTATTCCCACCAATGTCGAGTGGGGTGATGCCTCGTCTTCTAAGGTATTGGGACTCGGCAAGGTTGTCATTTCTCATGATCTCACGATCGAGAAAGTCATGCTTGTTGAGTCCCTTGCATACAATTTACTTTCCGTTCGTCAACTTGCAATCATGGGTTTTGCCACATTCTTTGATATTGATACCGTGGCCCTCTTGTGGAGCAAGACTCTTAAAGTAGCCTTTGTTGGGCATGTCGAGAATGGTCTCTATGTGATTAACTTTTCAAAGCGACCCACTAAGACCGCGACATGCCTAATGGATAAAGTTGACATGGGATGGCTTTGGCATCGCCGCCTTGCCCATGTCAATATGAGATCTTTGCAAAGTCTTCTCAAGGGGGACCATGTCTGTGGACTAACAAATGTTAGCTTTGCTAAAGATCGTGCTTGCAGTGCTTGTATCGAAGGGAAACTACATGAGAAGGCTCACCCTCCCACGACTATCATTTACTCGAAGAGGCCTTTGGAGCTCCTTCACATGGATCTCTTTGGGCCTCCATCTTTTGATAGTATTGGGGGTAGAAAGTATTTCTTGGTGATTGTGGATGATTATTCAAGATACGTATGTTTCTTCAAGAGGAAGAGCGAGACCCAACAAACCTTCATTGGCTTTGCAAATGAAGCCCAACATCAACACAATGCAAAGATCTTGACTATAAGAAGTGACAACGGCATCAAGTTCAAGAACTACACCTTGGATGAGTTTCTTAGTGATGGGGGGATCAAGCATCAATATTCTGCACCATACACCCCTCAACAAAATGGTGTAGCGGAGAGGAAGAACCGGACGTTGATGGATGCAGCAAGGACCATGATGGCGGAGTTCAAGTCTCCCTACAACTTTTGGGCCGAAGCCATCAACACCGCGTGTCATGCATCTAATCGGCTCTACCTCCGCAAAGCCTTGAACAAGACTCCATATGAGATACTCACCGGCAACAAGCCCAACCTCAAGTACTTCCGGGTGTTCGGGTGTAAGTGTTTCATTCTCAAGAAAGGTGTCCGTTTGTCTAAATTTGAGGCTAGAGCTTATGAGGGCATATTTGTTGGTTATGCTACAAACTCTCATGCTTACCATGTTCTCAATAAGTCCACGGGACTTATTGAGGAAACGTGTAACGTGGAGTTTGATGAGAATAATGGCTTCCAAGTGGAGCAAAGTGGTACTTGTGATGTAGGTGATGAAATTCCTCCCCAAGCCATAAGAAGAATGGGTGTTGGTCATATCCTACCCATTGAGGAACCCCTTGTGGCCGAAGGAGAAGGACAATGTTCCACTCAAGTCAAACCATCACCAACCCAAGACCCACACGCTTCCGAAGAACATAGTGAAGGCCCTCAACCGAATGAACAAGATCAAGGGCAAGATCACCCTCAAGATGGTGGTGAACCACCACATGATGCCCAAGGTCAAGTTCTCACCACCGAGCAAGTTCAAGATCAAGAGCAAGCTCAAGATCAAGAACAAGCTCAAGGCGGCGCTCAAGATGATCAAGTTTCCTCTCCTCATCTCACTTCCGAGGAGGAATTGGAGCGTCGTGCCGCCAAGATTGTTTCCAAGCTCACCACCAAAGGGCACATCATGGAGAATGTGCTTGGAAGCTTAACTAAGGGGGTAAGCACTCGTAGACAATTAGCAAACTATTGTGAACATCATGCGTTTGTCTCTTGTGTGGAACCCCAAAAGGTTTATGAAGCGCTCGAGGATCCGGATTGGCTTAATGCCATGCATGAAGAACTCAACAACTTCGAGTACAACAAGGTGTGGAGATTGGTGCCAAGGCCAACGGGGAACCACAATGTCATTGGAACCAAGTGGATATTCAAGAACAAGCAAGATGCTCATGGGACCATCGTTCGCAACAAGGCAAGATTGGTGGCACAAGGCTACTTCCAAGTCGAGGGTATCGACTACGGTGAAACCTTTGCTCCCGTTGCTCGCCTTGAATCCATTCGTTTGTTGATTGCTTATGCTTCTCATCACAACTTTAAGTTGCAACAAATGGATGTGAAGAGTGCTTTTTCTTAATGGTCCTATTAATGAGTTGGTATATGTCAAGCAACCCCCCGGGTTCGAGGATCCCTACTTTCCCGATCATGTGTATCAAATCGAGAAGGCACTCTATGTGTGACGCCCCCGATTTGACCGTACACTAATCATGCACGCAAATGTGTACGACCAAGATCAGGGACTCACGGGAAGATATCACAACACAACTCTAAAACATAAATAAGTCATACAAGCATTATAATACAAGCCAGGGGCCTCGAGGGCTCGAATAAAAGTGCTCGATCATAGACGAGTCAGCGGAAGCAACAATATCTGAGTACAGACATAAGTTAAACAAGTTTGCCTTAAGAAGGCTAGCACAAAAGTAGCCACGATCGAAAAGGCAAGGCCTCCTGCCTGGGACCTCCTTACTACTCCTCGAAGCCGAACTCCTTGTAGAATCATCCTCGGGATCTCTAGCTTCTGGACTCCAGCATCTGGTTGCGACAATCCGGTATAGAAAGGGGAAAAGAGGGAGAAAAGCAACCGTGAGTACTCATCCAAAGTACTCGCAAGCAAGGAGCTACACTACATATGCATGGGAATATGTGTAAAGGGGCATATCAGTGGACTGAACTGCAGAATGCCAGAATAAGAGGGGGATAGCTAGTCCTGTCGAAGACTACGCTTCTGGACATCTCCATCTTGCAGCATATAGAAGAGAGTAGATTGAAGTCCTCCAAGTAGCATCGCATAGCATAATCCTACCCGGCGATCCCCTCCTCGTCACCCTATTAGAGAGCGACCACCGGGTTATATCTGGCACTTGGAAGGGTGTGTTTTATTAAGTATCCAGTTCTAGTTGTCATAAGGTCAAGGTACAACTCCGGGTCGTCCTTTTACCGAGGGACACGGCTATTCGAATAGATAAACTTCCCTGCAGGGGTGCACCACATAACCCAACACGCTCGATCCCATTTGGCCGGACACACTTTTCTGGGTCATGCCCGGCCTCGTAAGATCAACACGTCGCAGCCCCACCTAGGCTCAACAGAGAGGCCAGCACGCCAGTCTAAACCTATGCGCGCAGGGGTCTGGGCCCATCGCCCTATGCACACCTGCACGTTGCGTACGCGGCCGGAAGCAGACCTAGCCTAGTGGCGTTCCAGTCCAATCCGGCGCGCGCCACTCAGTCGCTGACGTCAAAAGAGCTTCGGCTGATACCACGACGTCGGGATACCCATAACTACTCCCACGTAGATGGTTAGTGCGTATAGACCAAATGGCCAGACTCAGATAAAATACCCAGAACTCGTTAAGCGTGTTGTTTATCCACGAACGCCGACCAGGGCCAGGCCCACCTCTCTCCTGGGTGGTCTCAACCTGCCCTGTCGCTTCGCCACAAAGTAACAGTCGGGGGCCGTCAGGAACCCAGGCCCACCTCTACCGGGGTGGAGCCACCTGTCCTTTCAGCCCCCTCATCAGAATCACCTGCGGGTACTCCTCGAGCCGACCCGACTTTAGTCACCACATGTGTCATGTATATAATGTATATAGTATATACCCGTGATCACCGCCCAGGTGATCACGGCCCGATAGTATAGCACAGCAGACGGACAAGAATGTAGGGCCACTGATGGAAATCTAGCATCCTAGACTAAGCAGTAGGATAGCAGGTAAGGGGAACAACTGTAGCAACAATGACAGGCTATGCAACAGAATAGGATTAATCGAAAGCAGTAACATGCTACACTACTCTAATGCAAGTAGTAGAGAGTAGAGTAGGCGATATCTGGTGATCAAGGGGGGGGGCTTGCCTGGTTGCTCAGACAAGAAGGAGGGGTCATCGGTGACGTAGTCGACCACAGGGGCATCAGCATCGTCACGGGGTCTACCGAAGAGAAGAGGGGGGAGAAACAGTAAATACATAGCAAGCAAGTGCATAACAAGACAACAGGCAGAGCTAGACGTGTTCTAACGCGGTATGAGGTGATACCGGTGAAGGGGGGAAACATCCGGGAAAGTCTTCCCGATGTTTCGCGTTTTCGGACAGACGGACCGGAGGGGGAAAGTTGCGAGTTCGATAGGTTAGGGAGGTGTGGTGGACGAACGGACTGCGTATTTGGATTCGTCTCGTCGTTCTGAGCAACTTTCATATAGAAAACATTTTCATCCGAGTTACGGTTTAAAAGATATGAATTTTCAAAGTTTTAAATCATTTTAGAATTTATTTAATTTATTTAATTCAACATTATCCAGAATAGTGCCTGCTGACGTCATCATGACGTCAGCAGTCAACAGGGCGTTGACTGGGTCAAACTGATGTGCGGGACCCAGCTGTCATTGACTGATTAATTAATTAACTAATAGTTTAATTAGTTTAGTTATTAGATTAGTTTAATTAATCAAAAATTAATTAGGTTAATTAATTCTTTAATTAATTAATTGTTTTTAATATATTATTATTATTTATTTATTTATTTATTCTTCTTTTTTTTATCTTCTTTTCCTTTTTTTTCTTCTTTTTTTTTACGTTCTGGGGTGGGTCCCCGTGTCAGTGGCTCAGGGGGGTGCAGCGGGCACTGGGCGAATGGGCGCAACGGTTGCCCAGCACCCGTTCGTTCGGGTGCACGCCTCAACTGCCAAAGGGGCAACGGCGACGGCATGGCGCCGGGGCGGCACGGCGAGGGGGTGGTCGTGACGGAAGCAGGAGGTGGTGCTGGAGTGGGACCGCGCGGACGGGCGCCGGGCACGGAGCGCTAGACGCAGCCAGGGGGCGCGGCCACGCGCGGCGCACGGGCGCGGGCATCTCCGGGCGAAGGGTTCGTGCGGCGTGGGGCTCCGGGCGGGCTACGACCGGTCAGGGCAGGGGAAGGGACCGCGCCCGGGGCGAGAGGAGCCGGACAGCGCCAGCGCGCAATGGGCGTGGCGTGGACGGCGATTGCGGGGCCGTCGGGCGGGGCCATGGGCGTGGCGACGAGGCGAGCCTACGCGGGCGCGTCGCTGGCAGTAGCAGCACGGCGGTGCGAGGCGCTGGCAGAGGGAAAGGGGAGGCCGTGGGCCTCACCAGCGATGGAGGGAAGCGGGGGCGGCGTGGCTCGAGGAGGCCGGTCGGGGATGAGGTCGAGGTGGACGTCCGGCGGCGCCGGGTGAAGCAGAGGCGGGGAACGGGGCGGTCCGGCGATGGAGAGGCGGGGCGTCGGGGTGGCGCCGGGGACGCGCGCCGGCGTCAGGCATCGGGGAGGCGGGCACAGTCCGGTGGCGGCGGCGCCAGGGCGACCAGGGCGGCCAGATCCAGAACGGGGAGGGGGGGAGGTCGTCGCCGCGGGCGGCTCATCCACGGCCGCCGGGTCACCGGATGGTGCGGGGCTCGAGCGCGGGGGGCTCCAGAGCCCAGGGTGGCGGCGGTGTAGTGTGTGTGTCGCGTGCGTGTGGGAGGGGGGGCGGCGCCAGGAGGGAGACGAGGGAGTGGGGATCGGGGGCGACTGGTGGGGGTTAGGGTTACGGGGTAGCGGGGGGTTAGTAGGGGAGGTGGACCGGGGTGGGCCGGCCCGTTCGGGCGGCTGAGGCCAGCTGGGCCACTTGGCCCAGCAGGGGGGCAGTTGTTTTTTTTTGTGTTTTCTTTTATTTATTTTCCTTTACTGTTTTATTTTATTTCTTTAATAGTTATAGTTTTATAATAAGTTAAAGCCCACACCTAAATCGGAGTTGTAAAAAGTTTTTAGTGACTAAATAAACTAGTTTAATATTTGTTTATATTTAAAAACACTTATATAATTGTTTTTGCTACTGTTTTATTCATCTCATAGTATTTAAACATTTTATAAAGGTGTGGTTTCTCCACCATAATTATCTGTGCAATATTTGGTTCACTCCGAACATTTTTGTTTCAAAGTTTGAAAACTTTTGTTGTTTGCCATATTTTGAATTGATTTTTGAATCTGGTTTTGAACTAACGAAGGATTCGAAACAGTAACGGAGGTGACGTGGCATCATTAGCAGAGTTTTACTGTAGCTTGATTATCCGGGCGTCACACTATGGCCTTAAACAAGCCCCACGTGCGTGGTATGACCACCTTACCGAGTTGTTACAAGACCGTGGATTTGAAGTTGGGCTAATCGACCCCACTCTTTTTACTAAGAAGGTCAAAGGGGAGTTGTTTGTGTGCCAACTATATGTTGATGATATTATCTTTGGTTCCCCTAACAAAGCTTTCAATGAGGAATTTTCCGCACTCATGACCTCAAAGTTCAAGATGTCTTCCATTTGAGAGTTGAAGTTCTTTCTCGGTTTCGAAGTGAAGCAAAGAAGAGAAGGAACCTTCATCAACCAAGCCAAATACACTCAAGACATGCTCAAGAGATTCAAACTAAGTGATGTCAAGCCGGCTTCCACTCCGATGCCCACCAAGTGCCAACTTGACATTGATCCCAATGGTAAAGTGGTGGATCAAAAGGTATATCGTTCATGATTGGATCCTTACTTTACCTTTGTGCATCTAGACCGGATATCATGTTGATTGTGGGAATTTGTGCACGGTTTCAAGCCGCACCTAAGGAAAGCCACTTTGTGGCGGTCAAGCGAATCTTTCGATATTTGGCTCATACCCCAAACTTTGGCTTATGGTACCCAAGAGGAGCAAACTTCAAGCTTGTAAGATATTCGGATTCGGATTGGGCGGGAGACAAAGTGGATAGGAAGGCCACTTCCGGAGGGTGCCAATTCCTTGGTTGCTCTTTGGTAAGTTGGTCTTCTAAGAAGCAAAGTTGTGTGTCTCTCTCGTCCATCGAAGCAGAGTATGTGGCGGCCAGTAGTTGTTGTGCACAACTCCTATGGATGAGGCAAACTTTAAAGGATTACAGTGTCATTTGTGACAAAGTGCCTCTTTGGTGTGGCAATGAAAGTTCCATCAAGATTTCTCTCAACCCGGTGCAACACTTCAAGACGAAGCATATTGAGATTCGGTATCACTTCATCCGGGATCATATTAGGCGAGGGGAGATCGAGCTCAACTATGTCAACACTCATGATAACCTTGCAGATATTTTCACGAAGCCTTTGGATGAAGCAAGATTTCGCGAGTTAAGGCATGAGCTAAATATCATTGATTCGAGCAATGTTGCTTGAACCCTTGCACACCCCACCATACTCAACTTGTTGTCTTGTTTAGGTGTAGGCATGGACATAGGGGGAGTGTTGTTCTCTCAATGAACTCTCCCTCCCCCCATTATGCATAAATTGATCAAGTCTCTCACATTAGCCATTTTTTATGGTACTTGTGCATCAAAGACGAGTGTTGGTCATGGGCCCAAGGTTAAAATCTTCGCGGCACCATACCTCTTGACTCAAACATAGGTGGCCTCGGCCACCGCCCTCTCTTGAAGAGGTGTGTGTTTCCTGTCCTTGCTGGTGTTCTCGTTGCTGAGTCTTAGTTTCCTCTTCTTGCCGTTTGTTTTTCCATTCTTTTTGAGCCGAGCCTTTGGTGTCTAGTCGTTGAGTCTCGCTAGGCGGTACTACCGCTGGTGGTGCGCGGTACTACCGCTTATGTTGACAAGCAGTACTACCGCCCACCCGAGCGGTACTCCGTTGGGGGGCGGGACCAGGGGGTTATGTTGGGGCAGGGGGGAGGTTTCGTCTCCCCCATACCCATTCGCACCGCCCCCTCATTCCTCTTCGTCTCTCCAGCGTCGACTTGCCGCGGGAGGGCTCCGGCGGGCCGCCGTCTCCGGCCCTTTCCTCTCCATTTCCTTTGGTGGAGTTGATCCCCACCCCGTCCTCTTGCCATGGATGCCGGTATTTTGCCCCCGTTCCTCCTCTCTTTTTGTCTAGATTTCAGATCTAGTGCCTTGGGGCAATAGTGGTTGCATCTCTCGATTTTTGGCTAAATCTAGGCTTGAGTAGATTGGAGAAGGCGACTAGACTGTTTGGATTGAGTTTTGGTAGGAGTATTTTTGAATTTGGCAGTCCAGTAGTGCCGGATTTGACCACGGCAGTAGGGAACCGCCGTTTCCCCGTCTTGAGGGGTACTACCGCTTCCAGTGGAGCGGTACTACTGCTTGTGCGGCACTGCCGCTTATGGATCGCAGTACTACCGCTTTTTGCCCCATTCCATCCTATTCCTGCCATTTTTTGATCTCTTTTGCTGTGTTTGGTGGATTATGCTCGTTCTTTCTGGTTGTTTCTTCTGCTCGTATTTTTGGTTCCAGGTGATGAACATCCTGAGCAACAAGTCCGCCGTGTCAACCCCGGTCGTGCAACATCAAAGCGCTACCGCACCTCTGAGTCAGCGGGTGCTTCCTCAAGTGCGCCACCTCTGCCTCAACTCCAGAAGAAATCTGCCAACAGGCCGAAGCCAAGGGGCAAGACTGTGACTGAGATGACTGCCAAGGAGTTCTGGGAAAGGCGTCACCGCAACCCCTATGCGGAAGACCAAGAACCCAATTTGGTGAATCGCCCGTTCTAGAACCGCTTTCAGTTTTCCATCTACTTTGATGTGATCAAGGCTAAGAAGAATCTCTATGTTGATGTATGCTCCATCGACACGGATGCTATGGAGAAGGACCCTGAGTACTTTGGCGAAGCCCTTCAGATGTGTTCTCAGCTGAACATTCTCAGAATCATGCAGTTCAACAAGGATTTTGATGCAGATTTGGTGGCTCAATTCTATGCTACTGTCCATCTTGGAACTGATGCAGAAAGGACTCTGACTTGGATGACAAATGGCAAGTTGCTTTCTGTCAAGTGGAAGCCTTCATGGAGTTACTTAGGGTGGAAGATCACGGGCTTGAGACTCCAGTCGGCTTCCGCCCTCACCGCAATGCTTCCTCCACTCACAAGCAAGCCCTCTGGCCCTACTGTTCTGTGAAGGTTCACCCTGTGACTAAGAAGGAAACCTATGAGCTGTCTACCTTTCTGGACATCCTTCATCGTGTCTTCCGAGAGACTCTCTTCCCTCGCATCGGGAATCTGGATATGGTCCACTCCTATCTCGTGGACATGCTTCTCTTCTGCCAGCATGAGAAGGAAGCAAACACTGGCGAGTCCCTAGACATTTCTCATGTTATGTGGTCTGAACTTCTTTCTGCCGTTTCTGAGTGCAAGTGCCCGATCTATGGTCCGTTCATCATGTTGCTCATTGAGAAGGCCTGGGCACGTGTCTATCCCAAGGTTATGCTGGAAACTGGAGAATTGGTTTCTCATGAGATCAAGCGTCTGAGGAAGAAGGACAATTGGGGCACCCCGGCTCCTAAATCCGGGGGTCCATCTACTGCTGCTGACGTGGAGACCGAGGGCGAGGCTGAGGCCGATGATGCCAATGAGGACTATGACCCTTCTGGAGCAGAGCCCTCTTGGGCAAAGAAGCTCAAGCGCAAGATGAAGAAGCTCTTCTGCATGGAGTCTCGTGGTCAGTACATGACTCATGTGGCTGAGAAGCAGGCAAGGGGGCGTCACAAGGAGCTCATGCGTCAGTTGGGTGCGACCGTTGCCAGCCGTTCTGAGAGCCAGATCACTGAGGAGGAGGAGTGGATTCAGCAGCACTGTCCGTGGATCGATTCAGACACCGAGCAGTTTCCGACTGAGGATGGCAGTGCGGATGACCCCGCCAGGCTGTGATGAGAGAGCTCCTCAGTTTGCTATCACTTGGAGCCGTAGCAACGCTCTTTGCCCTTTTGGTGTCTCGATGCCAAAGGGGGAGAGAGTTTAGGGATTTGGATTTGTGCTTTGTGGTGCTTTGTGGTGTCGTCGTTTCTTTGTGGTGTCATTGTGTTGTGTTTTCTCGCCATTTGCTTTGTTCGGTTTTGTGCCAATGAGACCTAAGTTTCGGACATATGGTGTGAGACATATGCTACCTTATCTTTATCTATGTCTATCTAGTACTTTGGTATCTTGAGTTGCTTGCTTACCCTGTTATTTACCCTGCTCTCATGTATCCTATGCTTAGGTTGTTGGACTATAAAATATAGGGGGAGTGTTGATCCTAATGTGTGTGTCTTGCATTCCAAAGGCACTACTAACTAGGTGCGCACATTCAGGGGGAGCCCGTCTATATTTTGTAGTTCTAAGTATCTTTACTTTCATGTCATATCCTTGTGCAAATCCCTGGTTGTCATCAATCCACCAAAAAGGGGGAGATTGTTAAGGCATATCTCTCTAGATGTAGTTTTGGTGATTGATGACAACATGTTTGCGGACTAATCGTGTGCTTTGAGCATTTCAGAGATTCATCCTTTGGCACGAGACGATTTCTTTCCCCTCGGAGTGTTATTCAAGACGGTGTAGCTCCTTCGTTTCTATTTTGGTGAACTAGTTCCGTAGGAGTCACCATACTATCAAGAGGGGGTCCGTTTTGGTAAGGCTTGGGTGGAATCAACACGTACACATCCTTTTCACACCCTCTGAGCCTTTCCGCTTTAATGGAGAGCTCATTCCCCTTCCTATGTGCATCGTTTGGTCCCAGTGGTAGTATCGCGGTGCCCAGCGGCAGTACCGCTCAAGAGCCACAGGCGGCAGTACCGCTCTACAGCGGTAGTACCGCCTGTGGGTCCTCAGCCATAGTACCACTGTGGTACCGGGCTCCTACCGCCTCGACTCGAGGGGGTCGCCTCTCGTGTCGGATTGTGCAGCACTAAGCAGCGGCAGTAGTTGCGGTAGTACCGCTCATGAGCGGTAGTACCGCCCTACCACCACGGCAGTACCACACTGGGTCCGATCTCTGCACATGTTCTTGCCTTCCCAGACTGCACGGCAGTACCGCGTGGGGGAGCGGTAGTACCGCAGGGCCCAGCGGTAGTACCGTTGCCTCCTGCGGTAGTACCGCCCTCTGCGGGGCTGCTTTGGGGGTAACGGTTAGATTGTTCCCCCCACTATATAAGGGGGTCTTCTTCCCAAAGTTGACTTACCTCTTCCCAAAAAGCTCCATTGTTGCTCCAAGCTCCATTTTCGCCCGATCTCTCTCCCTAGCCAATCAAACTTGTTGATTTGCTCGGGATTGGTTGAGAAGGCCCCGATCTACACTTCCACCAAGAGAAATTTGATTCCCCCCACTAATCCCTTGCGGATCTTGTTACTCTTGGGTGTTTGAGCACCCTAGACGGTTGAGGTCACCGCAGAGCCATAGTCCATTGTGGTGAAGCTTCGTGGTGTCGTTGGGAGCCTCCAATTAGGTTGTGGAGATTGCCCCAACCTTGTTTGTAAAGGTTCGGTCGCCGCCTCCAAGGGCACCAATAGTGGATTCATGGCATCTCGCATTGTGTGAGGGCGTGAGGAGAATACGGTGGCCCTAGTGGCTTCTTGGGAGCATTGTGCCTCCACACCGCTCCAATGGAGACGTACTTCCCCTCAAAGGAAAAGAACTTCGGTAACACATCCTCGTCTTCACCGGCTCCACTCGTAGTTATCTCGTGCCTTTACTTGTGCAAGCTTATTTGTGCTATATCTCCTGCTTGCTTGTGTGCTTGTTGTTGTTGCATCATATAGGTTGCTCACCTAGTTGCATATCTAGACAACCTACTTTGATGCAAAGTTTAAATTGGTAAAGAAAAGCTAAAAATTGTTAGTTGCCTATTCACCCCCCCCCCCTCTAGTCAACTATATCGATCCTTTCAGAAAGTTGTGAGAAGTCGTGATGTTGTGTTTGTAGAAAACCATACAATTGAGGATATTGTGAAGACAAAGGGGCATGTTTCTCCTCAGCAGCAGCAAGACATGATTAATTCTGACCCAGTTCCTGCAGCTCCAGCTCCAGTGCAAGTTGAAGTAGATGTAAAAGATGTACAAGATGATGTACATGCTGGTGCAGGTGAAGAAGATGCTCCCCAACAGCAGCAAGAGTATGATGCTGAAGTTGATGATCTGGATCAGTGCTACGGGTGGAATGCGTTGGGATTTCCCTAAAGAGGAAGGGTGAAGTAATATAGTAGCGAAAAGTATTTCCATCCGTAAAGAACTCAGGTTTATCGAACCAGTAGAAGAATTATCCAAACAACCTTTAGCAGTACCTCCACACACAAGGGCAAATACTTGCAACCAACACGGGCAAGAGGGTTGTCAATCCCCTTGTACTCGTTAATTGCAAGGATCAAATCTGATAGTAGGAGATATATAAATTGCAAAGTAAAATAAAAGTAAATAAATTGCAGCAAGGTATTTGGGGTTTTAGTAATATGATTTAAATAGACCCGGGGGCCATAGTTTTCACTAAAGGCATCTCTCTCATAAGCATAACGATACGGTGGGTGAACAAATTACCGTTGGGCAATTGATAGAATAGTGCATAGTTATGATATTATTCGTGGCATGATCAGTACATAGGCATTACGTCCGTGACAAGTAGATCGACATCCATCTCCATCTACTACTATAACTCCACCCCTCAACCGCTATCTAGCATGCATCTTGAGGTATTAAGTTCATAACAAATAGAGTAATGCTTGGAGCATGATAACATGGTGTGGAAAAAATAGGATGAACTAATATGATCAAACCCCGTCGTTTTTCCCTTAGTAGCAACAATACAAATACGTGCCTCGCTACCCCTTCTGTCACTAGGTGAGGACGCCGCAAGATTGAACCTACTACTATGCACCACTTCCACTGAAGGCCTAATCATTAACTTAGCCAAAGATAACTCATAAATCAAAAAACATTACATAACTATATAACAATCAGACATAATAAAGTTCAGTATATAACTCAATTACTTTCATTGAATAATCTGATCATAAACCCACAATTCATTAGATCCCAACAAACACACCGCACAAAAGGATTACATCATACCGATTTCCGAAGAGAACATTGTATTGAAGATCGTAGAGAGAGAGAGAGAGACATCTACCTAATCACTATGGGCCCATAGGTCGTGTGGGGAACTAATCACACACCATCAGAGGTGCAGCAAGTTTGATGTAGAAGACATCCGTGATTGATTCCTCCTCCGGCAGCGGGGCCTCCAGATGAGATCGTGGAAGAACAGAGGCTTGCGGCGGCAGAATAATTTAGAAGACACAAAAGGCCCTCTGCCGCCAACAAAAAAATACGATGAAATAGGGTCACCCTGTCGGATCCCCCATGTGGGTTTAAATCCTCAAGCTTGTCACCATTGAATAAGACTAAAAAGGGCACGGAGCTTACCATGCCCATGATAATGTTAACCCATCTCTCCATGAATCCCAACTTTAGCATAATAGCTTTTAAATAACTCCACTCCACATGGCCTATGTCTCTCAGCCTTATTTCTTTTCATAAAAGACCAGGTATAAAAAGCGGACTGTTCTTCAGAAATAAACTCAATAACCTTGGAGGCGGTCTTATAAAGCACATTCCATAAACTAATAGGCCGGAATGGGAAAAGTAACATTGGGTTTTTAACCTTGGGAATAAGAACTAGAATAGTGTTGTTGATCTCATCCATTTTGCGGAAGACCTGCCTCGGGTCTATTTGGTTTGTGTCCTCAGTGATTCCATGGTAGTTTGGCCTGGAAATCTTGATGTGTCATAGCCTGGTCCAAAACATGAAAGGGTCATTACTCTGGCCCACGTGACCCGTGGCATGCTATAATTCATGGTCTTGTCCAATCAAGAGAAGTCATATGTGTCGTAATATATTTTAATTTGTAATGCTATTCCTATGTGCGGGTTCTACAACAAGTAGCATGTATTAGTTCATTTCGACGACGGTTAGCTAGAATCAGAGTAGTAGTTACCAACCGAAATGCACTAGGACGCGCAGATTTTGTACTCCCTCCGATCCGAATTAAATGCCGTGCGTCACTTAAATTAGATCAAGGGGGTAAAAGATTTACCTAAGAATCTCTATTTGAATGCCCCAACCAAGTGTGGGGACGAAACAACACTAGCCTGACACAACACTTTCCTAGGCGCGGCTAGGCAGTCGATTTTGTCATGCACAATATGGAGGACATGAATCAAAAAGACCATCACGTCCACAGCGGGAGCTCCTATTTGGCGCACACCACACAGCACGCAGGCGTGACAAGCAAACGTGCAGCCTCGTCGCCAGCGTGACCTCCTAGGCCGGCTCATGTGTTGTGCAAGACGCCCCGGGTTTTTTCATTTCATTTTTTTGCTCTCTGCTTTTCCCTTTTTTGTTTTTTTTCTTTAAGATAACTTAGGGTTTCAAAAAACTTTCAAATTTCAAAACAATTGTGAATTATGAAAAAGCTGTTTGCGCATTAAAAATGTCCATGGATTTGAAAATATGTTCACAATTTCAATATATGTATTCAATTTTTTGAAAAGGTTAGGGAAATCATAAAAGTTCACGGTTTCAAAAAAAGTTCATATGTTCAGAAGAAAATTTGTGAATCGAAAAATTGTTCACCTAAACAGAAATGTACAAGATTCCAATAAATGTTCATGATATTAGAAAAATATTAAGTTTAAAAATTGTTCACGAATTAAATAAAATGATCGCGAGTTTGTAAAATATATTAAAAAATTCAAATTTTTTTCTCGAATTCAAAAAAATACTTGAATTAAAAAAATTGAGAATTCAAAAAATATTCACAAACTTGGAAAAATAGGTTGGTCAATTCAAAAAAATCATGAATTGTAAAATTCTTCTTAAATTCAAAAAATATTCAAAAAATGTTCAAAACTTTCAAAACAATATTCTCAAAATTATAAAAATAGGAAAAGGAATAAAGGATAGCAGGAAAAGCAAAGCAGAAAAGTATAAAATAAAACGACAGAAGAAAAAATATAAAAAAACCCAAGCGAAAAGGCAATAAAAACAGTATGGGCCGGCCTATATTAAGGACGTGGCGCATGGGGAGAGTATGCGCGTTGGGTCGCTATGCTCCGAGGGAACTCCTATTTGCCGCATTCTGCGGCAAACCGACGTCCTTTCGCACAGGAATCTATCGACTGGGCTGGCATTTCCTATTTAGCGCTACAGGCGCCGGTTATAGCTGTTTCCGCAAACCGGCGCCTGCAGCCGCGTTGGCTGGGCCTGCCCCATCTTTTTCCTTTCCTTCCTGCCGCGAGGGCAAAAAAGGCGCACTTTCTATGGGAATTGATCCCCCAACCTCACAGTCGTTTTCCTCATGCACTAACCACCCCACAACCTCCTGTTAGTTGCTCAGCTACTGCTTCTTCGCCTCTTTCTTCTTATAACGATTCCTTTTTCCTATTTTATTTTCCTTTTTATTCAGAACGGTTTAGTTATAATTTTTGTTCTTTTTTTTGGAAAGTTTTTCATTTTTTATTTTGCTAATTGGAAAGAACTTTTTTTCAAAATCGTTGAACTCCTTTTCAAAATTGGTGAACTTTCTTTCACAATCGATGAACTCTTTTTCAAAATCGATGTACTTTTTTCTAAATCGATGATTTTTTTCTAAATTGATGAACATTTTATCAAAACTGATGAACTCTTTTCACAATCCATGATCTTTTTTTTAGAATCGAAGAACTCTTTTTCAAAATCGGTGAACTCTTTTTCAAAATCAATGAACTTTTTCAAAAATTGATGAACTCTTTTTCTAAATTGATGAACTCTTTTCCGAGACCAATGAACTCTTTTCACAATCCATGAACTTTTTTTCAAAATCGATGAACTCTTTTTCAAAACCGGTGAACTATTTTTCAGAATCCATAAACTTTTTGCAAAATCAGTGAAGTCTTTTCCAAAGCGGTGAACCTTTTTCAAAATTGATGAACTTATTTCAAAATAACTTTTTCCCCAAAAAATCAATGATTTTTTTGCTAAAAATCGATGATCTTGTTTTGTTAAAAAGAATAAAAAATTTATATTTGTTATAAGGTAACGTTTTACTAAAGGAAACATTAACTAGGGACGGTTTTCTTTTCACTACATAGAAGAGCTAGGATGGTCTAGTGGTTATGGCGTTAAGCTGTTTATGCTGAGGTGCAGGGTTCGAGTCGCAGTGACACCATATTTTTGTTTTTTTCTTTGAGTTTTCTTATCGATTCTATTGGTGGGCCGGCCCGCTAGGCGTCGCTAGCGAGCGCCGGTAGCACCAACGGGCGCCTGCAGCGCCGTATAGGGGCTCCCCCATAGATCTGCTGCTTTTGCACGAATCAGACTAACCACTCCATCTGCCCAGTGCTGTTGACATAAGAAGCAGAGCAAATCTAAAGAACTAAATTTGGTGGCCTAAACTAAACATTACTTAAAAAATTGAAAACATTGTTTCAAATTTCGAACACTTTAAGTTCCGAATATATTTTAACAGACGCGAACAATTTTAGAAATTTCTCATCAACTTTCAGAATAATGTAGAAAATTTCAAATTCCTGAACATTTTTTGAAAACATGAACGGTATTCGAATTTTAAACAAAACTCGAAAAATAGAGCATCATTAAAAATGAGAACAATTTATTTAAAACTCGAACATTTTTGAAAATTTCAGAACATGCTTTGAAAACATGAATATTTTTTGAATTTGTGAACGAAATTTGAAAACGGGGAACAAATTTGATTTCAGAGCAAAAAAAATTAAACTGGGAACACTTAGAAAATCCTTCAAAAATTGAAAATGCAAAAAATGTTTTATATAGGTGAACAAAAAATTGAAACAGATTGTATTTCTAAACCTCAGAACATTTTTGGAAAATGTGAACGTCTTTTGAATTGGTGAACAAAATTTGAAAAAGGGGACAACTTTGGAATCCAGAACAAAATTATAAACTGAGAACAATTAGGAAATCCTGAATTTTGAGATAGGAACATTTTTTAAAACACTTGAAGAAAAATCATAAATGTGAACAATTTTTGAAAAACATGAACATTATTTAAAACTCCCAAAAAAATAAAAATAGGAACAAATTTTGGAAGTAGGAACATTTTCTAAAACTCCCAAACAAAATTCAGAACGCAAATAATTTTTGAAAACGCGAACATTTCTTGAAAACTGGAACATTTTCTGCAGTCCCGTGCAAAATTTTGAAAACACGTACATTTTTTGAAAAAGGGAACACTTTTTTGAATTTCTTGAACAAGTCTTTTTGGAAAACATGGATTTCTTGAAAATTCTGGAACTTTTGAAAAAGAGAAAAATAATTGAAAAATAATAAAGCAAAAAGAAACAGAAATAGAAAAAGGAAAAAGAAACAGAAACAGAAAAATAAAAAATGAAAATAAATTACAAAACAAAAACCCGGTTCAGGAACGTTCCCCAAAACCGGCAAAAACCAGCTCGAGTCATCTAGAAGGTTCCCAAAACCGTTCACGAGAACGCTACGCGGAAAGTTATACACGGGCCGGCCCAATTGCTCGATAGGTCGACTTGCCTGTGCGAAGTCCCGACTGTACGATGCTGAGAGCGGCACATAGGGAATTCAATGCACCAACCCACGCGCCAAATAGGAATCGCCGTCCACCACACACGATCTTGGCCAGCTACCCCTCAGAAAACAATATCTCGGCCTGCTGCAGCACGCCCGGTCTCCCCACACGTTGGCATGCAGGCCTAGCCTAGCCTAACGTACACAACCACCGCACCACGGGTGCCCCTATATCTCGCATTAAGCGAGACCAGAAGGACTTCTCGCGTCTTGCACTACATGTCGGGTCGGCCCACTGTAGTGGGTAGTTTCTGAAAAAGCAGAGTTAAAAATGGTGCTAGCGAGGTATCGATCATGGGATCGGCTAATTGATTCCCAATAGTACTAGCCACTACTACACACTGAACTTGTTGTACACTAAGGAGAGCGCGGCCTACTAGAAGTAAAATGAGTTGGGTTTTCCCATGTTTACATTCTTTTCCTGTTTTTACTTTATTTTTCTTTTCTTTATTTTTCTTCATTTTTACTCGTTTAATTCAACATTCTTTTTCTTTGTTTTTTCTTTTTACTCGGTTTCACATGTTTTTTCCGAAAATATTATCGGTTAACAAACACAGAAAATGCTGAATAAGTATTAAAAATGTGGAATGAGTATTGATAGTTGAAAAAATGTTGAACAAGTATTTGAAAATGTTGAATGAGTATTAGAATTGTTGAAAAAGTATTTGACAAATGTTGAATAAGTATTAAAAATTGTTGAATGAGTATTTAAAAAATGTTGAACAAGTAATGGAAAATGTTGAAAGAGTATTAAAAATGTTGAACAAGTATTTCAAATGTTTAATAAATATTAAAAAATGTTGAATGACAATCTAAAAATTGTTGAACATGTATTTGCAAAATGATGAATAAGCATTCAAATGTTCAAACTTATTTAAAAATGTTGAACACGCGTTTGGACAATCTTGAATGTGTATACAAAAAATGTTGATCATGTATATAAAAAATATTGAACATGTATTCGAAAAATGTTGAGCAAGATTTGGAAAATGTTGAACAAGTATTTAAAAAATGTTGATCATGTATATAAGAACATAGTATGAAAAACAGAAAGAAACAAGGAAAAAACAAAAAATGAAACAAACCAGAGAAGAAGAGAAAAGAAAAGAACAAAAAATCGGAGAAGAAAAAAGAAAGAAAGAAAAGTAAATGAAAAAACAAAGAAAAACATGAGAAGACCGGCTCTGCTCGCCTCTAGTAGGTCGCAGTCCTACTACGGACCAGTAACTCGAAGTGGGCGGAGTGGTTAGCCGCGCTGGAGATCAGGGTTTGAACCCTGGGTTCGCCCATTTTCTTCTAGATTTTTTGAATCTGTGAGCGCTAAATGAGCCAGCCCGATACTATTTACATCAACGCGAAAGATCCCTACAGAATCGCTTAATGCGATAAATAGTCGCTGCACGCCACCACCTGGCCACCTCCCTTAAACTGGGCCTTGCCCAAGCACATCACCCTGCAGGGGCTGCACCGGGCAGAGCTATGTCTCGCTTAGAGCGAGATCTAGCATGCTCTCGCGTCGGGAATCTCCCTAAATTAGTCGGCCCCGCGCGGGAGTGTGGAGCCTCGTTTTTCCTGGTTTTAATTCATGTTTTTGCTTTTATTTTTACTTTTGTTTATACTTCCAAGTATTCTAAATATATATTACAAAAAACACTCTATATAAAACATTTGAAAAATTATAATCATGCATTTGAAAAATGTGAAATGTGTATAAAAAAAATGTTGCTCATTTATACAGAGAATATACAATGTGTATGAAAAAATAGACTAAATGTTAATTAGTCAGGTATTTAGAAAATGTTAATCAAGTATTGCAAAAATGTTAGATGTGTATAGAAAAAGTGTTTGTTGTGTATACGAAAAAACGTATACAAAACACGCAATGTGTAGGAAACAATGTTGATCATGTATTTTAAAAACTTCTCATTGGCTTCGGAAAAATAAAGTAATTCAAACAGGGTTGCCAACAAACAAACACTGTGATTCAAGGTCTTGCCTATAATTGCTCCTTAATGGATAAAGCAGCTAGGGGAGGTGAAGCCTCAAGAGCTAGAAAAAAAGCTCTCCTCAAGTGAACCAGCCTATCCTTCCTATGTAGGGGACTTACATGAAAAGGATTGGCAAAATGTAAGTAGAAATATATTCAAAATAAAACCTTTTTGGTTCACCCCAACATTACTCATGTGTCCGACTGTTGCTAATGGTAAACGTGTATAAAATAATCGGATGTATCTGAAAAATATACAACATACATTAAATAAAAGTAGACATCAAAATCATATACTTCGAATAAAGTTAATTCAGTACTTAAATTTTTTTAAACATGTCTATGAAAATGTTCGTCATGTATATGGAAAATGTATATTGTCTGCGAAAAACTGTTTATTACCATTAAAAAAATTACACAGTGTATTTGAAAAATCAAAAACATATATTTGGAAAAATGTTAATTCTTTAAAAATTGTTAAACATGAATATAAATATGTTCTTGGTGTGTACAGAAAATGTACATTGTCTGTGAAAAAATGTTTATTATCATTAAAAAATGTACATTATCTGTTTGAAAAATGCTGACCATGCATTCAAACGTGTATGAAAAAAATTAGCTATAAACCAAAAATGTACAATGTGTATGGAAAAAGGTATACATCAATAAATATAAGTTTTGAAAAAATTTAAACGTGTGTATAAAATATGTTCCGAATGCATACAAAAATGCTGGGTGCATACTGAAAAAAATTGACATGTGTTGAGAAAAAAGAAACCGATGAAAATTGACAAAGAAAAAAAAGAAAATCAATTAAGACCAAAAAAGAAAAGGGAAAATAGAAGTAAAAAACGTGATAAAAACCAATGCAAAAAAAATGGAATCAGTGAAAACTGAGAAAGAAATAAAGAAAGAAAGAAACGAACAAGGAAAGAAAGAAAAGGCAAAAAACAGTGAAAACCAAGAAAGGAAGAAAGAAAGAAAAAAGAAAGAAAATAAAAAACCAATGAAGACGGTGAAAGAAACATAGAAAACCAATAAAAATAGAAAAAGTTAAGACTGAAGAAAACTGGTGAAGAAATAGAGAAACCAAAAAGGAAAAAATAGAATAAACAAAAAAGAAAAGTAAACTGGAAATAAGGAAGAAGCGGGCGAGTACGATCGATCAAGCAGTGAAAAAAAAAGACAACAATGGCCTGGCCCAATAGCTACAGGTGGAGGAAAGCCTTGAGGTGAGCGTAGCATAGATCTCTTTATGAGCTAAAGGCCTCTTTTTGTAGCCCTATATGGTGCCATGGGAGCTTTTTTTTTTAGCAAAAAGGCCTCATTAGACCATGTCCAGCATATAGTCATCCTCTATTCTTTAATAGTTGCAACCTAGTACCTATTTTTTCTCTTCATACAACTATGTCACATTATCAAGTCATGCATGTGGTCATAAGTTACAATTTGTGCATTAATCTATTCATGCAACCATACCGCCTCAACAATTATACATGGATTTGTTTCACTAATTTTTATGCCCAACATAGACTATCATGTTACACATTTTTTGTAGCATATAACCTACCTATATATGTAAGTTAGACGCTTGGAGTAAATATATGTAGGTCATGTAACCCACTTTTGTTAAAATGGCACCCCAGTTGACTTCAATCTAACAGATTTCTCTTTTTATATAACATTTTGTGTTACACTTCATATACTTTATTGATTTCAAAATATATTCGAGGGCATTCTTAAATTTATTCTTGCAATAATTTTAGGCTTTTAACATCTATTTATGCATTTGTTTTACCAAGGTTCCCACAGCAACGCGTCGGGCACCATCTAGTAATCTATAAAGACATGTTATAGCTAGATACACTTAACTTGCATGCAGAATACTACTTAAGAGTGTCCTTGAAGCTCGACCTCGATACACCTACTCGCTGGGCGAATCCGGTGATTTTGGGGGAATTCTCGACGGTATAAGCCCCAAGATACATCCTCATCGGGCTCTCTGATCAGAGATCAGAGATTTCATCTCTTGCAACGCCCATTTGAGGACCAATTTTCGGCCTACTCTGAGTTGGTATTCGAGCATGCTTTGCATCGGTGGCCTTCGAGATGACGACAACTGCTGCAATCCTCAATTTACACTTCATACGATCTACGAAAAGTTGGAAGCCCTCCGCTAGATCTGGATTCTCGTGTGCGACAGCCTGTGTCTTTTTCAGCCCCTCCATGCACTCTCACCAGCTGAACACGACGTGCTGAATCTTTGCTGCCCGCTCCGCCATCCATTGAGGAGGCCCACGCTACTCCTCTAGCGAAGGAGTGGAGAATGATGGCGCGGTACGAGAGGCTTGGCGACGACGAGTAGCCATGGAGTCGACGGCAAATGTCATGTAATTCATCAAAGGGTCTTAATTAATTGTAGTAGTAGCATGTCTGAGAGATAATGTTCATCAACACTTAAGTACACATTGAACATTTTTGTTGATACAATTGGAAAATAAAAGACCAACAGTGTAACGCCCGGATAATCAAGCTACAGTAATCCCACGCTAATGGTGCCACGTCACCATGGTTACTGTTGCTAATCTATCGTTAGGTCAAACCGTTTCAAAATTTAAATTCAAATTAATGTCAACAATAAAAGTTTTTCAAAATTTAAAATAAAAATGTTTGGGAGATGCCATATTTTGCATAAGTAAATATGGTGTAATAAACATATTTTTATAAAATGCCTAGATAATTTAAAATGATTTAAAACAGAAAAGAAAATAAATAAAAAGAAAGAAAATACAAAATAGAAAACAAACAAAAAAAAAGAAAGAAGAAAACCCCTGGACCGTGGCCCAACTGGGCCAACCCACCAGGCCCAGCCGGCCGCCCACCCCACTCCTTATCCCCTCACCCCCGTAACCCACTCCACCGACACCCCACTTCCCCCCCCCCCCCCCCACGAAAATATCTGCCCCTCTCTCCCCGATTGGATCGGGATCGGGGGAGGAGGTCGCTGCCCCCGCGCCAGGACGCCACCGCCGCCCGGAGCGCTCCCCCGCCGGCCTACTTCTCCTCTCCGCCGTCGTCCTCGACCACCACCCCGACCCCCGCTGCCTCGAACCCTACACCCCCCGTGGGCGCCCTCTTCTCTTGCGCACGACCAGGCCGATGCGCGCCGTCCGCCGCTCGCCCGTCCCGCACTCGCGCCCCTGCCACCGCGCCCCTGCCCCGCAGCGCCCTCGCGCGTGCACGCCGCCCGCCTCACCTTGCTCGCCTCCTCCGTGCCCGCTCTCCGTCGGCCCCGTGCTCGTCGTCCTCACAGGCCCAGCGAGCGCACACCCCTGCTCCCCTGCCACCGCGCGCGCCCGCACGCTCGCCGGCCTGCAGCGCCACCGCTGCCGGCTCGCCCACTCGACGGTGCCGCAGTCGGCATTCGGCCCGTCCGCAACCGCCCGACCGCTCCGCTCGCACGCTGCACCCCACTGCTCGCCGCATGCCTTGCCCGACCCCGCCCCGACGCTGCCCGACCCTGCTCCGGTGCCGCCCGACGTTCCTCTCGTCCCACCCGCTCCGGCCACTAGTGATCAGATTGCCGCGGCCGCGGCCCCCCCTCGCCGGCCGCCGCTCGAGTCCCCCTGTCCTGCAGCGCCCGACAGGGCGCCCGTAACCGCTCCCAGCGCTCGCGCCCGCAAACCCGCATTGGCCCCCTGGCCCAATGACATCTGGGCCCCGCCCACAGAACGTGTTTAACAAAAAAAAGATAAAATAAAATAATAATAAATTTATTTAATTAAATTAATTAATCCTATTTAATTAATCTAATTAACCTGTTAATTTAATTAAACAGTAATTAGTTTAACCTAAACCCTAATTAACCTAACAGTGTATGACAGGTGGGTCCCACTGGGCCCACACGTCAGTTTGACCAGTCAACACCTCTGTTGACTGCTGACGTCATGCTGACGTCAGCAAACACTGTTCTGGATAATGTTGATTTAAATTAATTAAATAAATTCTAGAAAATGATTAAACCTTTAGAAAATCATATAAAATAATCCGTATCTCGAATGAAAATACTTTCTACATGAAAGTTGCTCAGAACGACGAGACGAATCCGGATACGCAGCCCGTCCGTCCGCCACACATCCCTAACATATCGAACTCGCAACTTTCCCCCTCTATTTCATCTGTCCGAAAATGCGAAACATCGGGAATACTTTCCCGGATGTTCCCCCCTTCGCCGGTACCACCTACTACCGCGTTAGGGCACACCTAGCACCGCTCATTGTCATGTCACGCATCGTCATGCTTATGTTTGCATTGTATTTACTGTCTCTTCCCCCTCTTCTCTCCGGTAGACTACGAGACCGACGCTGCTGCTGCCCAGTTCAACTACGGAGTTGACGACCCCTCCTACATGCCAGAGTAACCAGGCAAGCCCCCCCTTGATCACCAGATATCGCCTATTCTTCTCTATACTGCTTGCATTAGAGTAGTGTAGCATGTTACTGCTTTCCGTTAATCCTATCCTGATGCATAGCCTGTCCTTGCTACTACTGTTGTTACCTTTACCTGCAATCCTACATGCTTAGTATAGGATGCTAGTTTTCCATCAGTGGCCCTACATTCTTGTCCGTCTGCTGTGCTATACTATCGGGCCGTGATCACTTGGGCGGCGATCACGGGTATATACTTATATAATCTATACATGACACCTGTGGTGACTAAAGTCGGGTCGGCTCGTAGGAGTACCCGCAAGTGGATCTTTGTGGCAGAGCGACAGGGCAGGTTGAGACCACCTAGGCGAGAGGTGGGCCTGGCCCTGGACGGCGTCCGCGGTTACTTCAAAATAACACGCTTAACGAGTTCTTTGTATTTGATCTGAGTCTGGCCATTTGGTCTACACGCACTAACCAACTACGCGGGAACAGTTATGGGCACTCGACGTCGTGGTATCAGCCGAAGCCTTCGTGACGTCAGCGACTGAGTGGCGCGCGCCGGATTGGACTGGAACGCCACTATGCTAGGTCTGCTTCCGGCCGCGTTCGCAACGTGCAGGTGTGCAATGGGCGATGGGCCCAGACCCCTACGCCATATGATTTAGACCGGCGTGCTGACCTCTCTGTTGTGCCTAGGTGGGGCTGTGACATGTTGATCTTCCGAGGCCGGGCATGACCCAGAAAAGTGTGTCCGGCCAAATGGGATCGAGCGTGTTGGGTTATGTGGTGCACCCCTGCAGGGAAGTTTATCTATTCGAATAGCCGTGTCCCTCGGTAAAAGGACGACCCGGAGTTGTACCTTGACCTTATGACAACTAGAACTGGATACTTAATAAAACACACCCTTCCAAGTGCCAGATACAACCCGGTGATCACTCTCTAACAGGGCGACGAGGAGGGGATCGCCGGGTAGGATTATGCTATGCGATGCTACTTGGAGGACTTCAATCAACTCTCTTCTACATGCTGCAAGATGGAGGCTGCCAGAAGCGTAGTCTTCGACAGGACTAGCTATCCCCCCCTTATTCTGGCATTCTGCAGTTCAGTCCACTGATATGGTCCTTTACACATATACCCATGCATATGTAGTGTAGCTCCTTGCTTGCGAGTACTTTGGATGAGTACTCACGGTTGCCTCTCTCCCTCTTTTCCCCTTTCCTTTCTACTTGGTTGTCGCAACCAGATGCTGGAGTCCAGGAGCCAGACGCCACCGTCGACGATGATTCCTATGACACTGGAGGTGCCTACTACTACGGGCAGCCCGCTGACGACGACCAGGAGTAGTTACGAGGATCCTGCGCCTCTTTCGATCTGTATCCCAGTTTGTGCTAGCCTTCTTAAGGCAAACTTGTTTAACTTATGTCTGTACTAAGATATTGTTGCTTCCGCTGACTCGACTATGATCGAGCACTTGTATTCGAGCCCTCGAGGCCCCTGGCTTGTATTATGATGCTTGTATGACTTATTTATGTTGTAGAGTTGTGTTGTGATATCTTCCCATGAGTCCCTGATCTTGATCGTACACATTTGCGTGCATGAATAGTGTACGATTGAATCGGGGGCGTCACAAGTTGGTATCAGAGCTGACTGCCTATAGGAATCCCCCTTTCCCCACTCCTTGGCCGAAGTCGAGTCTAGACATTACAAAACTTTTACTAACATGGCTGTGTGGCTTACGGGCCCACATCGCCATTGGGTGGTACTAGGATCTTTTACTCCTCGACCTTTACTCTAGGACTCTGAACTCTCTTCTACTCGGGTTAAACAAATTTACTAACTCTAACACTAGGATCCCGTGACCGCATTCACCCCAAAGTTGGATAAGCCATAGTTATTTCTTAAAATAGTATTTTGAACAATTCACACACTGTCATTTGACTCCTTTGAAACATCTTTGCTTTCAGATGGAACCCACGAGGCAGGTCGTGCGCCACACGACGGCCATTGGTGCCTCGGGATCACCTGCTGTGCTAGCTGAGATGATGACCTATCTGGGTTATCGTTGGCACCCTGAGTACACCATCTACGAGGAGTACCAGGACTTTAACCAGGAGCAGTACCGTGCCATCGTCCACCTCTACTCGCGGGAGTATGACTCCACTACTGTGCTGCACACCGCTCATGGTGTTGGAGTGACCATCGATATGGCTGTCCACGATGCTGCTTATGCTGCTCTGACACGTCTTCGTGGAGAGTATCGGGAGTTGGACACCTCCCCTTTCAGGCACATTGCTATCGCATCTAATGTTGGTGCGGAGGGATACTATACTGCTGCCTACTCCACTGTCACCCGAGAGCCCTTCTACCATCAGAACCTGGTTCTGCATGCTGATGGGCTGGATCGAGCTAACCGAGCTCTTCGCCACGAGTTGTACAACACCCGTCAGCACCTTTACCGTGCTCTGACGCTGTTGCACCCCTTTGTCCGATCTAGGGAGCTGCCCCGTTCTGCGATCTACCCAGCCAGGACTGTGATGCCCCAGGGTGTCGGCTGGCCAGATGTGGGAGGCCACTCTCCCGCACTTGGACCTCTTCTGCCACCTGAGCGTCAGGTTCTGCACCAGAGTATTCGCGGACCCCAGGTTGCTGACGTGGAGTTCCCGATGTGACACTACCAGCTTTCAGGCTACACCTACCTCCACAGTACCTCTTGGGGCTGATGTAGGCTTGCTTGTTAGTGTTAGATGCATTCGCCGCGAGCCTGTGTGCCGCCTATGTTGTTTTACTCTATGTACTGAACTCTGTGTACTGAACTCTATGCATGACCCCTTTTGTAAGTTATGCCGACTACTATGTAGTAGCTATCATGCTCCTTTCATTATGCATGTTCATCATGATGATTCTTGTCTTTGCAAATTTCTCAATGCTGAACTACCCCTGTTATATATTAGCAGGATGGTTAGACCAGGTGGTCGTGGTAGTGGTGGCAATGCCCCACCACCACCTGAGTACATGGCTGGTATGATCCAACAGTTCGAACTGAACCGCCAATTCATGGAAAATATGATGGCTCAGTTTCCTCGCCCCAATATGGACCAGCAACCAACCCCAGTAACTCTGCAGGATTTCATGCGCCTCAATCCAATTGTGTACCGCTGCTCAACTCAGCCTCTGGATGCTGATGACTGGCTCCGTGACATCACCTATGAGATGGAGTCTGCCGATGTAGCCCCTGCCAGCTATGTCACCTTTGCTTCCTTCTTCCTGAAGGGACCCGCAGCTCAATGGTGGGACAGCCACAGACGTACTCTGCCAGCTGGAACAATCATCACCTGGCCAGACTTCCGAGCAGCTTTCCATGCCCGCTTCATTCCTCAGGGAGTCATGGACCGGAAGAAGCGTGAGTTCCGCAACCTCACCCAAGGCAACAAAATTGTTGAAGCTTATCAGCGGGAGTTTCTGGACTTGTCTCGCTATGCTGAAGAGGACATTGCAACTGATGCACGCAGACAGGAGAAGTTCCGTGATGGCCTTCAAGCTGACATCAAGCTCGCACTTCTAGTGCATGACTTTGCTGATTTCGCCACCTTGGTGAACAAGGACATCAATGTCGAAACTGGTCTGCAGGAATACCAGAGCTCTCACAGGCGCAACCGTGACACGGGCTCATCTTCGGGCCCGCCCTCACAGAAGCGTAAGATATGGATACCGAACAACATGTACCGTCCAAATTCATCTGCCCCAAGGCAGACCTATGCTGCACCTCGTCTGCCTCCACCACCATCTAGGCAGTCAAGACTTCCAGCTCCACCACCCCAAGCTCCTGTTCCCACTCCCAATAATGGTTTGTGCTTCAGATGTGGTCAACCAGGACACCGTGCTAGAGAATGCAACCAGAACCAGAATCAACTGGCCCTTCCAGCCACTTGCCATGGAAGCAACCAGCCCCGCGGCAACAAGGCCAAGTCTTATGGTCGTGTTCATGCCAACCACGTTGATCTCAATGAAGCTCAAGACCAGCCTGCTACTGTGATGGGTACACTCCTCGTAAATTCAGTACCAGCATCTGTTTTATTTGATACAGGAGCATCCCATTCATTCATATCAGCAGAATTTGCATTCCTGCATGGCATTAAATACGAAGAGATGAACACTCCGCTAGTGGTACACACCCCTGCGGGCCAATGTCAAACCTCTATGGTTAGTCACGATGTTCCTGTTGAAATTGAAGGACTGGAATTTCTTGTCTCTCCCATCGTACTGAAGTCCTGTAGCATTGATCTCATTCTGGGAATGAATTGGTTAAAAGCGCATACTGCTTCAATCGTTTGCGCCACTAAGACCGTCCATCTGCTACACCCTTCAGATGAAATAGTTACTTACCAAGCTCTTCTGGTGCAAAATGCCGAGGCAAGGCTCTATGCATTGAATGCATTGAACGCTGCACCACTCGAGGGCATTGAAAACATTCCCGTCGTGCGTGAATTCCTCGACGTCTTTCCTGAAGAACTTCCAGGGATTCCCCCTACTAGAGCTGTCGAATTCATCATCGACTTGAAACCAGGCACCACTCCTATAGCCAAGCGACCCTACAAGATGCCGCCGCATGAACTCCTTGAGCTTAAGGAGGAAATCGACAAATCTCTTCGCAAAGGATTCATTCGCCCAAGTTGCTCTCCTTGGGGAGCACCTTCTCTCTTTGTCAAGAAGAAGGATGGGACAAACCGATTAGTTCAAGACTATCGTCCTATAAACCAAACTACAATTCAGAATAAATACCCTCTTCCTCGGATCAATGATCTGTATGATCAACTGGCGGGTTCATCAGTGTTCTCTAAGCTCGACTTGAGGTTGGGTTACCACCAGATCCGTGTTCGCGAAGAGGATATTCCAAAGACCGCCTTCGTGACTCGATATGGTTCATACGAGTACACCGTCATGTCTTTCGGTTTAACCAATGCTCCAGCCACCTTCTCTCGTCTGATGAACTATATATTCATGGATTACCTCGACAAGTTCGTCGTGGTTTATCTGGATGATATCCTGGTATTTTCCAAGAACGAAGAGGAACATGCTGAACATCTGCGACTTGTGCTGGAAAATCTACGAGAGCATCAACTATATGCCAAGTTCTCTAAATGTGAATTCTGGCTACCCGAAGTAACCTATCTTGGGCATGTCATCTCTAAGGATGGTATTGCCGTCAACCCTGAACGAGTCCAGGCTATCCTTGATTGGACTCCTCCCAAGAACGTTAAGCAAGTCAGAAGTTTTCTCGGTCTCGCCAGCTATTGCCGTCGATTCGTCGAGAACTTATCCAAGATCGCCAGGCCTCTGACTAACCTGTTGCATAAGGGCGTCAAGTTCCAATGGACAGACAAATGTCGGGAAAGTTTCCAGGCACTCAAAGACAAGTTGACTTCTGCCCCAGTTCTAGCTCCACCTGATACTAAGGACTTCGTCATTTACTGCGACGCTTCCCGTCAAGGATTAGGTTGTGTCCTTATGCAAGACCGCAAAGTGATTGCTTATGCCTCTCGGCAATTGCGCCCTCACGAAGAGAACTACCCAGTTCACGACCTCGAACTTGCTGCTGTCATTCATGCGCTGAAGCAGTGGCGACATTACCTTCTCGGTAATCGTTGCGAGATCTTCACTGACCACCAAAGTCTGAAGTATCTGTTTACTCAGCAAGACCTGAACCTCCATCAGCAGAGATGGATGGAGCTTGTTGCAGACTTTGACTTCGGTATTTCCTATACGCCAGGCAAGGCTAATGTAATGGCTGATGCCTTGAGCCGCAAGTCTTACTACAACCACCTCCAGGTTCACAAAGTTCAGCCCTCGCTTGTTGAAGAATTCAGGAAGCTGAACCTCCATATTGTTCCTCCGGGTGCACTCGCTCCCCCTCCTAAGGAGTTTCGCAAGATGAACCTCCGTGTTGTTTCCCAGGGTTTTCTCAATACCCTAGCCGTCGAACCAGATCTCTTAGACTCCATCAAGAGAATACAGGGATATGACTCTGAAGCCCACAAGATTAAGCGCTACCTCGCAGAAGGAAAGCCCTCATTCTTCACTATTGCTGAAGATGGCACTTTGTACTTCAAGGGCCGCCTAGTGGTGCCATGTGCAGAGAAAAACCTAGATATGACACAGGAAGTTATGAAAGAAGCTCATGATACGCCTCTATGTATCCATCCTAGTAGTACAAAGATGTACCAAGACATCCGTCAGAGATTCTGGTGGTCTAATATGAAGCAAGAAATTGCTCGTTATGTTGCTGAGTGTGATGTTTGCCGTCGTATCAAAGCAGAACATCAAAGGCCTGCTGGAACTCTGCAACCTATCTCTATTCCTGAATGGAAATGGGACCATGTTGAGATGGACTTCGTCACTGGATTTCCCAAATCACTGAAAGGTAATGATGCTATTCTTGTCGTCATTGACCGGCTTTCCAAAGTTGCACATTTTCTGGCGGTCAAAGAAACGATCACTGCTAGTCAGCTGGCAACGCTCTATATGTCCAGGATTGTTTCACTCCACGGTATTCCATTGGTTATCAGCTCAAACCGAGGTAGCTTATTCACTTCAAGATTCTGGGCAAGTTTCCAAGAAGCTATGGGAACTCATCTGTCATTCAGTACTGCGTTTCATCCTCAGTCGCAAGGGCAAGTTGAACGCGTCAACCAAGTTCTCGAAGACATGCTTCGAGCTTGTGTTATTTCCTTCGGCAAGAAATGGGAGGAATCTCTCCCGTATGCCGAGTTCTCTTATAATAATAGCTATCAAGCTAGTCTGAAGATGGCCCCCTTCGAAGTATTATATGGACGAAAGTGTCGAACCCCTCTGAACTGGTCAGAAACTGGGGAACGTCCACTCTTCGGTCCGGATATTATCCAACACGCCGAAGAACAAGTCCGCATTATTTGTGAGAATCTCAAGACTGCTCAGTCACGTCAGAAGAGTCAGTATGACCGTCATCATAAAGACATGGTCTATCAACCTGGCGAAAAGGCTTATCTTCGAGTCACACCAATGAAGGGTGCTCAACGCTTTGGAATCAAGGGCAAACTAGCTCCTCGCTATATTGGCCCATTCACTATTCTCGAAAGGCGTGGAAAAGTGGCATACCAACTAGAGCTTCCGCCGAACCTTTCTCAGGTTCACGATGTGTTCCATGTGTCACAGCTCCGCCGTTGCTTCAAGGACCCAATCCGAGCAGTGGATCATGAAGTGCTCGAATTGCAGCAGGACCTCTCCTATAAGGACCATCCGGTCCGCATTCTCGACCAAGCTGAACGCCGCACACGTCAGAAGGCGATCAAGTTCCTCAAAGTCCAGTGGTCGCACCATTCTGAAGATGAAGCCACTTGGGAACGCGAGGATCGCCTGCGTGATGAATACCCCGCACTGTTTCCTTCTACCTCCTAAATCTCGGGACGAGATTTCTTGTAGTGGAGGAGTTTTGTAACGCCCGGATAATCAAGCTACAGTAATCCCACACTAATGGTGCCACGTCACCATGGTTACTGTTGCTAATCTACCGTTAGGTCAAACCGTTTCAAAATTCAAATTCAAATTAATGTCAACAATAAAAATTTTCAAAATTTAAAACAAAAATGTTCGGGAGGTGCCATATTTTGCATAAGTAAATATGGTGTAATAAACATATTTTTATAAAATGCCTAGATAATTTAAAATGATTTAAAACATAAAAGAAAATAAATAAAAAGAAAGAAAATACAAAATAGAAAACAAACAAAAAAAAGAAAGAAGAAAACCCCCTGGACCGTGGCCCAACTGGGCCAACCCACCAGGCCCAGCCGGCCGCCCACCCCACTCCTTATCCCCTCACCCCCGTAACCCACTCCACCGACACCCCACTTCCCCCCACACGAAAATATCTGCCCCTCTCTTCCCGATTGGATCGGGATCGGGGGAGGAGGTCGCTGCCCCCGCGCCAGGACGCCGCCGCCGCCCGGAGCGCTCCCCCGCCGGCCTGCTTCTCCTCTCCGCCGTCGTCCTCGACCACCACCCCGACCCCCGCTGCCACGAACCCTACACCCCCCCGTGAGCGCCATCTTCTCTTGCGCACGACCAGGCCGATGCGCGCCGTCCGCCGCTCGCCCGTCCCGCACTCGCGCCCCTGCCACCGAGCCCCTGCCCCGCAGCGCCCTCGCGCGTGCACGCCGCCCGCCTCACCTTGCTCGCCTCCTCCGTGCCCGCTCTCCGTCGGCCCCGTGCTCGTCGTCCTCACCGGCCCAGCGAGCGCACACCCCTGCTCCCCTGCCACCGCGCGCGCCCGCATGCTCGCCGCCCTGAAGCGCCACCGCTACCGGCTCGCCCACTCACCGGTGCCGCAGTCGGCATTCGGCCCGTCCGCAACCGTCCGACCGCTCCGCTCGCACGCTGCACCCCACTGCTCGCCGCCTGCCTCGCCCGACCCCGCCCCAGCGTTGCCCGACCCCGCTCCGGCGCCGCCCGACGTTCCTCTCGTCCCACCCGCTCCGGCCACTAGCGACCGGCCTCGCCGCGGCTGGGGCCCCCCTCGCCGGCCGCCGCTCGAGTCCCCCCTGTCGTGCAGCGCCCGACAGGGCGCCCGTAACCGCGCCCAGCGCTCGCGCCCGCTAACCCGCATCGGCCCCCTGTTCCAATGACATATGGGCCCCGCCCACAGAACGTGTTTAACAAAAAAAAGATAAAAAATAAAATTATAATAATAAATTTAATTAATTAACCAAATTAATTAAGTTAATTAATCCTATTTAATTAATCTAATTAACCTGTTAATTTAATTAAACAGTAATTAGTTTAACCTAAACCCTAATTAACCTAAAAGTGTATGACAGGTGGGTCCCACTGGGCCCACACGTCAGTTTGACCAGTCAACACCTCTGTTGACTGCTGACGTCATGCTGACGTCAGCAAACACTGTTCTGGATAATGTTGATTTAAATTAATTAAATAAATTCTAGAAAATGATTAAATCTTTAGAAAATCATATAAAATAATCCGTATCACGGATGAAAATACTTTCTACATGAAAGTTGCTTAGAACGATGAGACGAATTCGGATACGCAGCCCGTTCGTCCGCCACACATCCCTAACATATCGAACTCGCAACTTTCCCCCTCTGTTTCATCTGTCCGAAAATGCGAAACATCGGGAATACTTTCCCGGATGTTCCCCCCCTTCGCCGGTACCACCTACTACCGCGTTAGGGCACACCTAGCACCGCTCATTGTCATGTCACGCATCGTCATGCTTATGTTTGCATTGTATTTACTGTCTCTTCCCCCTCTTCTCTCCGGTAGACTACGAGACCGACGCTGCTGCTGCCCAGTTTGACTACGGAGTTGACGACCCCTCCTACTTGCCAGAGCAACCAAGCAAGCCCCCCCTTGATCACCAGATATCGCCTATTCTTCTCTATACTGCTTGCGTTAGAGTAGTGTAGTATGTTACTGCTTTCCGTTAATCCTATCCTGATGCATAGCCTGTCCTTGCTACTACTGTTGTTACCTTTACCTGCAATCCTACATGCTTAGTATAGGATGCTAGTTTTCCATCAGTGGCCCTACATTCTTGTCCGTCTGCTGTGCTATACTATCGGGCCGTGATCACTTGGGCGGTGATCACGGGTATATACTTATATAATCTATACATGACATCTGTGGTGACTAAAGTCGGGTCGGCTCGTAGGAGTACCCGCAAGTGGATCTTTGTGGCGGAGCGACAGGGTAGGTTGAGACCACCTAGGCGAGAGGTGGGCCTTGCCCTGGACGGCGTCCGCAGTTACTTCAAAATAACACGCTTAACGAGTTCTTGGTATTTGATCAGAGTCTGGCCATTTGGTCTATACGCACTAACCAACTACGCGCGAACAGTTATGGGCACTCGACGTCGTGGTATCAGCCGAAGCCTTCGTGACGTCAGCGACTGAGTGGCGTGTGCCGGATTGGACTGGAACGCCACTAGGCTAGGCCTGCTTCCGGGCGCATTCGCAACATGCAGGTGTGCAATGGGCGATGGGCCCAGACCCCTACGCCATAGGATTTAGACCGGCGTGCTGACCTCTCTGTTGTGCCTAGGTGGGGCTGCGACGTGTTGATCTTCCGAGGCCGGGCATGACCCAGAAAAGTGTGTCCGGCCAAATGGGATCGAGCGTGTTGGGTTATGTGGTGCACCCCTGCAGGGAAGTTTATCTATTCGAATAGCCGTGTCCCTCGGTAAAAGGACGACCCGGAGTTGTACCTTGACCTTATGACAACTAGAACTGGATACTTAATAAAACACACCCTTCCAAGTGCCAGATACAACCCGGTGATCGCTCTCTAACAGGGCGACGAGGAGGGGATCGCCGGGTAGGATTATGCTATGCGATGCTACTTGGAGGACTTCAATCTACTCTCTTCTACATGTTGCAAGATGGAGGCTGCCAGAAGCGTAGTCTTCGACAGGACTAGCTATCCCCCCTTATTCTGGCATTCTGCAGTTCAGTCCACTGATATGGTCCTTTACACATATACCCATGCATATGTAGTGTAGCTCCTTGCTTGCGAGTACTTTGGATGAGTACTCACGGTTGCCTCTCTCCCTCTTTTCCCCCTTTCCTTTCTACATGGTTGTCGCAACTAGATGCTGGAGTCCAGGAGCCAGACGCCACCATCGACGACGATTCCTACGACACTGGAGGTGCCTACTACCACGTGCAGCCCGCTGACGACGACCAGGAGTAGTTAGGAGGATCCCAGGCAGGAGGCCTGCGCCTTTCGATCTGTATCCCAGTTTGTGCTAGCCTTCTTAAGGCAAACTTGTTTAACTTATGTCTGTACTCAGATATTGTTGCTTCCGCCGACTCGTCTATGATCGAGCACTTGTATTCGAGCCCTCGAGGCCCCTGGCTTGTATTATGATGCTTGTATGACTTATTTATGTTGTAGAGTTGTGTTGTGATATCTTCCCGCGAGTCCCTGATCTTGATCGTACACATTTGCGTGCATGAATAGTGTACGATTGAATCGGGGCGTCACAAACGGTTTTGCTTAAAATCTTAAAATGCACAAACATTAGCAACAACGTGTCTCCGGGGGGCACACAAGGCTAGAATTCAATGTAGCAGCGTGTGCTTCTCACTAAACATTGCTAAGGTCATTATTATTTAAGTTACATGCCAAATAAACGAGTCTTCTAGGTTACAAATTATGCTTTGTTTTTTGATACATACATAATATAATAATTGAAAAATACCTAAATGTCTCAAAGGGGCCAGATGTGTCCGACAACAGGTTTGTATAGATGTAGTATGCACCATTTTACATTTATCTATCTAATCACGAATTTATTTTGGGTTGCTCTGGTGTTTGAAAGGGAATATTGTAGGAACAAAGTATGTCTACCCGAGGGGGGTGAATGGGAGTTTTAATTTTTCTTCGGAAAACACAAAACTCTCAAAACCCAGCAGCGGAAACGAATGAAAAACAAACTACAGCGAGGTAAAACTAAGTACCGAATGGAAACTAAACATGCATCGAAACAAATCACATGATGGAAAACATATCGAATGGAAACATGGGTAGCACAGATAACCAGTGGTGCTCGATGGCGACAGGGTATTTGTTCGATGTGACGCCCCCGATTTGACCGTACACTAATCATGCACGCAAATGTGTACGATCACGATCAGGGACTCATGGGAAGATATCACAACACAACTCTACAACATAAATAAGTCATACAAGCATTATAATACAAGCCAGGGGCCTCGAGGGCTCGAATACAAGTGCTCGATCATAGACGAGTCAGCGGAAGCAACAATATCTGAGTACAGACATAAGTTAAACAAGTTTGCCTTAAGAAGGCTAGCACAAAAGTAGCAACGATCGAAAAGGCAAGGCCTCCTGCCTGGGACCTCCTAACTACTCCTGGTCGTCGTCAGCGGCCTGCACGTAGTAGTAGGCACCTCCAGTGTCGTAGGTGTCGTCGTCGACGGTGGCGTCTGGCTCCTGGACTCCAACATCTGGTTGCGACAACCAGATAGGAAGGAAAGGGGGAAAAGGGGGAGAGAAGCAACCGTGAGTACTCATCCAGAGTACTCGCAAGCAAGGAGCTACACTACATATGCATGGGTATATGTGTAAAGGGGCATATCAGTGGACTGAACTGCAGAATGCCGGAATAAGAGGGGGGGTAGCTAGTCCTGTCGAAGACTACGCTTCTGGACATCTCCATCTTGCAGCATATAGAAGAGAGTAGATTGAAGTCCTCCAAGTAGCATCGCATAGCATAATCCTACCCGGCAATCCCCTCCTCGTCGCCCTGTTAGAGAGCGATCACCGGGTTGTATCTGGCACTTGGAAGGGTGTATTTTATTCAGTATCCAGTTCTAGTTGTCATAAGCTCAAGGTACAACTCCGGGTCGTCCTTTTACCGAGGGACACGGCTATTCGAATAGATAAACTTCCCTGCAGGGGTGCACCACATAACCCAACACGCTCGATCCCAATTGGCCGGACACACTTTTCTGGGTCATGCCCGGCCTCGTAAGATCAACACGTCGCAGCCCCACCTAGGCTCAACAGAGAGGTCAGCACGCCGGTCTAAACCTATGCGCGCAGGGGTCTGGGCCCATCGCCCTATGCACACCTGCACGTTACGTACGCGGCCGGAAGCAGACCTAGCCCCCTTAATACAAGCGCGAGCTTACGGTCCAATGCGGCGCGCGCCACTCAGTTGCTGACGTCAAAAGAGCTTCGGCTGATACCACGACGTCGGGATACCCATAACTACTCCCACGTAGATGGTTAGTGCGTATAGACCAAATGGCCAGACTCAGATCAAATACCAAGATCTCGTTAAGCGTGTTAAGTAACCGCGAACGCCGACCAGGGCCAGGCCCACCTCTCACCTAGGCGGTCTCAACTTGCCCTGTCGCTCCGCCACAAATATCCACTCGCGGGTACTCCTACGAGCCGACCCGACTTAAATCATCACATGTGTCATGTATATAGTATATAAGTATATACCCGTGATCACCGCCCAGGTGATCACGGCCCGATAGTATAGCACAGCAGACGGACAAGAATGTAGGGCCACTGATGGAAATCTAGCATCCTAGACTAAGCATGTAGGATTGCAGATAAAGGTAACAACAATAGCAGCAAGGATAGGCTATGCATCAGAATAGGATATCGGAAAGCAGTAACATGCTACACTACTCTAATGCAAGCAGTATAGAGAAGTATAGGCGATATCTAGTGATCAAGGGGGGGCTTGCCTGGTTGCTCTGGCAAGTAGGAGGGGTCGTCGACTCCGTAGTCGAACTGGGCAGCAGCAGTCTCGGTCTCGTAGTCTACCGGAGAGAAGAGGGGGAAGAAACAGTAAATACAATGCAAACATAAGCATGACGATGCGTGACATGACAATGAGCGGTGCTAGGGGTGTCCTAACGCGACAGTAGGTGGTACCGGTGAAGGGGGGAACATCCGGGAGGTATTCCCGATGTTTCGCGTTTTCGGACAGACGGACCGGAGGGGGAAAGTTGCTAGTTCGATAGGTTAGGGAGGTGTGGTGGACGAACGGACTGCGTATTTGGATTCGTCTCGTCGTTCTGAGCAACTTTCATATAGAAAACATTTTCATCCGAGTTACGGTTTAAAAGATATGAATTTTCAAAGTTTATTTGAATTTCTGGAATTATTTATATTAAGCAAAAATGAATTATGACGTCAGCATGAGGCAATGCTGACGTCAGCAGGTCAACAGGTCGGCTGACCAGTCAAACCAGACAGGTGGGTCCAGTGGGGCCCACATGTCAGCCTCTGTTAGTCTAATATTTATTTAAACTAAACTAACAGTCTAATTAGAGGGGGTGGGCCCCATATGTCAGTGAGTGATTAGTTAATCTAATTATTTTTATTTATAAAACATTTTTCCTTTTCTTTTCTTTTTTTTAATTTTGCGGCGGGGCCCGCATGTCAGTGACTGGGCCTGCCCAGTCAGCACGTTGACCCAGTCAACGGGGCCCACGGGGCCCACTGGCAGGGGCACTGGGGTGGCCCCAGGCCAGCCACGTCGGTGGCCGGCGCCGGAGCGACTCCGACGAGCCAAACGCGGCGGCGCGGCTCGGGAGGGGGTGCGGGTTTCACGCACAGTGGGTTTGCGGGGGCGTGGCTGGGCGCGTTCGACGCGGCTCGGCGCCGCGCGTCCAACGGTGGTGGCCGGAGGGGCTGGAACGGGCGGGGGCGAGCGCTATGAGCTCGCCGGCGGCGAGGTACTTCGGGCTGGGGCGGGAGCAGTGTTAGAGCGCGCGAGCGGCCGAACTATCTAGCTAGGCGGGTGCGGCACGATGCGGTCGAACTAACGGGCCTACGCCCATGACCATTTGGTCACCGGAGACCCGCCGGCGGCGAGCTCCGCGGCGCGGCGTTCGGGCGCGCGTGGGGAAGTAGCTAGGGAACGCGGGCGAGCTAACGGAGAGGGGGAGGAGAAGCGGGAGCTCACAGCGGAGCCGTAGGGAGTGGCAGTGAGCTCGGGGAGGGCGCGGGGTAGCCGGAATCGGCGACGAACGCCGGCGACCCGAAGGTTGAAGACGAGCTCGGGGAGGTCGGTGCAGAGGCGCTCGGCTCGTTCCCGATGGCGTAGTCGACGTAGTCGACGGCGGGGAGCCGTTCAGGCACGTCGTCGGGGCGATCGGGGCACGGTGGCCGCGGGTACGACGGTGAACGGCGGCGAGCGCGCTCGGGCAGAGGGGATCGAAGGGGAGAGGGAGGTGGATCTGACGGGGGGGGGGGGGGGGAGGCGCAGAGGCCGAGAGGGAGCGGGGGGTGAGTGGGAGAGAGGCCCGAGGAGGCGGGGGTGCTGGCGCCCTTATCCTCCCCGTCGCCGGCGAGGGGGTGCGGCGGGGACGGCCCCTGTTCCGACCCCGGTCGGGGGAACAGGGAAGGGGGCGAGGGGGAAGAGGTGGGCTGGGCCGGGGGGTCGGGGGGGGGGGGGGCCCAGTTTGGGCCACGGGTCCAGCGAGGGGGGGGGGGAAGGGCCTTCTCCTTTTTTTCGTTTTCTCTGTTCGTTCTGTTTTCTGTTTTCTTTTTATTTGTTTATTTCCTTTTCTGTTTTATTTCATTTAAAAGTATTTAGGTATTTTATAAAAATGTGTTTTCTCCACCATAATTACCAGTGTATTATTTGGCACCCACCGAACATTTTTGTTTAAATTTTTGAAAACTTTTATTTTCCACTTTTAAATTTAATTGAAGTTTGAACTAGGAGTTTGAAAAGGAATGTGATTCAAATGTGATCAAGCCCTGTTTAGCAACATGATTAGCTTAATCACAGGGAGTTACTGTAGCATGATTCTCGGGGTGTTACAAATCTCCTCCACTACAAGAAATCTCGTCCCGAGATTTAGGAGGTAGAAGGAAACAGTGCGGGGTATTCTTCGCGCAGACGATCGTCTCGTTCCCAAGTGGCCTCATCTTCAGAATGGTGCGACCACTGGACTTTGAGAAACTTGATCGCCTTCTGACGTGTGCGGCGTTCAGCTTGGTCGAGAATGCGGACCGGATGCTCCTTATAGGAGAAGTCTTGCTGCAATTCGAGCACTTCATGATCCACAGCTCGGATTGGATCCTTGAAGCAACGGCGGAGCTGTGACACATGGAACACATCGTGAACCTGAGAAAGGTTCGGCGGTAGCTCCAGTTGGTATGCCACTTTTCCACGCCTTTCGAGAATAGTGAATGGGCCAATATAGCGAGGAGCTAGTTTGCCCTTGATCCCGAAGCGGTGAGCACCCTTCATAGGTGTGACTTGAAGATAAGCCTTTTCGCCAGGTTGATAGACCATGTCTTTATGATGACGGTCATACTGACTCTTCTGACGTGACTGAGCAGTCTTGAGATTCTTGCGAATAATGCGGACTTGTTCTTCGGCCTCTTGGATAATATCCGGACCGAAGAGTGGACGTTCCCCAGTTTCTGACCAGTTCAGAGGGGTTCGGCACTTTCGTCCATATAACACTTCGAAGGGGGCCATCTTCATACTAGCTTGATAGCTATTATTATAAGAGAACTCAGCATACGGGAGAGATTCCTCCCATTTCTTACCGAAGGAAATAACGCAAGCTCGAAGCATGTCTTCGAGAACTTGATTGACGCGTTCAACTTGTCCTTGCGATTGAGGATGAAACGCAGTACTGAATGACAGATGAGTTCCCATTGCTTCTTGGAAACTTGCCCAGAATCTTGAAGTGAATAAGCTACCACGGTCTGAACTGATAACCAATGGAATACCGTGGAGTGAAACAATCCTGGACATATAGAGCGTTGCCAACTGGCTAGCAGTGATCGTTTCTTTGACCGCCAGGAAATGTGCAACTTTGGAAAGCCGGTCAATGACGACAAGAATAGCATCATTACCTTTCTGTGATTTGGGAAATCCAGTGACGAAGTCCATCTCAACATGGTCCCATTTCCGTTCAGGAATAGAGATAGGTTGCAGAGTTCCAGCAGGCCTTTGATGTTCTGCTTTGTTACGACGGCAAACGTCACACTCAGCAACATAACGAGCAATGTCTTGCTTCATATTAGTCCACCAGAATCTCTGACGGATATCTTGGTACATCTTTGTACTACCAGGATGGATACATAGAGGCGTATCATGAGCTTCTTTCATAACTTCCTGTGTCATATCCAGGTTTTTCTCTGCACATGGCACCACTAGGCGGCCCTTGAAGTATAGGGTGCCATCTTCAGCAATGGTGAAGAATGAGGGCTTTCCTTCTGCGAGGTAGCGCTTAATCTTGTGGGCTTCAGAGTCATACCTCTGTAGCCTTTTGATGCTGTCCTCGAGATCTGGTTTAGCAACTAGGGTATTGAGGGAACCCTGGGCAACAACGTGGAGGTTCACCTTGCCAAATTCCTTAGGAGGGGGAGCGAGTGCACCCGGAGGAACAATATGGAGGTTCAGCTTCCTGAATTCTTCAACAAGCGAGGGCTGAACTTTATGAACCTGGAGGTGGTTGCAGTAAGACTTGCGGCTCAAGGCATCAGCCATTACATTAGCCTTGCCTGGCGTATAGGAAATACCCAAGTCAAAGTCTGCAACAAGCTCCATCCATCTCTGCTGACGGAGGTTCAGATCTGGCTGAGTAAACAGATACTTCAGACTTTGGTGGTCAGTGAAGATCTCGCAACGATTACCGAGAAGGTAATGTCGCCACTGCTTCAGCGCATGAATGACAGCAGCAAGTTCGAGGTCGTGAACTGGGTAGTTCTCTTCGTGAGGGCGCAATTGTCGAGAGGCATAAGCAATCACTTTGCGGTCTTGCATTAGGACACAGCCTAATCCTTGACGGGAAGCGTCGCAGTAAATGACGAAGTCCTTCTTAGTATCAGGTGGAGCTAGAACTGGGGCAGAAGTCAACTTGTCTTTGAGTGCCTGGAAACTTTCCTGACATCTGTCTGTCCATTGGAACTTGACGCCCTTATGTAACAGGTTAGTCAGAGGCCTGGCGATCTTGGAGAAGTTCTCGACGGCAATAGCTGGCGAGACCGAGAAAACTTCTGACTTGCTTAACGTTCTTGGGAGGAGTCCAATCAAGAATAGCCTGAACTCGCTCGGGGTTGACGGCAATACCATCCTTAGAGATGACATGCCCAAGATAGGTTACTTCCGGTAGCCAGAATTCACATTTGGAGAACTTGGCATATAGTTGATGTTCTCGTAGCTTTTCCAGCACAAGTCGAAGATGTTCAGCATGTTCTTCTTCATTCTTGGAAAATACCAGGGTATCATCCAGATATACCACGACGAACTTGTCGAGGTAATCCATGAATATGTAGTTCATCAGACGAGAGAAGGTGGCTGGAGCATTGGTTAAACCGAAAGACATGACGGTGTACTCGTATGAACCATAGCGAGTCACGAAGGCGGTCTTTGGGATATCCTCTTCGCGAACACGGATCTGGTGGTAGCCCAACCTCAAGTCGAGCTTAGAGAACACTGACGAACCCGCCAGTTGATCATACAGATCATTGATCCGAGGAAGAGGGTATTTATTCTGAATGGTAGCTTGGTTTATAGGTCGGTAGTCTTGAACTAACCGGTTTGTCCCATCCTTCTTCTTGACAAAGAGAGAAGGTGCTCCCCAAGGAGAGCAACTTGGGCGAATAAATCCTTTGCGAAGAGACTTGTCGATTTCCTCCTTAAGCTCAAGGAGTTCATGCGGCAGCATTTTGTAGGGTCGCTTGGCTATAGGAGTGGTGCCTGGTTTCAAGTCGATGATGAATTCGACAGCTCTAGCAGGGGGAATCCCCGGAAGTTCTTCAGGGAAGACGTCGAGGAATTCACGCACGACGGGAATGTTTTCAATGCCCTCGAGTGGTGCAGCGTTTAATGCATTCAAAGCATAGAGCCTTGCCTCGGCATTTTGCACCAGATGAGCTTGGTAAGCAACTATTTCATCTGAAGGGTGTAACAGATGGACGGTCTTAGTGGCGCAGACTATAGAAGCAGTATGCGCCTTCAACCAATCCATACCCAAAATGAGGTCGATGTTAGACGACTTTAGGATAATGGGAGAGGCATAGAATTCCAGCCCTTCAATTTCCACGAGGACATCGATGCCAACCAAGGAGGTTTGACACTGTCCCACGGGGGTTTTGACCAATACAGAGGTGTTCATCTCCTCACATTTAACGTCGTGCTTGTATGCAAAATCTTCTGACATGAATGAATGCGATGCACCTGTATCAAATAAAACGGATGCTGGTACTGAATTTACGAGGAGTGTACCCATCACAGTAGCAGCCTGGTCTTGAGCTTCGTTGAGATCAACGTGGTTAGCATGAGCACGACCATAAGGCTTAGCATTGTTGCTGCGGGGCTGGTTGTTACCACGGCCCGTTGCTGGAAGGGCAAGTTGATTCTGATTCTGATGGCAGTCCCTGGCACGGTGACCTGGTTGTCCACACTTGTAGCACAGACCATTATTGGGAGTGGGAATAGGAGCTTGGGATGGTGGAGCTGGAAGTCTTGACTGCCTAGATGGTGGTGGAGGCAAACGAGGTGCAGCATAGGTCTGCCTTGGGGCAGATGCATTTGGACGGTACATGCTGTTTGGGATCCATATCTTACGCTTCTGTGCGGGCGAACCCGAAGATGAGCCCGTGTCACGGTTGCGCCTGTGAGAGCTCTGGTATTCCTGCAGACCAGTTTCGACATTGATGGCCTTGTTCACCAAGGTGGCGAAATCAGCAAAGTCATGCACTAGAAGTGCGAGCTTGATGTCAGCTTGAAGGCCATCACGGAACTTCTCTTGTCTGCGTGCATCAGTGGCAATGTCTTCTTCAGCATAGCGGGACAAGTCTAAAAACTCCCGCTGATAAGCTTCGACAGATTTGTTGCCTTGGGTGAGGTCGCGGAACTCACGCTTCTTCCGGTCCATGACTCCCTGAGGAATAAAGCGGGCACGGAAAGCTGCTTGGAAGTCTGGCCAGGTGATGATTGTTCCAGCTGGCAGAGTATGCCTGTGGCTGTCCCACCATTGAGCTGCGGGTCCCTTCAGAAAGAAGGAAGCAAAATTGACATAGCTGGCAGGGGCTACATCAGCGACTCCAACTCATAGGTGATGTCACGGAGCCAGTCATCAGCATCCAGAGGCTGAGTTGAGCTGCGGTAGATGGTTGGGTTGAGGCGTATGAAATCTTGAAGAGTCACTTGGGCTGGCTGCTGGTTCATATTGGGGCGAGGAAACTGAGCCATCATATTTTCCATGAATTGGCGGTTCAGTTCAAACTGTTGGATCATACCAGCCATGTACTCAGGTGGTGGTGGGGCATCGCCACCACGACCACGACCACCTGGTCTAACCATCCTGTTAATATATAACAGGGGTGGTTCAGCATTGAGAAATATTTACAAAGACAAGAATCATTCATGATGAAACATGCATAACGAAAGGAGCACGATAGTTACTACATAGTAGTCGGCATAACTTACAAAAGGGGTCATGCATAGAGTTCAGTACATGGACTAAAACATCATAGGCGGCACACAGGCTCGCGGCGACTGCAACTAATACTACAAGCAAGCCTACATCAGTCCCAAGAGGTACTGTGGAGGTAATCGTAGCCCAACAGCTGGTAGTGAGGCAACGGATAGCCCTCCACGTCAGTAGACTGGGGGCCGCGGATACTCAGGTGTAGAGCCCGACGCTCAGGTGGCAGAAGAGGACCAAGTGCGGGAGAGTAGCCTCCCACCTCTGGCCAACCAACACCGTGGGGCATCACGGTCCTGGCTGGGTAGATCGCAGTACGCGGTACCTGTCCAGACCGGACAAAGGGGTGCAGCAGCGTCAGGGCACGGTAAAGGTGCTGACGGGTGGTGTACATCTCGTGGCGAAGAGCTCGGTTAGCTCGATCCAGCCCATCAGCATGCAGAACCAGGTGCTGATGGTAGAAGGGCTCTCGGGTGACAGTGGAGTAGGCAGCAGTATAGTATCCCTCCGCACCAACATCAGAGGCGATAGCAATGTGCCTGAAAGGGGAGGTGTCCAACTCCCGATACTCTCCACGAAGACGTGTCAGAGCAGCATAGGCAGCATCGTGGACAGCCATATCGATGGTCACACCAACTCCATGTGCGGTGTGCAGCACAGTAGTGGAGTCATACTCCCGAGAGTAGAGGTGGACGATGGCACGGTACTGCTCCTGGTTAAAGTCCTGGTACTCCTCGTAGACGGTGTACTCAGGGTGCCAGCGATAACCCAGATAGGTCATCATCTCAGCTAGCACCGCAGGTGATCCCGAGGCACCAATGGCCATCGTGTGGCGAACGACCTGCCTCGTGGGTTCCATCTGAAAGCAAAGACGTTACAAAGGAGTCAAATGACAGTGTGTGAATTGTTCAAAATACTATTCTGAGAAACATCTATGGCTTATCCAACTTTGGGGTGAACGCGGTCACGGGATCCTAGTGTTAGAGTTAGTAAATTCGTTTAACCCGAGTAGAAGAGAGTTCAGAGTCCCAGAGTAAAGGTCGAGGAGTAAAAGATCCTAGTACCACCCAATGGCGACATGGGCCCATAACCCACAGGTCCCAGGATCGAAACCTGGCTCTGATACCAACTTGTGACGCCCCCGATTTGACCGTACACTAATCATGCACGCAAATGTGTACGATCACGATCAGGGACTCACGGGAAGATATCACAACACAACTCTACAACATAAATAAGTCATACAAGCATTATAATACAAGCCAGGGGCCTCGAGGGCTCGAATACAAGTGCTCGATCATAGACGAGTCAGCGGAAGCAACAATATCTGAGTACAGACATACGTTAAACAAGTTTGCCTTAAGAAGGCTAGCACAAAAGTAGCAACGATCGAAAAGGCAAGGCCTCCTGCCTGGGACCTCCTAACTACTCCTGGTCGTCGTCAGCGGCCTGCACGTAGTAGTAGGCACCTCCAGTGTCGTAGGTGTCGTCGTCGACGGTGGCGTCTGGCTCCTGGACTCCAACATCTGGTTGCGACAACCAGATAGGAAGGAAAGGGGGAAAAGGGGGAGAGAAGCAACCGTGAGTACTCATCCAAAGTACTCGCAAGTAAGGAGCTACACTACATATGCATGGGTATATGTGTAAAGGGGCATATCAGCGACCAGTTCGTCCTTCTCCACAAGGACTACGTCTGGTTGGAGGGGTTGTGACTTAACACGGAAGATAGACTCTCTTCACCCTATTCTCCTCGACAATCAATTCGTCAACCGATGCCAATTACTCATGGTAGATACTTGAGGCGAGCTCCAAACCTTCACAGACTTCTTATTCGAGAACCACAATGACTCTTGGTCTCTGAAGAAATTCACACCTAACCGTCTAGAGTTTGCAGCTCTCAAGAGTAATAGGCGGAGCGTACTAGACTTAGATTCGAGTGATGCTGAACCACTATCTAATTCTTTTGCTCTAGGGGTTTTCTCTCGGTGGATTTTAAACTCAAATCGCTTAAAGAGGGGGTTTCTCAACAATCTTCTCAGACTCAAAAGGAGCAGCCAACGGACAATGCTGGTGCGGGTGGCTATTTATAGTCGCAGCCTTCCCAGATGGGAAATGACTATTTTGGACACGCGGTCCAACCAATGGCCAACCGACACGTTCATAACGGTCAGATTTTGGAGCAACAATAACATTACTTGAGGAGCAAGTAATGCTAACTCCTTGGTCTGATACAAATCTCTCGCAGCGAAGAAGATCACAATCTCCTGCTGGCAAGTATTTGCTCGGAACACAAAGAGATTTCTCTCACAACTTTCATAGGATTTGGCTTTAGCATCAAAGAGTCAAAGTTTCGAACGCTACACCCCTCTTAATAGTACAGTGGTCTTATGACTCAATAAAGAGAAGAAGAGGAACGAAACAAATTCTACGTCTTCACTTCGTCTTCATTCTCCTTGGACGCAGTCAATTTCCTTGGACAGACACCGAACCAATTGCTTGAACTTCAACAATTTTTAGGGGTCACTCTTGTTAATATCATCTTCGATGATAACCTTCGCTGCAACGGAGAGAGATTATCTTCGTCGTTTGCATCAAAACTTTGATGTATCAGGGACCTGTTACTCTGTGTGCACTAGCAAACACATAAGTCACATAATGTATGTCAACAAACTGCAAAACATAAGGGGGCTATCATTGCACCAACAATCTCCCCCTTTTTGGATGGTTGTTGACAAAACAGATAATCATCGAAGTGAAGATAGATCAGTGAAAAGTAAATCGAACAAGAGTGAAATTGCGTTACTTGGCTCGATGATGAAATATACTCCCCCTAGATGTATGCAGGGTTAATGATATGAGATAAAATTCACTTGCAATTCATTGAAGCATAAAGAGGAGATTTCAATCATTCGAGATGATGATTCACACTGATGATATAATTCATCGAGACTGTAGTGCAATCATTCATAACTTCTGATAATGATTCCACCTGCAAAACAAATGCTTCGAGAGAGATAGTGCAGCAGGCGGGGTTATTAACATTACAACACATAAGTTTTACATAAAAGCAAATCGCACTCGATAGTGTCTTTAAGGCATAAGTTCAAATCACACATAAAACCAAGCCAAATAAGCACAGAAAGCAAATCTATCAAAACTCAATGTAATTCTCCCCCTTTTTTGTCAACGAGTGTCAAAAAGGTGACGAAGAACATGAGCGCAAAATACGTGAACTTGATTCACTCTGTGGCTTCACCAGATGAGGTTTCCGAGGAGGTTTCCGATTCCGAGGTCACTGGAAGATCTTCATCGTCAGCAACAACATATTTTTCTTCAGGAATGTCTTCGTGATGATGTGAAGATGAAGGCATATTGGGATTGGGTTCTGAGTAATACGGGATAGCACATTCCCTTCGGCTGGTTTCTCCGTTGGTGAGGTAGCTTCTAATTCTTCAAGCAGCTTGCGAAGATTAATACGCAGAAGATCAGTCGTTGCCTCTCGAGCAGGAAGAGGAGGTGTAACACCATCTTGGAAATCTTAATCAGCAAAGCCTTGGTCAATATAATCGTAAAGTTATTTGAGATCATTGGCCAAGAGTTGTTTCTTAGAGAAAAACTTTCAAAGCAATTTCCATAGGCGCTTCTTATTCTCAGCAGCAACCATATGCACTACTTTGGTTCGGTTGTTAATGGCATTAAGCTCGGCGGCAAGGTGCTCTTTTTCTTGTCGATCTTCAGCAATATGCTTAAGCAGCAACTATTGCGTGCGCATACTGACTTCCAGATGAGATGGAGGTTGATGAGAAATGATTCAGTCGCGCTTAGGTAGACGTGGCCCATCGAAGCCTTTGTGATAATCTTGAGGGCTTGACTCAAGTGCTTTACCTGAAGAAATATTTTGCATGACTTGCAGGGTGTCGCGAACTGGAGGAAAAAAGCTTCTATGGCTTGCTTTTGACAATATTCGATCTTCATGGAATAATCAACGGCCTTTTGAATCCATGGCGCATAAACCTTGAGGGTTATTCAGCAGAATCTTTCAAGATGCGCAGAAACATATCTTCAACATCAAAGACAAATCCTTGAGAGATGGCGTAGATTGTGTTTCGAAGAACATCAGAGATTGTGCCATCAGTGTTCATCCCGGCCAGAGGGCAAATCGTATAAGTGAGCATATGATAGAGAGTCTGATTCTTGAAGGTTAAGTGCTCTGGCTTGGGAGGACCATTGTAGTCCCGAATCTTCTCTTTGTCCATGGTGCACCGAAACATATCCTGTGTTGATGTTGTGCACATGGATTTCAGTTTTGCCATGTTCAAAACAAGGGAAATGAAAGTGCGAGACAAAATCCCTGGAGGTACACTTGATGCGTTGGCCTTCTGTCATCCATTCCATAATCCATTTGGAACTGTCTGATTCATCGCCAGTGATGTATAAGGTTGCATAGAACTGGAGAATAATCTCTTGGTTCCAAGGATGTACGAACATAAACACACTGGTGAGGCAGAAATCTTCCACAAGTTATAGTAGCTGATCAAAGCAACCAATACTCTTCATAGCTGAGATGTCTGGAAATTCATGAGGGAAAATTTTCTTGCTATCAAGAGAGTCTGAGAATAAAAGATGGCATGTTCCCGAGTCCAGAAACGAGGTGATTCACATGTGCGTGGCCTATTGTAAGGACTTTCTTGAAAGAACTTAGGATGCATATTCCGATTGAATAGTGGTCCTTTGGCACCAGCACCTGCCGAAAAAATAGGCAGCTTTTCATGAGGGAATGGATATTTGAGTTCATCCTCGACAGAAATTACTTCATCTCCATATCTCACTGAGTCGGTATGATGGGCAGAAAGTGATTTGTGACCGGACGGTCCATCATCGGATATTCTTGTCGCTGTGTTGATGGAAATCCGCAGGTGAGAGGGAGCGGATTCTTTAACAGGCGGCACTGACGTTGAATCAGGCACTGGAGCAGAAGTAGGTTGTTCTTCTGGAATCTGTGGTTGAGCAGAGGGAGGAATTGAAACATTCGGTTGATAACGAGCCGGAGAAGCTTGAGGCTCGGCCTAAGGGATTTCACCTTCTTCTGACACAAGTGGTTGAGATGGAATATCAGTTTTATCAGGGGGAGGCCACAGGTGTCGCTGTCAAAACCGGCCGATCTCGGGTAGGGGGTCCCAGACTGTGCGTCCGAGGATCGAAGGTAACAGGAGACGGGCGGACATGATGTTTACCCAGGTTTGGGCCCTCTCAATGGAGGTAATACCCTACTTCCTGCTTGATTGACTTTGATGAGTATAGGGGTTACAAGAGTTGATCTACCTCGAGATCGTAATGGCTAAACCCTAGATGTCTAGCTTGTATGATTTGTGATAGCCTCTACGGACTAAACCCTCTGGTTTATAGACACCGGAGGGGGCTAGGGTTGTACAAAGTCGGTTTACACAGGAAGGAAACTACACGCCCGGACGCCAATATTGCCATCCATGCAAAGGAGAGTCCCATCCGGACATGGGGGAAGGCCTCCTACCTTATAACTTCACGGCCCATCAATCCGACCCATGTCACATAGCCCGGCCATCCGAGGACCCCCTAATCCAGGACTCCCTCAGTAGCCCCCGAACTTGCCTTCAATGACGACGTAGTATCCGGCTTTATGTCTTCGGCTTTGCAAGGCGGGTTCTCCATTATACTTCGGGTTGACGATAGTTCGGCTCCACATTAAATATCATATTGTATTGATTCTTTGCTGCCGTCTCCTCGGCTTCCACGTGTCAAACGAATGCGAACGGTCTAGGTGTTTTTTACAAATAACCCATTGACCACGCAGGGAAGGTGTCTATTTAAGGAGATTAGATCTCAGATGCCATTCCACACCATGCGGATATCCTTAGAACTCGCCATAGGAAATCGTCCAAACATGGACAACGCTCCTAGCTCTTCCTCGCGCCCCCACGGCCCTCAAAAAGGCGACTGGGAAAGCTGCTCGGTATCCCATGCCCATCTTAATAAACTTCAGACGCAGGGATATCTTCCTCCCGCGGATCTAGTCTCCATTCGGGCTGGATTAACTTCCCTCAATGGCGAAGCCCTGGCGGAGAATTTCCCCAATCCTTCTAAAGAGGAGCGGGTGTGCTTCGTTTCCTTCCTTTTGAGAGGCGTAGGATTTCCTATCCACCCTTTCCTCAGAGGTCTCCTGGAGTATTACGGCCTCCAACTGCACAATCTGACGCCAGGCTCTATCCTGCATATCGCGGGCTTCGTCACTCTTTGTGAGCTGTTTCTAGGCTGTGAGGCTCATTTCGAGCTATGGCGGAAATTTTTCTGCCTCGTCCCCCGCTCCCAGAAGGGATCCATATTCGAGGTGGGCGGCGCTGAAGTATGGCGCATATCCAGGACAAGATACCTCTCCGGCACTCCGAAGAAGGCATCCGAAGAGTGGCCCTCGGAATGGTTTTATATTGAAGACGTCGTTCTTCTGCACCCAATCCGGCGTGGTCTTCCCGAATTCTCCAGTGTTCCTTTAAAGAAGCGCACCAGCTGGCGTCCCCGAAGCCTCAAGGAAGAAAACAATGCGGAGGTTAAGATGCTAGTAAGCAAGATCAGAGTAATGGCCAACTCCGGACTGTCTATAATCAAGGTAATGGCGATTTCAATAACGCGATGCGTCAGCCGCTCCAATCTAGAGATTTTCCTATGTGGAATTACAATGGGGAGGACGATGCATCCCGTTGTCTACGCAAGGGTCCAGACAATTTTGCCGCCCTGGCCACCATCTTAGCTGACCTTTACAAAGGGGAGAAGGAAGACTTCACTCGTTTGAAATGTTGGGAAGGTTTTTCCATGTATAACCCCATCGACTGGGCGAGTTTTCTTCGATTATTGGCCTCACTCAATCTCTTTCCTGAGTTATGCTAGTCGAATTTAATCCGGCTATTTTTGATAGGAGTGGACAAAGGTTGTTGAGGGGGTCTACAGCCCTGCTCCGCAGCCAGAGGACCATGTTCGAGGCCTGGACCCGGATATGAAGAAGATCCGGATATATTTATAGAACTTAAGGAGGGGGTCTTTTATCAGGCGAGCTACGACGGCACGGAAGTGGCCATTATAGCCGATTACCCCGGCCTTCTCCCCTCCTCCCATGTAAGTACCCAAGAGACGTCTCCTCCAAAAGAATTTTCCCATTGCGCCTCACCCATCGCACCGTCTCATGCTCCGAAGGGGCGGCGCTCGTCTCGCCGAGCTGTATCAGAGGCGTCCTCTAAGAAGGCGATGCCCGCGCAGGGTGAGTCTTTGAAAAGAAAGGAAAACGGTGATACTACCGGCCCCCACCTTCACCAAAGAGGTATAGTTTTTAAAATGCACTCAGCGGATAGACCGGATTGTGACGTTTCCCGCTGTGCCATATTTTAGGAAGAGCATACGTCGGACTGTATCCGGGGACCTCGCCGGCCATGCATCGACCAATCCGGCCCCGGACCCTGTCACAAGGACTAGGGTTGATACGGGCGCAACGCCAGATTATCATCTCCAAGAGGATTCAGATAATGTATCCGTCACCAATTCCGAAGTGGAGAGCGTGATGAATCATTGGCGGCGGAAAGAGGCCATGCGCGACCCAAGCTTCACCGAAGAGGCGTTCAACGCCCTCAGCTCCGCGGATGCATATATCTGAGCTACTCGGGATGGACTTGCCGGAGCCACTCACCTGCTTTCTAAGGATATGCGGGTAAAAACTTTGTGTAGATTCAATAATCATGTGCCAGTAGCCCCCGAGACTTGAAGCAGCTGGCCCAACTGATTTAAGTGTCGTTATATCATCAGGTACTCACGGTGAAAAATAACACGTTGTCCAAGGAGCTTGAAGAATGCCGGACCAAGCTAACTATTGTCACCGCCGAATTGGAAAATTTGAAGAAATCCAAGAAGGCACCTGATGGTAAGCACAACCGTGTCTGGAAAATACGATTCCGCGCCAACAATGATTTTTATGCATTGTTTTGTTTACAGCTGCAGGATCGGCAGATCAGTTGGAGGAGAGGCTAAAGGCTGCTCAGGCGGACAAACAACATGTCGAAGGGCAAGAAGCCGCTGGTCAACGTGTATTAACATGGACCATCAATGAGAAGAACAAGCTACAGGATGCAAACATCAAGCAAGCCGAAGAGCTAAGGGACATACGAGCCCAACTGTCGGATGCCTTGAAGGAGAACAGAAAGTTGAAAGGCGGCATATTCAGTATGTCCTTTAGCCTAACTTTCATACGGTCCCCTGATGTAAAGGTTTACGAGATTGTTCCTGTAGGTTTGTTAACTGGGCGGCCCGAGGGAGAAGTGTCCGGATTTCGAGGCGACTTGCTGCAAGAGCTATCGAAAGTGCACGAGCGAGCTCGGAAAGCCATGAGGAACATGGCTAAGGCTTTATGGCCATCTGATTCTCCTCCAGAAATTATGGAGGAGCTCGTTGATGTATTCAAGGGATCTCGACGCCATTTTGAACTATGGAAGGCATCAACATGTCGAGGAGGTGCACGAGAAGCCTGGGCCATGTTGAAAACGCGGTATACTGGACTGGATCCGAATCATATGGCCCGGGTCGGACCTCGGGGACCAGACGGTCAAGAAATTCCGGTTAGCATGGTGTACGACCAAGTAAAGACAGCCGCCAAATTTTCACAATAGGACTGCAAACTAGACAACCTTATGGATGGTATAGATGAGGAGTAGGCGTTGATTCCATGTAACAATACACTTTATCATCAAACTTATCTCCGGCCGATATTTAAAAGATTGTCATGGCAGACCTTCCGCTTCACCCTCTGAAACCCAAGGGTTGGAGTGTTTCCGAATACTATACCTGTGGTAAACACCAAGTATGTTCGGAAACCAGGCAATCCGTTCATAGTGCTTGAACAGACAAACTGTATTCGGGGAGTTATGTTATATTACTTTTTAACGTAAGAAACATCTTCCAGAGAGAATAGTTCCGTTAAGGGTTCCTCTCCCTGGGTCAGCATGCGTTGTTTATGCATGCCTATGCTGTGATGCTAAAAATCACAGGAGGCTTTATATTTTGAGAGTTTATATATTGCAATGAAGGCAGTTCGTCATTTGTCCGCCGACCAATTATTCTCTTAAGACCGCTAGCTTTCGGCTTCACCCGTCTGAGGTACATGTCCGGATGACCCGGTTGTAACAATCGCAGAGGTGCTCCCTTTATGCCCTAGCCGACAACGGGAACGTAGGGCATAAGCACAGGAGCCAGGCAACCCAGCTTGGCAAAAACATAAGTCATAGAGGTGCATATAATGGTGAAGAAAGGACGTATATGAGCAAACGACACATATATATGGTGAGCTCTATGCTCAAAATGATAATAAGCTTCTATTGAGAGAAGCCCCCAGTTATGGTGGGGTGTGTGCATTTAAGGTTGTATACTCCTCAAGTGTGTGGCTTACCCGAACACACGCTACAAATCGTATAAAAGCGAGAAAAAAAATTGAAAAGGAGAAAAAGGAACGAACAGAGGTATATGTCTGGACTTAGGCGTAGAATCTTTGGAGCCGAGCAGCGTTCCATGGGTTTGGCTCTAAGCGATTATCCGATGCATTGCGAAGGCGATAGGCTCCTCCAGTGAGAACTTCACCTATAATGAAGGGACCCTCCCATTTGGGCTTGAGCTTGTCCTTTTTCTTCTCTGGTAGGCGTAGAACGAGTTTGCCGACATTATATGTCTTCGCCCACACTTCTCTGTTTTGGTATGTTCGAGCCTGTTGTTGGTAAAATGCGGAACGGGCTCTTGCGACATCGCGCTCCTCTTCCAGGCCATTTAGATCGTCCTGCCGATCGAGCTCGGCTTCTCTCTCTTCATACATGCGCACTCGAGGTGAGTCATGAATAATGTCACAGGGCAGGACAGCCTCTGCGTCGTACACCATAAAGAAGGGTGTGTATCCGGTCCTGTGATTGGGCGTGGCTCGCAGCCCCCAGTGTATGGAATTGAGTTCCTCAACCTAGTGCTTATCTGATTCCCGTAGGGATCGCACGAGTCTGGGTTTGATGCCGCTCATTATCAGGCCGTTAGCCCATTCGACCTGACCGTTTGTTTGAGGGTGATATACAGAGGCGTAATCAAGCTTAATGCCTAGATTAGCACACCAAGTTTTCACCTCGTCGGCCGTAAAGTTAGAGCCGTTGTCAGTAATAATGCTATGTGGGACACCATAACGGTGTAGGACACCGGATATAAAGTCTATCACCGGTCCGGCTTCAGCCGTTTTTACTGGTTTGGCCTCTATCCACTTAGTGAATTTATCTACCATAACCAGCAAGTATTTCTTCTTATGGCTTCCCCCCTTTAAGGGGTCCGACCATGTCCAGCCCCCAGACCGTGAAAGGCCAAGTAATGGGGATTGTTCGTAGGGCAGTGGGCGGCATATGGCTTTGATTGGCAAAAAGCTGGCATCCAACACAGCGCTGTACGTGGTCCTGTGCATCTGCTCGGGCCATGGGCCAAAAGAAACCTGTACAGAAGGCCTTAATTACTTACAAGGGCCCGAGCTGCGGCGTGATGGCTGCCAAGACCAGCATGTATTTCGGCCAAGAGCTGTCGTCCCTCCTCTTCGGAGATACATCTTTGAAGGACTCCGGTAGTACTTTTCTTGTAGAGTTCCCCTTCATGAACTTTGTAGGCTTTCGAACGTCGAACTATACGACGGGCCTTGTTCTGGTCATCAGGGAGCTCCCGCCTATTAAGGTAGGCCAGGAAGGGTTCAGTCCATGGGCAATGACAACCATAATTACATGGGCGGAAGGTGTCACTTCAGTTTCCGAGTCCCCGATGTTATTAGAATTGTGTTCGGCATCTGAGGGTATGATCGGCGCCGGACTAGTATTGCCGCTCTCGTCCTGCCATACCACGGATGGCTTGAAAAGTCTTTCAACAAAAGTGTTGGGTGGGACGGGGTCGCGCTTAGCAACCATACGAGCAAGGATGTCCGCTGCGTGATTACTGTCCCGAGCTACGTGATGGAACTCGAGCCCCTCAAACCGAGCTGATATTTTGAGTACGGCGTTATGGTAGGCTGCCATCTTTGGATCTTTCACTTCGAATTCTCCATTTATTTGGGATATTGTGAGGTTCGAGTCCCCGCGCACCTCGAGGTGTTGTATGCCCATAGAAACAGCCAGCCAGAGACAATGCAGTAGTGCCTCATATTCGGCTGCGTTGTTGGAGTTCGTGTACATGATTTGCAATACATATCGGACTGTGTCCCCTGTAGGGGATGTTAGGATGACACCAGCCCCCAGTCCGGCTAACATTCTGGAGCCGTCGAAATACATCAGCCAATTGGAGTATTGATACGTCTCCAACGTATCTATAATTTTTGATTGTTCCATGCTGTTTTATTTTCAATCTTGGATGTCTTATAATGATTTTATATCATTTTTTGGTACTAACTTATTAACATAGTGCCAAGTGCCAGTTGCTGTTTTCTGCATGTTTTTTACATCGCCGGAAATCAATATCAGACGGAGTCCAAATGCCACGAAACTTCACGGAGATTTTTTATGGACCAGAAGGAAGATATTGGGCCCTGGTTGCACCTGGGGGGAGTCCCAAGGAGGGGACAACCCACCAGGGCGCACCAGGAGGCCCAGGCGTGCCCTGGTGGGTTGTCCCACCTTGGGTGCCCCCCCGGACCGCCTCTTTGCTCTATAAATACCCCAAAAATCCCAGAACCCTAGGGGAGTCGACGAAATATTCATCCAGCCGCCGCAGAGCCCAAAACCACCAGATCCAATCTAGACACCATCTCGGATGGGGTTCACCACCTCCGTTGGTGCCTCTCCGATGATGCGTGAGTAGTTCTTTGTAGACCTTCGGGTCCGTAGTTAGTAGCTAGATGGCTTCCTCTCTCTCGCTGAATTCTCAATACAATGGTCTCTTGGAGATCCATATGATGCAACTCTTTTTGCGGTGTGTTTGTTGGGATCTGATGAACTTTGAGTTTATGATCAGTCATATCGTTTTATATCCATGAAAGTTATTTGAGTTTCTTTGATCTCTTATATGCATGTTCTCTTAGAGCCTCGTATTTCTTCTCCAATATTTGGGTTTTGTTTCGCCAACTTGATCTATTTATCTTGCAATGGGAAAGGTGCCCGGTAGTGGGTTCGATCTTACGGTGCTTGATCCCAGTGACAGAAAGGGAAATGACACGTATGTATCGTTGCTACTAAGGATAAAACGATGGGGTCTATCTCTACATAGATAGATCTTGTCTACATCATGTCATCGTTCTTATTGCATTACCCCGTTTTTCCATGAACTTAATACACTAGATGCATGCTGGATAGCGGTTGATGTGTGGAGTAATAGTAGTAGATGCAGGCAGGAGTCGGTCTACTAATCTTGGACGTGATGCCTGATCATTGCCTGGATATCGTCATAATTATTTGAAGTTCTATCAATTGCCCAACAGTAATTTGTTTACCCACCGTTTGCTATCTTTCTTGAGAGAAGCCACTAGTGAAACCTACGCCCCCCGGGTCTTCTTTCTCATATTTGCCTCTACGATCTACTTTTTCCTTGCATTTATTTTCAGATCTATTAAACCAAAAATACAAAAATACTTTGCTGCACTTTATTTTATTTGTGATATATTTATTCAATCTATTACAACTTTTTCCCGTCCACACGCAATTTGAGGCGCTGTACCCCGAAAGGGATTGACAACCCCTTTAACACGTCGGGTTGCGAGGTGTTGTGCAAGGGCTGTTTACGTTGTGTTGCTTGGTTCTCCTACTGGTTCGATAATCTTGGTTTCATATCTGAGGGAAATACCTACCGCCGATGTGCTGCATCATCCCTTCCTCTTTGGGGAAATACCGACGTAGCTTCAAGTGACATCAAAAGGAATTTCTGGCGCCGTTGCCGGGGAGGATCTTCAACATATACCAGGTTCCTAATCACAAACCTCATCTCCTCGCAATTTACATTATTTAGCATTTGCCTCTCGTTTTCCTCTCCCCCACTTCACAAAAATTTGCTGTTTTATTCGCCTCTCTTTTCCGTTCGCCGTCTTCTTCCCGGATCTGTTTTGTGCGAAATCTTGTTTGCCGTTATGGATAATTCTTCCTCTATTACTTGCACTCCCGAGAACGAGGTTCTCAACTTTAAACAAAGGGGAGGAGAAAGTTTAAAAGATGCTTGGTATAGAATTTGCAATGCCCATAATTGATCTATCCCTAAGCAATCTACCGTTGTTCTTCTTCACTGTTTTTATGTTGGCATCACGACTTGGTATAGATTCGTCCTTGATACGATTACCGGTGGAAATTTCTTGATGTGTCCTTCTCTTGATGCTTTTAATGCTATGGGAAATTTAGTGGGATCACCACCTCTCATGATTAATGAAACAAATTTGACTCTTGAGCATGTTATGGAAAGACTAGATGCTATTGAAAAGAAAATGCTCATCGAAGATCATATGGAAATTATAGATAAAAAGATGCATAATTTTGCCACTAATATTGGGTCAAAAGCGGGAGATATTTTTAAGTTGTTAAAAGAGAAGGGTACCTTAATCCATGAAAGAATAGAAGAAAGTCTGTCTCAATTGATAAAATAGAAGAAATCTTTAGTAATCTAAGAACGGCTTTTGCTTCCAGTAAAACTATCGAGAAAACTCCCGTAAAGAGCGGTAGAACTAGGAACAAGGGTGCAATTTCTAGTAATAGTGATAAAGGAGATCTTAAGATGATTAGTATTCACCCGGATTTTGTTGAAGTGATAAGAGATCCTTTTTGCAAGAATGTGTTCTTTAAATTCATTCCTAGGAGCATTATTATTGAAAATATTTATGCTAAGTCTCCGAAAGATTCTAAGTATTTGATTGAAGAGTTGGACAAAGATGACAAAACTTAGATCCTTGCTTTATGCGTAGCTAAGGGCGTAAAACTATAGCGCTTGTTGGGAGGCAACCCAATGAATAAAATTTATTTTTGCTTTTTTGCTTTCTGTTCTTGTGTGTTTGCACAATTATGCTACTGCTATGATTGTGTTTTTTGTGTTTTAATTAGTGTTTGTGCCAAGTAAAGCCTATAGGATCTTCTTGGGTGATAGTTGTTTGATCTTGCTGAAAAACAGAAACTTATGCAGTCACGAAAACAATTGTTAAAAATCACCAGAATGTGATAAAATTATAATTCTTTTTGCAGAAGGTTAATATACAAATTACCCTGGTCGTCCTATTTTTTCGGAATTTTTGGAGTTACAGAAGTATTCGAAATAGTCAGATTGCTACAGACTGTTGTGTTTTGACACATTCTGTTTTCTTGTATTGTGTGCTTATTTTGATGGCTCTATGGTCTTTTTATGAGTTTTTGCCATAGAAAAGTTGGAATACAGTAGATATAATACAAAAACAAAATATGAATTGGTTTGATACAGTACTTATAGTAGTGGTTTGCTTTCTTATACTAACGGATCTCACGAAGGTTTTGTTGAGTTTTGTGCGATTAAAGTTTTCAAGTTTTGGGTTATCTTATGATGGATGAAAGAAGGATAGAAGAGCCTAAGATTGGGGATGCCCCGGCATCCCAAGCTATTATCCAAGAATGAGCAACCAACTAAGCTTGGGGATGCCCCCGAGTGGCATCCTCTCTTTCTTCTAACGACTATCGATATTTTACTCGAAGCTATATTTTTATTCGTCACATGATATGTGTTTTGCTTGGAGCGTCTTGCATGATATGAGTCTTTGCTTGTTTTATTTTGTGTTTTAAGTCATCAATCCTTGATGGACACACCTATTTGAGAGAGCCAAAATTATTTCATGACTTGTTAAAATTGCTCTCTATGCTTCACTTAAATCTTTTATGAGCTAGGACTTTCTCTAGTGCTTCACTTATATCTTTTTGAGCAAGGTATGCTTAGAATTTTTGAAGAAATACTCTCTTGCTTCACCTAGATTTATTTGAGAGTTAGTAACTTTTTTGAAGAAATTCTCTCTTGCTTCACTTAAATTACTTTGAGAGAAATATTTTTTTTTGCTCATGATCTTCACTTATATTTGTTTGAGCTCATGAAAAGCAACACATGAAAATTACTCCCAAAGTGATAGATATCCAATAAGGATAAGTAAAAAATTCATGAAGATCATTGGACAGAAGAAACTTGATTCTTAGTAATAGTTTTGAGATATGATGATGAGATATGTGGGTTGTGTTGATGAGTAATTATGCTTTAGTAAGAATATTGATGTTGAGGTTTGTGATTCCCTATGCAAGTACGAAAGTCAATAGTCATGCAATGAAATTATATCCTACTTGTGGTGCACTATCGGTGTTAATTATGCTTAATGCTTGCTTATGATATTATTCGTTTCTTGGTTGGTCGCTTCTCAATCTTTTTGCTAGCCTTCATTTTGCACCAAGTATGATCTCTACTTGTGCATCCAAAATCCTTTAAACCAGTTTTGCCACATGAGTCCACTATATCTACCTATATGCGGTATTCGTTTGCCGTTGTAAGAAAATTTGCATGTGCCATCTCTAATTTTCAAAATAAGCTTCTCTTTTGTGTGTTCGTTTCGCTCGCGGAACAGTGACGGGTGGCTAATATTTTCCATGCTGGATGTGTTATTCTCACGATGAGTGTTTATTCACTTGTCATTGCACGAGAGTAAGGCAAAGGTTTTAGGGATGCCCAGTCCTGAAATGCGAAAATGAATTTAATTTATGTTGTCAAATAATAAATTCCTTGGAAAGTGTCGGTATGGAGGGCAACCATGGATACGGCTAGCCATGGGAAGTGAAACTATGGTGGAAAAAGGAATACACTTTATTTTCTGTTTGGGAACCGCCTATGGCATATCTAGAATGGAAAGTGTTCGGAACTCTAAGTCGTTTTCGTTGGTGGGATGGATACACCTCCCAAAATGTTTTTATCTCTAACTTTTTGCTTTGAGCTCTGGCACCTCTACAAATCCCTACTTCCCTTTGCGAAGGGCCTTTCTTTTACTTTATGCAATTTTATTTTTGAATTTGAGTCTCCATCTTCTCTTATAAAATCACCAACTAAGAGGCAATATGATCATACTTGAGTATTGGGTGTAGCTAACATTCGAGTGTGTTTCATGAATGGATCAATGTTTGAGCATGATGGGCTAGGGATAACTTATTTTAGCGTTGATATTTTGAAAGACGTGGTTGCTTGTTGATATGCTTGAGTATCTAAATTATTATGTCAAAACTACACTATTGCTTTGAATCACATAAAAGTCCAAATGTCCATGCTATAAAGAAAAGAATATGATATGACATGATAAACATCACTCCACATCAAAAATTCTGTTTTTATCACTTACCTACTCGAGGACGAGCAGGAGTTAAGCTTGGGGATGCTGATACGTCTCCAATGTATCATAATTTTTGATTATTACATGTTGTTTTATTATCAATATTGGATGTTTTATAATCATTTTATAGTCGTTTTATATCATTTTTTGGTACTAACCTATTAACATAGTGCCAAGTGCTAGTTGCTGTTTTTTGCATGTTTTTTACATCGCAGGAAATCAATATCAGATGGAGTCCAAATGCCACGAAACTTCACGGAGATTTTTATGGACCAAAAGGAAGATATTGGCCCCTGGTTGCACCTGGGGGAGTCCCGGGGAGGGGACAACCCACCAAGGTGCGCTAGGAGGCCCAGGCGCGCCCTGGTGGGTTTTGCCCACCTCGGATGCCCCCGGACCGCCTCTTTGCTCTATAAATACCCCAAAAAATCCCATAACCCTAGGGGAGTCGATGAAATATTCATCCAGCCGCCGCAGAGTCCAGAACCACCAGATCCAATCTAGACACCATCTCGGATGGGGTTCACCACCTCCGTTGGTGCCTCTCCGATGATGCGTCAGTAGTTCTTTGTAGACCTTCGAGTCCGTAGTTAGTAGCTAGATGGCTTCCTCTCTCTCGCTGAATTCTCATTACAATGGTCTCTTGGAGATCCATATGATGTAACTCTTTTTGTGGTGTGTTTGTTGGGATCTGATGAACTTTGAGTTTATGATCAGTCATATCTTTTTATATCCATGAAAGTTATTTGAGTTTCTTTGATCTCTTATATGCATGATCTCTTATAGCCTCGTATTTCTTCTCAGACATTTGCGTTTTGTTTGGCCAACTTTATCTATTTATCTTGCAATGATTTGCAATACATATCGGACTGCTTTCTTATACTAACGGATCTCACGAGGTTTTGTTGAGTTTTGTGCGATTAAAGTTTTCAAGTTTTGGGTTATCTTATGATGGATGAAAGAAGGATAGAAGAGCCTAAGATTGGGGATGCCCCGGCATCCCAAGCTATTATCCAAGAATGAGCAACCAACTAAGCTTGGGGATGCCCCCGAGTGGCATCCTCTCTTTCTTCTAACGACTATCGATATTTTACTCGAAGCTATATTTTTATTCGTCACATGATATGTGTTTTGCTTGGAGCGTCTTGCATGATATGAGTCTTTGCTTGTTTTATTTTGTGTTTTAAGTCATCAATCCTTGATGGACACACCTATTTGAGAGAGCCAAAATTATTTCATGACTTGTTAAAATTGCTCTCTATGCTTCACTTAAATCTTTTATGAGCTAGGACTTTCTCTAGTGCTTCACTTATATCTTTTTGAGCAAGGTATGCTTAGAATTTTTGAAGAAATACTCTCTTGCTTCACCTAGATTTATTTGAGAGTTAGTAACTTTTTTGAAGAAATTCTCTCTTGCTTCACTTAAATTACTTTGAGAGAAATATTTTTTTTGCTCATGATCTTCACTTATATTTGTTTGAGCTCATGAAAAGCAACACATGAAAATTACTCCCAAAGTGATAGATATCCAATAAGGATAAGTAAAAAATTCATGAAGATCATTGGACAGAAGAAACTTGATTCTTAGTAATAGTTTTGAGATATGATGATGAGATATGTGGGTTGTGTTGATGAGTAATTATGCTTTAGTAAGAATATTGATGTTAAGGTTTGTGATTCCCTATGCAAGTACGAAAGTCAATAGTCATGCAATGAAATTATATCCTACTTGTGGTGCACTATCGGTGCTAATTATGCTTAATGCTTGCTTATGATATTATTCGTTTCTTGGTTGGTCGCTTCTCAATCTTTTTGCTAGCCTTCATTTTGCACCAAGTATGATCTCTACTTGTGCATCCAAAATCCTTTAAACCAGTTTTGCCACATGAGTCCACTATATCTACCTATATGTGGTATTCGTTTGCCGTTCTAAGAAAATTTGCATGTGCCATCTCTAATTTTCAAAATAAGCTTCTCTTTTGTGTGTTCGTTTCGCTCGCGGAACAGTGACTGGTGGCTAATATTTTCCATGCTGGATGTGTTATTCTCACGATGAGTGTTTATTCACTTGTCATTGCACGAGAGTAAGGCAAAGGTTTTAGGGATGCCCAGTCCCGAAATGCGAAAATGAATTTAATTTATGTTGTCAAATAATAAATTCCTTGGAAAGTGTCGGTATGGAGGGCAACCATGGATACGGCTAGCCATGGGAAGTGAAACTATGGTGGAAAAAGGAATACACTTTATTTTCTGTTTGGGAACCGCCTATGGCATATCTAGAATGGAAAGTGTTCGGAACTCTAAGTCATTTTCGTTGGTGGGATGGATACACCTCCCAAAATGTTTTTATCTCTAACTTTTTGCTTTGAGCTCTGGCACCTCTACAAATCCCTACTTCCCTTTGCGAAGGGCCTTTCTTTTACTTTATGCAATTTTATTTTTGAATTTGAGTCTCCATCTTCTCTTATAAAAGCACCAACTAAGAGGCAATATGATCATACTTGAGTATTGGGTGTAGCTAACATTCGAGTGTGTTTCATGAATGGATCAATGTTTGAGCATGATGGGCTAGGGATAACTTATTTTAGCATTGATATTTTGAAAGACGTGGTTGCTTGTTGATATGCTTGAGTATCTAAATTATTATGTCAAAACTACACTATTGCTTTGAATCACATAAAAGTCCAAATGTCCATGCTATAAAGAAAATAATATGATATGACATGATAAACATCACTCCACATCAAAAATTCTGTTTTTATCACTTACCTACTCGAGAACGAGCAGGAGTTAAGCTTGGGGATGCTGATACGTCTCCAACGTATCATAATTTTTAATTATTCCATGTTGTTTTATTATCAATATTGGATGTTTTATAATCATTTTATAGTCGTTTTATATCATTTTTTGGTACTAACCTATTAACATAGTGCCAAGTGCTAGTTGCTGTTTTTTGCATGTTTTTTACATGGCAGGAAATCAATATCAGACGGAGTCCAAATGCCACGAAACTTCACGGAGATTTTTATGGACCAAAAGGAAGATATTGGCCCCTGGTTGCACCTGGGGGAGTCCCGGGGAGGGGACAACCCACCAAGGCGCGCTAGGAGGCCCAGGCGCGCCCTGGTGGGTTTTGCCCACCTCGGATGCCCCCGGACCGCCTCTTTGCTCTATAAATACCCCAAAATATCCCATAACCCTAGGGGAGTCGATGAAATATTCATCCAGCCGCCGTAGAGTCCAGAACCACCAGATCCAATCTAGACACCATCTCGGATGGGGTTCACCACCTCCGTTGGTGCCTCTCCGATGATGCGTGAGTAGTTCTTTGTAGACCTTCGAGTCCGTAGTTAGTAGCTAGATGGCTTCCTCTCTCTTGCTGAATTCTCATTACAATGGTCTCTTGGAGATCCATATGATGTAACTCTTTTTGTGGTGTGTTTGTTGGGATCTGATGAACTTTGAGTTTATGATCAGTCATATCTTTTTATATCCATGAAAGTTATTTGAGTTTCTTTGATCTCTTATATGCATGATCTCTTATAGCCTCGTATTTCTTCTCCGACATTTGCGTTTTGTTTGGCCAACTTTATTTATCTTGCAATGGGAAGAGGTGCCCGGTAGTGGGTTCGATCTTACGGTGCTTGATCCCGGTGACAGAAAGGGAAACAACACGTATGTATCGTTGCTACTAAGGATAAAACGATGGGGACTATCTCTACATAGATAGATCTTTTCTACATCATGTCATCGTTCTTATTGCATTACTCCATTTTTCCATGAACTTAATACACTAGATGCATGCTGGATATATAGCGGTCGATGTGTGGAGTAATAGTAGTAGATGCAGGCAGGAGTCGGTCTACTAATCTTGGACGTGATGCCTATGTAATGATCATTGCCTGGATATCGTCATAATTATTTGAAGTTCTATCAATTGCCCAACAATAATTTGTTTACCCACCGTTTGCTATCTTTCTCGAGAGAAGCCACTAGTGAAACCTACGGCCCCCGGGTCTTCTTTCTCATATTTGCCTTTGTGATCTAATTTTTCCTTGCATTTATTTTTAGATCTATTAAACCAAAAATATAAAAATACATTGCTACACTTTATTTTATTTGTGATCTATTTATTCAATCTATTACAACTTTTTCCCGTCCACACGCAATTTGAGGCACCATACCCCGAAAGGGATTGACAACACTACTGGAATCAGGATCTTTGCGGTCAGCTGGCTCTTTGCCGTCAGCTAGCTGATGGCAAAGAAGGTGTTTGCCATAAGGTTAAACAAAACTGATGGCAAAGATTAAGCTGACGACAGAGATGTTGTTTGCCGTCAGCTGGCTCTTTGCCGTCCGCTAGCTGACTGCATAGATGCATTGCCGTCAGCTGACGGAAAAGAGGGAGGATGGCCTACTAGCGACAGCCACCTAACGACCACTTTCTTTGCCGTCCGCTAGCAGACGGCAAAGAAAGTGCACAAAATGACGTTTGTTAGCTAGGCTCTTTGCCGTCTGCTAGCAGACGACAAAGAACCGTGCCCTAACTAAAAATCAAACACACCCGCGCCCGACCCCCTCTCTCTGTCCCCTCTCTCCGCCCCGTGCCCGAGCCGCCACTGCCCCGCGCCACCCCAGTCGCCGGCCGCCCCGCCCCCGTGCCGCCGCCGCCCCGCGCCACCCAGATCACCGCGTCTCCCCGGTGACCCCCTCTCCGCCCCCGTGCCAACCCCGTCGCCCCGCCCCCGTGTCGCCGCCACCCCGCGCCACCCACATCGCCGCGCCGCCCCAGTGACCCCCTCTCCGCCCCCACGCCAACCCCCTCGTCGCGCCACCGCTGCCGTGACTGCGATGAGGTGTTCAACTACTGGGAGCCCCTCCACTTCCTCCTCTACCGCTCCAGCTTCTAGACCTGGGAGTATAGGTACGCTCTTCGACCTCACAGCCACTAGTCTAAACCCTAGCTGTACCGGCCGTTTTGTTGCTTGATTCGTGATAGTGGATTGGCAGGGGTTTAGGAGTGTATGGGTTTGTGCTCTGATTTGGGTTAGGAGAGAGAGCCGTGATGTGAGGTTTGACCGTCAATGGTTTTTGGTGGGGATGCACAGATCCGCTTCACTGTGCGGCATAATTTACTCTGATTTCTTCACGGTGTGGGGGTAGCTGCAGGTTACTATGCTCGCATATACTGGGGATGGTTCGGAGGATTTGATGGAATCATTTGATTGATCCATTGAAGGGATTTGGGGGTGTATGCATTTGCTCATTCAGTTATTCTGAAGGTTTACTGTTCTGAAAGGGGCTGCCTAGCGCTTATGCTTCTTAGTAAGCTAGAACACTTGTGAAATATGGTGTTCTAGGTTTGGTGGGAGTAGTGAAGTGTTCTAGTTCGCAACTCAAGCATCTAAATGTGTCAGACTATAAGATTACACTTTCATTTTGATTGAAGTGGACAAACAAATGTGTTTACACTTTCCTGACCTGGGCTGCATATGCCTTGCTTAGTGCCTTGGTTTTATCTGGTGAGTTTCCAAGGTGATTTGAAGGGTAGAAGATGCAAACATTTTGGGTTTTGTTCCAGTGATAATGTGGCCGGGGTTTGTTGAATCGTTTCCATGGTCTCACAGACTCACAGTGTTATGCAAAAAAAAGCATCACTTGCTCCTTCATATCTGTGGAATGTTGATTTGAAGTAAGAGAGATTTTTAGTCAGGTAGAAATTATGATGGAGAAGTTAGGTAGAAATTTGGTTTACATTTTCAGTTTTGTTTTA